>NW_026068013.1:690494-699346 GCF_014885135.2 Alexandromys fortis | reverse complement strand
AAAAGACTTTCTGAACAGAACACTGCTAGCACAGGAAATATATAAAGAACTCAAAAGCTAGATATCAAAAAAAAAAAAAAAACAAAACAATGTATAGATCTAAACAGAGAATTCTCAATGGAGGAATCTCAAATGGCTGAGAAACACTTAACGAAATCTCCAAACATCCTTAGTCATGAGGAAAATTCAAACCAAAACTACTTGGAGATTTTATCTTACACCTTACAATATCAATAAAACAAGTGACCGTTCATGCTGTCAAGAACATAGAATATAGGGAACACTCACCCATTGCAGGTGGGGGAGCAAACTCATATAGCCACTATGGAAAATGTGGTGGTTCCTCAGAAAAGTGGGAATTAATCTACCACTAGATCCAATTATACCATTGATGGAGGAAGGTCATTGGCTAATAAAGAAACTGCCTTGGCCCATTTGATAGGCCAGCCTTTAGGTGGGTGGAGTAAACAGAACAGAATGCAAGGAGGAAGAGGATGTGAGCTCAGACACCATGCCGATGCTCCCCAGAGCAGATGCGATGAAGCTCCGACCCAGGATGGACATAGTCTAGAATCTTCCTGGTAAGCGTACCTCGTGGTGCTACACACATTAATAGAAATGGTCCAAGCAGGGTTTATATGAATACAGTTTGTGTGTCATTATTTTGGGGCATAAGCTAGCCAGGTGGCCGGGATCTGGGTGGCAGGAACGCAGCCCACAGCTCCTTCAACATATCATTCTTAGTAATATATCCAAAAGTGGCTTCATCCACAGAGGCACTAGCTCAACCATGTTCACTGCTGCTCCATTAATAATAGCCAGAAATTGGAAACAATGTGGATGACCCTCAACAGATGAATGAATAAAGAAAATGTGGTATATTTGCTTAATAGAATATTACTTAGCTGTTAAAAAGAATGGCATTCACAGGTACATGGATAGTACTAGAAAAAATAAAGTCATGCTGAGTGAGGTATCCCAGACCAAGAAAGACAAATCCATGTATTCTCTTATATGTGGACATTAACTGTTAAATCAGTGATGACCAAACTGCAATCCATAGATCCACAGAGGCTAGGTATAGAGTAAGGAAGTTGGGGTGGGGAAGACAGATATCCCTAGGAAAAAGAAATAGAATAGATACCTATGGGTGGATGAGGGGACTGGAATGGGAGGATCAAAAGAGGACAGGGAAGAGGAAGGAGGCAAAGGGAAGGAACACAGGAAGAGACAGAAAAATTAAGGACCATTTGAGGGGTAGTATAGATGCCTATTAACAGGGCTGGAGAGATACCTCAACTGTTAAGAGCAATAGCTGCTCTTCCAGAGGTCCTGAGTTCAATTCCCAGCAATAACACGATGGCTCACAACTGTCTATAATAGGATATGATGCTCTCTGCTTGCATCCAGATATATAAGTAGAGCACTCATACATAAAATACAAATAAATTTTAAAAAAAAATTTAAAGAAACCTAGAAGCTTCCTAAAACATATACATATGTGAAGGTGATCTATCTATAATGAAACTGCCAAATAATGGGGAATATAGAGTCCTAACTGAACATCTCTTGTCACCAAGTGAACTCTCCAGTACTGGGATGGGGTTACATCTCATTAGTTGTTGGCCAATGGGTTACTGTGGGAACTCTCAAATATCCCCACTGATGCCAAGACAACAAGCTGCTCTCCACAAACTTATAGCAAAGCTCCTGTCAAAGACAACACCTACACAATTATTGAACATGGAGAAGCAGAGTTGGTACCTACATAGAGCCTTCACTCCTAAATTCTAGCATCCTTGGTATAGGATTGTATTCTACAGGCTATCAAAGGAGAAACGCAAACACCAATGCAGCCACAAACCCTTAGAAGCATGCTGGAAGCTGTACAAATGCTGGTCCTGGAAAGGAATGTCATGGGAAGAGTTTCTGAAGTGGTCCTATTGACTCTAAGAGACAGGAGAATGAATCAGTACCCTCTAAGGGATGTCTGGGTCCTGATTTTTGTTCTGTAATAAAAGGTAAGTTTCTGATGGCTTGTGCTTAGACCTATAGAGTTAAAGCAAACCTGGCTGAAGAAATTTGAAAAGCATAGTTGAAGAAATTGTTTCACTAATTTTACTTTGTATTTATGCTCCCAAACTTTGTCTTTAAGTGTAGCTTATAGGAGGAGTCAACATAATATAAAGTATTGTCATAGATGGAAGCTCTTCTAGTTAGACAACTGTCCAGTTCTAAAACCAACTACTTGCCCAAATCCTTTGGAAAGTTTTAACTAACTGAACAGGAACAGTTTTAAGATTTCACTAGTAAGTGATACCCTGGCCAAAAAAAAAAAGAGTATTTGAAGTATGCAAAAAAGTAATACTTATAGATCGACTACATTCAAATTGTCACAAATTTAGAATATGCATATATAGTTTAGTTCAATTTTATTTCAAAGTTGTATTCTAGCAATACAATGTGTTTTTAAGTTATAACTGTAATTATAGTACTGGAAAGTCATGTTTGTAAAACTGAATTTAACCTATGGAGCTAAGTGTTTTCACTTTGTATATTATTTCATTTCTTAATACCAGAAATATTTAAGACTATGTTGCCATCTGCTGGTAGACTTTTTAAGAATCTCATATAGTGTAATGCTTATTTTATTTTAAATTAAACTTTTTGCCACTAAGTTCAGTGATACATGTTTCACTTTTTGTTTGTTTGTTTGTTTGGTTGGTTGGTTGTTTCTTTGATTGGTTTTTTGGTTACTTGTTTGATTGTTTGGTTGTTTTTTTAAAGCAGAGTCTCACACAGCCTAAGCAGGCCTCAGGGTCACTAAGTAGCTGAAGATGTTCTTGAATTCATGATTTTCCTGCCTCCATCTTTCCCCTGTTGAGATTAGAGGACTGCCCCACCATAGTGAGCAAAAATATACTGACTGGTTAGTAGACAGGTTAGTTGATTCTTTCAGGACTGGGATGGAATCAGGAGCCTCCCCACTTACTAGACAAGTACTCTACTACCAAGTACTGTATAGTTTGTCCTACCTCAGTTTAAAAACTCCAAACTCATAAAACAAAAGCATCTAGCCACTGCATAATTCTTCAGCACAGTGAAAGCATGTGACAAAATGGGCTTTGAAAAAATGTCTGTCCTGGAATTCTTTAAGGAAGCTCGCAAAGGGAGAGAGATTAATCTTTTGTGATGGCACTGGAGACTAGGGCAGGCAAACTTGGCTTTGGAGAATCTCACAATTACAGCACTCACATAAAAACAACTTGTTTAAACTAGAAAAAAGAGGCAGACACAAAAAATTATTTTCATATCTATATATACAGCTTTATAGATACATGTGTACACAAAAAAATATTAGGAAGGAAGTCAGCAACTTATATTTATAAAAACATGATACTCCACCTCTATGGAGTGGCTAGAATCCCATGCCTAAGAAACAAACAAACAGAACTCAACACATGTCCCACTTCCAAATATGTGAAAGCTCTCCAAGATGTCTGACAAGATGTTTCTAGAACCCAGCTATACTTAGACTAGACTGCATGACCTGCTGTGGCTCCAGTGCAGCGCTGTAAACCACCTCCTCAGCCCTGAAGCATGGTAACTCCAGTGTACCACTGTAAACCACCTACTAACCTCAGACCCAGAGCACAGTAACATGCTGGTGACTCTGGCCAGTTTGTAGATACAATACATGTTCAAAAAACAAATTCATAAATGTTAGTTGATACAAAATTCGCAGGTAATTAACATAAATTTAATAAAGATAAAACTTCAATAGGCAATAAGCTTTCATAAACTATGTTTTTTCTTTTTTAATGTTTTTATTTACTATTGTTGTGGATTGTGTGTATGATGTGTGCATGTACACGTGCACAGCTCACAGGGTGCATGTGAAGGTCGGAGGACAACTTCCATGGATCAATTCTCTTCTTCTGCCTTGTTTCTGAGTCAAGGACTCTCTTATTTCTTCTGGACTGTCTGTGGACCCAGGATAGCTGGTCTGTCTGTGGACCCATGCTAGCTGGGCTGTCTGTGGGCCCAGGCTAGCTGGGCTGTCTGTGGACCCAGGCTAGCTGGGCTGTCTGTGGACCCAGGCTAGCTGGGCTGTCTGTGGATCCAGGCTAGCTGGGCTGTCTGTGTTCCCAGGCTAACTGGGCTGTCTGTGGACCCCAAGCTAGCTGGTCTGTCTCTGTACCCCAGGCTAGCTGGGCTGTCTGTGGACCCAGGCTAGCTGGTCTGTCTGTGTACCCCAGGCTAGCTGGTCTGTCTGTGTACCCCAGCCTAGCTGGTCTGTCTGTGGACCCAGGCTAGCTGGGCTGTCTGTGTACCCCAGGCTAGCTGGGCTGTCTGTGTACTCCAGGCTAGCTGGGCTGTCTGTGGACCCCAGGCTAGCTGGGCTGTCTGTGGACCCAGGCTAGCTGGTCTTTCTGTGGACCCAGGCTAGCTGGGCTGTCTGTGGACCCAGGCTAGCTGGGCTGTCTGTATACCCCAGGCTAGCTGGTCTATCTCTGTAACCCAGGCTAGCTGGTCTGTCTCTGTACCCCAGGCTAGCTGGTCTGTCTGTGTACCCCAGGTTAGCTGGTCTTTCTGTGGACCCAGGCTAGCTGCCCTGTGACTCCGCCTCCCATCTCGTCTTAGGAGTGTGGGACAAAGAGTCACACCAGCAATGTAATTTCACCTTACAAAATATCTGCTTGGCTGGGTGATGTCTCAGTTAGTAAAGTCTTTGCTGTTCAAACAGAAGACTCTGAGCTCAGTCTCCAGGATGAATGTAAAAAGCTCAGTGTGGGTCAAACACTTGCGATCCCAGTGCTGGGAAGGCAGAGATTGGTCGGTACCAGATCCCTGGTGCTTGATTTCCAGCCAGCCTAGCTTAATTGGGTAGCATTGGACCAATGAGAGACCCTGTCTCAAAAAGACAAGACGAAAATCAACAACCTGCTCAAGATGCCCTCATTCCTTCACACACATATACATATACATACATGTGCACACATAACTACACTCTATAAACATTCAGACCACGGATACAAATACACACATAAAAATTTAAAAATAAGAAAGTGAAGGTACACTGAATCTTGGTGTAACTGTTTATAATGTAAAAAAAAAAAACACAAAATTGAAGCATGACACATTTACAGATCCACCACAGAGTGGCAGTAGAGGAAAGTCTGGGCTTAGGTTAAAAGTGAAAATTTGTCCACAAAACAACAGGAGGAAACTTAAATCACTATTTAGTTTAAATATGGACTGAGTATGAAAAATTAGAACAAAAAACATCAGGCTATGAGCCCAAGCATGTACCAAATCTTGGTGCAAGCTCTACTTGGTTATGGGTAGATTCAACAGGAGAAGCCCAAGCAGCTAGGGTCACTTTCCTGCATCGTGAAGAACCTTGCTCAAAGGTGGCCTGAGCTAGCTTCTGCCTTCTATATTGGAAACAAAGAATTTACTTGTTAACCATGGATCTTACAAATAGAAATTATTCTGTTGGAAGCTTCATCCAGCCCCTGGCATCCATATACCCAATGATTCTGGGATGTTCTGATGGAAGTTGCACTCCAAGCTCCCCCATCTCTCTCCAAACCCTACCACATCTGAGAAAGTCTGCCAAATGATGACCCCCTCCCCGAGAGATGCTCAAGAAAACTCCCATGAGGTATTTACACTGTCCCTAGGAAACAGACCTGTGGTTTTCTAGTCTTTCTTTCCCATCTCCTCTCTGGGGTTGGGCTGGAACATCATCCAGGTTTTTTTTTTTTTTTTTTAAACCTGGGCTTTTTCTAACTTAGTTTGATTTGGTCTGATTTGGATTGCTGTGCCAACAGAGAGGCTTATCTGGGTACAGAAACTTTTCATCTGGAGGTTCCACCATGGAGCTGTTTCTCTTGGCCCAGGGCCAAGTGGTGGGGAAACACCCTTCTCCCCAAGACCTGCACTATGCCAGGCTAAGATCAGCTTCTCGCTGGGTAAGTGTCCTTTCCACGTCATTGCCTTAGAGGCCCAGGGTCTCCTGCCAAAGACATGGCCATGCCAGGTCCCTGACCTGCCACCAGAACAAGGACTCACCTTGTCCCTTGGGGAACCTTTTACAGAAAAACGTTCTGTTCAAGAAAATACCGCACAACCCCATTTTTTTTAACTCAAAGCCTACTACAGTGGACGCATTGCGCTAGGCTTTAGACGCAGCATAGACTTGAGAAATGGTACCTGCAATTCAAAGCCAGATCCCCAAACACTCTTGAGTTGCCTTTTACAAGATCTTTTTAAATTGGAGCTCTCTGACACCATATGTCCTGAACATCTAATTTCTCTGTTGATGGAGGAAGGTCATTGAGCAATAAAGAAACTGCTCTCTCCTCAAACCCTGTCTTACCAAACCCCTGCCCTCCTCTGCCCTGTCAGAGAGGTAGCGGGAACCTATGGGATTGTTAGAGTCCACATTCCCTTCTCTCTTCAGGTCCTCTCACAAACACAAAAGCAGTTGGGTTCCTTCTCTGCTAATTCTTCTGTTTATATCAAGAGTTTCGCTATCTGTCCCAGGCCTACAATTTGGCATGATCTCTAAATCATCCAGGCCTCCACTCCCACTCCCAAAGAGCTGCTCCCAGGCAGCAGCTAGGCAGTACACAGACCAGAGCCATCTAGTGGACAACACAGTCCCTTAGGGGACGTGACGGTGCCAGCTACAGAACCATACTGGGATTACCAACCAGGTCAGAATGGCCAACAGAGGTGGACATCATCGTTTCCTTCAGGGTATGGAGATGGTCTCAGAAAAAGTTGTTAATTTTGATAAACTCTGAGAGATTACACAGTTAGCTGATGAAAACCCAGCCATTTTTCTAATTGATTACAAAACCATGGTCAATATACTCAACTTGACCCAGGCTCCCCAGCAGGAGCTATAGTCCTGGCCAACCATGTCATTTCTCAGTCAACACCAGATATCAGAAAAAAATTTTAAAAGGCTGAGGATGCCCCCAAACTCCCATACAAGAATTGGTGAAAATGACCTTAGCCAGATGCTTCTCCACCTACACCTCCTGCTGAGTGAGCCTACCAACTCCCAACTCCCCTCCTCACATGCAGGAAGCAGCCAGACATGAACCAGCATCCATATACCCAAAGAGTCTGTAATGTTCTGATGGAAGCTCCACCCAAGCCCCCTTCCCTATCTCTCTCCAAACCCTGCCCACATCTCAAAAAAACTTGCCAAATGATGACCCCTCCCCCAGAGATGCTCAAGAATGCTCCTATAGGGTATTTAAACTGCCCCCCAGGAAACAGATGTGTGATTTTCCAGTCTTCCTTTCCTACCTCCTCTCTGGGAGCTGGAAAATCATCTGGGAGTGATTTTGTCCATTAAACCTGTTTTTTTTTTTTTCTATTCATGTTTGATTTAGTCTGATTTGAATTTCTGCATCAGCAGAAAGACTTATTGGGGTGCAAAAACTTTTCAGAAATAATGGGCGTGGTTCGTCCCACTGGAATCAGATTGTGATATCAGGTGACTTCTACCTTCAGATACACACTATCAGAAGATAGAGAATGCATGCATTCTTTGTCCTGACAGAAGAGACACGCATCTGTGAAGCACAGCGGGAGAGGTTCTCAGAAGATCAAAATGCTGTAGAAGGCATGGAAATTAAATGAACTCCCTCTCGTAAGACTTTAACTGCCTATGACTCAAATGATTCTGTACTCTACTCTGCTTTCTAAGATGATGGCCCTTTGTCTCCACTAGTTGTTATTGGAACATGAGATATCTGGGATCACAGAATTTGAACAATCTAACAATGTATGACTTGTTTCTGTAACAAGAATGCTGTATGCGGAGGATCTGACCTAAGACCCCAGGAGCTCCACAAGCCTTTCCTGACCAGGCTCCTAGGACTGTTCTGCTCACAGTCCAAAGCACTCTAAAACTTTCCTGGTTCAAGTCTTTTCACTGCCTTCATTTATTCATGTGAGCTGGAGGCACACATGCCACAGTGTGTAGAGTCCGGGGTAATTTATGGGAGGTGTTGTCCCCTTCAGACATCAAGTGCACAGGCAAGATCAAATTTGAGTCTAGGATCTTACCAGGCCAGAGGTTTTTGTTTGTTTATTTGTTTTTCCTAAGGCAGGGCCTACCTGGCGCCATAACTTGGGACTGACCACTGAACCCCAAGATTAAAGACAACTGCAGCTGACCACAAAACCCCGAGACGAAGGCCGGAGGAAGAAGTACGAAAAGGAACGCGGTGCTGACCGCCGAACTCCATGACCCCGGAGAAGGGACAACACTAGAGAGACGGTGAATGCTGATCGCTGGATCCCAGAGAGAAACCGGAGAATAGATAGAGGAGAACGTAAGGCTAATAGGCGCTCCCCAAGAACAAAGAAGAGGTGACCAGACATGAGAAACCCACGAGAGAAGAAATCGGTGGATGCGTGAGTAGTGAGCGCTCAGAACTAGAGATGTAGAATAGAGAAAGAAATGTAGAAAAGCGGGACAAAATTGAAATTGTAAATAAGTTATATATGGGATAAGGAAAAAGTATTCAGTTAAATATGTTGGTAATTTAGAATGGAGCAGAACAATGACAGAGTTTTTAAGAATCTGTAAGCATGATAGATGCAGAATTGCAACTTTTATTGATTGCTAAATGAGTAGGAAAGGTGAAGGAAAAATTACTTTTGGCTAAAGAATCACCAAGTTACTGCTGAGATTGAGTAGCCATGTGCACACAGTAACCAGCTAATCTAACCCACCTGTGGGTAAAAGGCAAGCAGGAGCAAAAGTAAGTTTAGAGAACAAATTTAACCTCACACAGTCTATAGAACAGAGGAGAGGATTC
>NW_026068013.1:684236-686829 GCF_014885135.2 Alexandromys fortis | reverse complement strand
TATCACCAGCAAAAGTATTAAATCCTTATTTTGAAGCAGTAGCATGCTTAGCACAGAAGAGCAGAATGGAATCTAGAAAATATTTTGGTAAAAAAACAGCTGTAATCAATGTTCCTTACACTAAGCAGCAAGTTGAATGGTTATTTCAAAATAGTGACTCATGGGCAATTGCATTTGCACAGTTTCAAGGTCAGATTAATAATCTTTTCCCAGCTGACCAGTTACTCCAGTTTACGCAACAGCATTCATTCATTTTTCCTAAAATAGTAGCAAAGAATCCCTTAAAGGATGCTTTGTTGATTTTCACTGATGTCTTGCTCCTAGCTTCTTTTGTTAAAGTGTGGATTACCTGAGAAGAGGTGTTAACTGAAACTGGTCAGGATGTTTGGGGCTTCTTTCCTTATGCAATTTGGAAGTTGTCTTATAGAGATGCTAATTCAGGGCCTACCTGACTGCTAGATGCGGACATGACCAGAGCCCAGGCACCTGGTTGCCTAGGCAACAGCCTTTGTGTGTTCCCGCTCATTTGGTGTGGGTATATAAGATGTTTGGACAATAAAGGATGACTCTGGCCTTTTCCATGATGACGGTGTAAGCTGTGTCTGATTATTCCTCGTGACTCCGTTCCAGTCTAGTTAGAGAATCTGTGTTGGACCCAAACGGGCTCCGACACCTACCTTGTAGCTCAGGTTGACTTCAAACTCGCCTTTTAGTACAAACTAGCTCAAACTCATAATCCTCTCAGCACAGCCTCCTGAGAGCTATGATTATAGCCTCCATGGGTATCCCTTGCCACTGTGATGCACTTCCAACACAAAACAACAAAGTGCCTGGAGGACAACTGGATGGGTTTTTTGTTTGGTTGGTGTTTGGTTTTTCGAGACAAGGCTTCTCTGTGTAACTTTGGTACCTGTCCTGGAACTAGCTCTTGTAGACAAGGCTGGCCTCAAACTCACAGAGATCTGCTTGCTTCTGCCTCCCAAGTGCTGGAATTAAAGGTGTGTACCACCACAACCCAGTAGTTTTATAATCTGTTCTGAAGTCCACATGAGCCCATGGAGAACCTAGCCTTAGTATTTCAAGTGGAATCTATCCCCTGTTGTGAAATAGAATATTTGTTTAACTATGTAAAGATGTGTTTCTTTTGTTTATGATGCTGCATTTGTTTAACTACATACATAAAAACATGTTGTTGTTGTTTTACCTTGTCTGCCTAAGGCACCTGATTGGTCTAATAAAAAGCTGAACAGCCAATAGATAGACAGAGAAAGGACAGGTGGGGCTGCCAGGCAGAGAGAAATCAGCCATCCAGCCAGGGGTCAACCCACCAGGGGCCAGTAGAGGGGCCAATAGAGGAAGCAGGAAAGCAGAATTGACAGTACATAGATGAGGTAAATGAGCCTCCTACAGCATATAGATTAATAGAAATGGTTTGT
Source organism: Alexandromys fortis (assembly GCF_014885135.2). NCBI lineage: Eukaryota > Metazoa > Chordata > Mammalia > Rodentia > Cricetidae > Alexandromys > Alexandromys fortis. Next base: position 685,393 of record NW_026068013.1, on the reverse strand, counting down.
TTCAAAAAAAGCTAGCTAGAAACAAGTCAAAGCTAAGCTTGAGCATTCATAATTAAGAAGTCTCTGTGTCACGATTTGGGGGCTGGAAGTCCAAGAAAGACTGCTACAATCCTTTGGCATTCCATAAGGGAATGGAAAAATACTGTTCAAGGCCAAATGGACATTGGAGAAAGAGAAATGCCCAATCCTTCGGGGACTGTTAGACAGTGAGGGGATGAGGCTCCTTAGCAGTTCCTCTGCATTTCATTGGAGTAGGCCTAAGCAATTGGACCTACAGAGTAAGGGCTAATGTAGAAGCAAAATGAATAAATATGCTATTAGCTTTCCAACTCTGTTAAAAACAAATCTCTAAAACCTCGGAGGAATTTCATTTAAGGATTCATAGCACAGCCAAGTTACTTCTCTCATTTAGCCACAGGATGAGAAGACAGAAGTGTTTTAAGCTTACACAGTAGTAAGGCCCCTTTTTATTTTGTGTATGAAAGCCTGACAGCAAGTCAGTCTTTTTCTGAGGGCTCCCTCTAGGTACCAGGCTCACTTGGAAAAGAACAGAACCCACCACAATGAAAAGAGATTTACCACACTGTGGAACAGACATCAGTCAAAATAATGTGGAAGCCTTTGCTTGGGATAACACTAGGGTGGTCACTTCTTCACTCCCATGCAGTTTCCCAGAGGAATGGAGACACAGCTGCCCACAGAGCAGCAAACATAATAGTGTGTACCTGTTGACAGAGGTGTCTATCCTGCCCATTCCCACCGCTGTTCAGTCCCAAAGAGACACACAGAAGTCTACATTAGTTATAAACTGACTGGCCTATTAACTCAGGGTTCTTATTAACTCTTACATCTTAAATTAACCCAAAATTCTTGTCTATGTTAGCCACGTGGCTTGGTACCTTTTATCAGTGAGGCAGTCCCATCTTGCTTCCTCTGTGTCTGGGTGACAACTGCAGACTGAGCCTTTCCTTTTCCCTGAATTCTCCTGTTCTGGTCTCCCTGCCTATACTTCCTGCCTTGTCACGAGCCATTTTCCCCCTAAAAATCATTACAGGAACCATCACCCTGGGGAGTCTACAGAGAACCCCACACCCATAATTATGTTCTATTGAGAGAACCTGCCCCACACCCAATTAACTTGTCTGTTAGCAGAACGC
>NW_026068013.1:676200-679115 GCF_014885135.2 Alexandromys fortis | reverse complement strand
TTTTTGCACCCTAATAAGCCTCTCCACCGACACAGTAATCTGAATCAGACCAAATCAAACCGATTTAGAAAAAGCACAAGTGTAATGGATACCAACGCTACTGGATGGCTTTCCAACCCCCAGAATAAAGAGGAGGAAGGAAGACTGAAAAACCACGTTTGCTCTCTGGGTTGCTGTTTAAAATACCCTGTGGGAGTGGTCTTGAGCATCTCTGGGGAAGGGTCATTATTTGGCGGGCTTTCTCAGAGATGGAATCTGGACTGCAGCAACTCCCAAGGGAGGGGAACTGGGATGGAACTTCTACCCAAACATTCCAGACTGTTTGGATATATGGATGCCATGGGCTGCAGTATAGCCTTAACCCAAACATTCCAGATTGTTTGGGTATATGGGTGCCAGGGACTGGGGTGATACTTTCAACCAAACATTCCAGACTCTTTTGGTATAGGGACACAGGCTCAAGTCTGGCTACTTCCTGTAGGCATGGGGCAATGTAGGAGTGGGGAGAGTTTGGAGTTGGTGGGCTCACACTCAACAGGAGGTGTGGCTGGAGAGGCATCCAGTTAACTGCCATCCTGGAGACCTCAGGCATCTGTTCCTTGAAGGAAATGAGAAGACAGGTTGCTAGGGGAAAAATAGGTTGTTATTAACGGCCTTATGAATGGGGCTAGCCATGGGAAAGGTGATTAACTGTCAGAAAGAATGGGACAGAGAAGTGCCCTGGTTGTACCACAGAGACAAGGGTGACTGAATGAGATGAGAGCAGACATGTCCTTTAAAACTAGATTTCAGTTGCTGTGTAGGTCCCATTTGAGCCTAGAGAGGTGGTATTAATGATGAAGACCCATGAGCTGGTGAAGGTGCAGGTATTATCTGGAGAGCCCTCTGCAGGTCAGTCTTGACCCAGACAGGAGTGACCTATAAGATTTGCTTGAAAATAGGTGGGGTCAAAATGGGCTCTGGAGATTGGTTTTACCAGACCAGATTTCTTGACAGCATCAGAACTTTTCCCAGGAACCTGCAGGTATCTGTAAGACAACTGGAACAGATTTACATCTTGGTATCATAGCAACAGGCTATGGCTTTAGGTTAAAAAGCACAACCATTTCAGAAGACAACTAAGGGAAATTGGAAACTGATCCTCTGAAGATACATCTGAAACCCATTAATTTTGGACTATGAAGCCTGTGTAAGAGGCACACCTGTCTGTATTTTTAGCATGAAACTTTACAAATGAAGTAATGAGCTACCAGTACCTTAAGTCATCAAGTGCCATCAGACAGATCTAAGAGGGAGAAGTAAATGAGCAGAAGTGAGACAGCTTTTTTAGCTACACAGGAAGTCCCAAATCTCTCCATGGTCTTTGGCAAACACCAGTCTTAGAAGCAGTACTTGTCTTTAGATGCTGAGCCCAGGAGACCTGACAGATTTTCCTGTATGGATAGGGCTCAGTCTACCTGTCTTGGCAGAATAAGATGATCGATCCCCCAATGTAGTGTCCTGGAAGCTGATGAGGTGGAAGGTAGTTTTTTGCTTGTGGGTAGCTTTGCCATACACAAAGACAAGCCTCCAGGCAGAAGGTCTTCTGCAACCATGCATCTTCTTGAACGAGCTATAGGATGCTGCAGGAACTGGCCATACTATCAGATCTGTAAAGGCACTTTAAAATTAGGGTACCATTACCTGTCAGGTATATCTAAACTAGATATGTAAGTTAAATTTAGGCATATAGTTTGCCCAATCAGTTATAGCTTACCAATATCAGTCGAGGCAAAATTAGAAGGAATATTTTAGTAAGCCAAAGCATATTGGAGGCAGAATATCTCCTTGGTAGGTCTAGCACACATGGGTACTCATACCAAAGATGGCACTGAGGTTCCCGTTTTGGCCGCAACCAAAAATAATGGCTGTCTACATGCTTGTAGAGCTGTTGTAATCTGGAGTTATAAGTTTTACAGATCTTAAAACAAGCACACATACATACACTGACATAAAACAAGCATGCTGTGCCCATATTATTTACACATATATATTAAAAGACAAACAAGCAAAATTTTTCCAGGAAACTGTGTCAGCTGACCAACTTAAAAATCCTAGACTAGGCTGCAGAAGCCAGGCAAGCACACAGGCGATTCCACTGATTCCAGGTCAGCAGGCCCTGTAAAGGAGAACAGAAACATAAGCATGGAACACTTATGCAGTTTAGAGTGGGAGGACGGGGGATTGGATCCATTGCAGGGAGAATCCCAGTGTGACCAGATCACATGCCAGGACTGCAGACAAATAGCAAACAGTGAGAGAAGCAGGGAATGGGGGTAGGAAGAGGGAACAGGAGTACAGCATCCAGAAACCATTGGCATATGGGGGTTTGTTTACTTGTTTCCACACTGGCAAAAAGTTTAGGCATCAAGGATGTAGCATGTCAGATAGCCCCCAATTTAAAAAGATTTTGTAAAAGGCAACCTAAGGGCATTTGGGGATCAGGCCTCGAATTGTAGACATCCATTTTGCAAGTCTATGCTGGGACCTAGCCTATCACATTGCATCCATTGTGGTAAACTTTGGGTCAAACAAAAAACCAGAAGGGTCCAAGAAATACCTTGAATAGGATGTCTCCTGGAAAAGGAATCTCACAGGACAAGGCAGGCCCTTGTGCTGATAACAGGTCAGGAGCCTGGCATGGCCGTGTCTTTGACAGGACAGCCTGAAAATCACATGAGGCCCTGAGCATCTAAGGCAATGACTTGGAACTCAGAACTTACCCAGACAAAGCCAATCTTAGCCTGGCAGAGAGCAGGTGCAAGGGAGGGGTTTTCTTACCATGTGGCCCTGGACCAGTAAGAAAAACAGCCTCTTAGTGAAACTTCCAAATGAACCCTGACTGCTCTTTGGACTGGAGAGGGAGGGGGAGAGGA
>NW_026068013.1:674170-674872 GCF_014885135.2 Alexandromys fortis | reverse complement strand
GGAGGAGGAGGAGGAGGAGGAGGAGGAGGAGGAGGAGGAGGAGAAGCCTGGAACAGTACCTGAGAGCTACATATATCCTGATCCACAGACTGAGGACAAGAGACTGGGCCCGGCTTGGGTTTCGCCACTCAAAGCCTACCCCCAATGATACTCTTTCTCCAGCTTTGACAAAGCCACATCTCCTAATTCTTCTAACCCTTTCAAAGAGTTCCATTCCTGGTGACTAAGCATTCAAATAGACGAGCCTATGGGGTACACAATCATTCAAATCACACATCTAGTAACTGAAGTGAAAATTTCACTGTAGTAGCTCATGAGCAGATTTAGGCAGACAAAGGAAGATTCGGTAAACTAAGACTGGTGGACTAAAGCTATCCCATATGGGTACAGAAAGAAAGAAAATGAATAGCACCTCAGTGACCTGTAGGACATCACTCAAAGCACCACTGTAACCTTGTAACATCTTAGTTACAGTGTCTGTCACTGTGATCAAACATCATGGCCAAAAGCCACTTAGAAAGGAAAGGATTTAGTTCACCTTACAGCTCCATATACAGTTGGAAATCATTGAGAGAAACCAGAGTAGGAAATCAAGGCATAAACCTAGAGGCCATGGAGGAGTGCTGCTTAATGGCTTGTTCCCTGTGGTTTGCTTAGTTTGTTTTCTTTCTTTCTTTCTTTCTTTTTTTTTTTTTTTTTTTT
>NW_026068013.1:656796-674165 GCF_014885135.2 Alexandromys fortis | reverse complement strand
TTTTTTTTGGATTTTTCCTTTTTCGAGACAGGGTTTCTCCGTAGCTTTTGGTTCCTGTCCTGGAACTAGCTCTTGTAGACCAGGCTGGCCTCAAACTCACAGAGATCTGCCTGCCTCTGCCTCCTGGGATTAAAAGCGTGCACCACCACCGCCCGGCTCAGTTTGTTTTCTTAAACACACCAAGAACACCTACTCAGAGGAGATGTACACACACACACACACACACACACACACACACAGAGGATGGACCCACTTACTTCAATCAATTATCAAGAAAATGCGCTACAGACTTGCCTACAGGCAATCAGATAGAGGCAGTCTCTCAACTGAGGTTCCTCATTGTAAAGACTCCAATTTGTGTCAAGTTCATCAAAAAGAAAAAATTAACCAGGACATCACGTATAATGGAAATCCACAGAAGAAAAGAAAGAAGAATCATAGAAATATTCAAAGACATAATGACCAAAAACTTTCCAAACCTGATATCAATCATTAGCTTATAAATCCAAGAAACCCAAAAAGGAAAGAACGTCCCTAGAATTAATTATGGTGGTATTATATTATTCTACAACTGTACCAAATAGCCACTGACTTGCCATTGCTACATGAGCACATTGTATGGGGAGTAAATTACATCTCAAGAAGGTTGGTTTTAATTCATTTTACAGGGGAAATAAAGTACTGATTTATACTGCAATGCTACAACATGAGTGTTCCTTCAAAACATTGTGCTAGGCAAGGACAACAATTGTAACACCGGACAGGGAAGCAAGTAGGCTCACTGCAAATCTTCACCTCTCTGCACTCTTTTACAAATCCAAAGCCCCAGTTTGGCCCACCTCTGTAGCAGACCACATGCTGAGACCTCCCCTCCTTCCTTAGCCCATTTCCAGCAGACCACAGAAATCATCTCCACCAACCTTTATTCCCCACACTCATCACTGCCCTGGTCCCAACTCCAGCAGGCATTCCCTGGGAACTCGCAGGACACTCTGGCCAGGAAAGATCTTCAGAGCCTCTTCAAAAATCTCAAATTTCAAGCCCCATTTTTTTGGTCACCTCTGTAGCAAAACAGCTGTTATAGCCATTCCTCACAATCTATCCTTGTACCCAGGAGACTAGGCAGATATGGTGAAACACCCTGCTTTCCCACCTCCAGACCTGAGACACAGCCCATTCTCAAGTGCCAGCTCCCAGAACTCCCAGTGGACACACCTATCAGTATCCCAGAAGAATTCCCTCCCAGGCAACACAAAGCTGCCACACTCTCTTAAGCACCAGAGAGGGCAAGTGAAACCAAGGAATAAAACTCATACCCAACAAAGACAAAATCAGATATCAACACCTAGAATGAGAATCTTTCTGAACCCAGAAGCCTAGCCGCCAGTGTAAAACCAGTCAATTACAGCCAGGACAGTATGTCTCCACTAGAGGCCAGCAACCTACCACAGTAGAACCTGAGTATATAACTGAAATGCAAGACAAAGACCTTAAAACAGCCTTGATGAATGTGTCAGATGTCCTTTAAAAGGCTATGATTGAATCCTATAAAGAAATCCATGAAAACAAAATCAAACAGGGGAAGGAAATGAATAAAAACCTGAAAGTAGAAATAGAATCAATAAAGAAAGTCCAAATTGAGGGAAATCTGGAGATGAAAATTTAGAAGCTAAAACAGGAATCTCAGAGTCAAGCCTCACCAACAGAATACAAAACATGGAAGAGATAGTGAAGATACCATAGAAGGAATGGATGCCTTGGTCAAAGAAAATGTTAACTCTAAAACATTCCTGACATAAAACATCCAGGAAATCTGGAACATATCCCCCACCACATACCTCATATACTCAAAATATTAAATACAGAACAACAACAACAAAGAATGTTAAAAGCTGAAAGAGAAAAAGACAAAGTAACATATAAAGGTAGACCTATTAGAATTATACCCTACTTCTCAGTGGAAACTTTAAAGGCCAGAAAGTCCTGGACAGATGTGCTACAGATTGTAAGAGACCACAGATGCCAGCCCAGACTACTAGACCCAGCAAAACTTTCAATAACAATTGATGGGGAAAATAAGATTTTCTATAATTAAACTAAATTTAAGCAGTATCTACCAATCCAGCTCTACAGAAGGTACAGAAGGAATACCCCAACCTAAATAGGAAAACACAGGGGAAAAAATTCCATACCAACAAATCAAGAAGCAAAACACACACACACACACACACACCAATAACAGCAACAGTAAAGTAACAGCAATCAACAAACATGGTTCATCGCTGCCTCTCTACATCAACTGTCTCAATCCCCCAATGAAAAGACATAAACTAACAGAATGGATATGAAAACAGGATCCATCCTTTTGCTGCATCTAAGAAAAACAACTTAACATTGAGAACAGACATCACCTCAGGAAAACAATATCTCAAGCAAATGGACCTACAAAGTCAAGCTATGTATACATTTTAATATCCAACTAAATAAGACTTCAAACCAAAAATAATAAGGCACTACATACACATCAAAGAAAACAGCTACCAAAAAGATGGTGCAATTTTTAATGTCTATGCCCCATACACAAAGGCACCCAAGTTAGTAAAAGAAACACCACTACAGCTTAAAGCACATATTGAACCTCAAACATTTATAGTAGGAGACTCTTTAAACCCTACTCTCACCAATAGACAGGTCATCCAGACAAAAACTAAACAGAAAATAATGTGGGATAAGCTAAGTACAGGCAGGTCACCCAGCGGAAGTTCTTTACTTCCAACCATTATCACCTGCCAGAGTAGAACTCGGCCACCAGCAATAAATTTAATAAGAGGCCTGAGTCTGAGTAGTTTACCCTGAAGCAATATCTGGTAGCAGGAAAAACCACAAGCTGAGATTACCCAACCACCACCCAAGAACAGACCATTCAAAGGAAATGCCTAACATTCCAACCACTGTAGATAGGATCACCTGCCAGCACACCTCACCAGGACACCCCTAGACAAATTTCAGCAAATCATGGGTCCTAAAGTTCAGAAACCCCTCACCTCCACCTTTACTACTATAAAAACCCAATTCTAACTGAGCTCGGGGCTCTCCGTTTATTCCAATATGTTGGACATGTGGAGAGACCAAGTTTGCAAATTTGATTCAAATAAAGGCTCTTTGCTTTTACATATGGGACTCGGTCTCCTTGTTGGCTTTTGCAGGGACGTCACAGATTTGGGCATAACAGAGCTAACACGTTATAAACAAAAGATACTTGCATTTCATCCAAACATGAAAGAATATACCTTTTTCTCAGCACTTCATGAAACTTTCTCCAAAACAGACCACATGTTTGAATAAAAAGCAAGTCTCAACAGATACAAAAAAATTTAAATAATACTCTATGTCCTATTTGATCACCAAGGACTAAGATATTAAGAACAGATATTAAGAACAGAAACAACAGAAAGCTTACAAACTCACGGGAACTGAACAACTTACTACTGAATGAAAAATAGATCATGACAGAAATTAAAGACTGGCTAGAACTGAATAAAAATACACAACATACACAAATTTACAGAACACAATAAAGTTGGCCCAAAGAGGCAAGTTCATAGCACTAAGTGCCTATTTTAAAAACTGGAGAGATTTTTTACTAGTAACTTAAAAGCACAACTAAAAGCATTAGAACAAAAGAAATCAAACCTAAAAGAAGTAGACTGTAAGAAATAATCAGACTCAGGGCTGAAATCAATAAAATAGAAACAAACAAATAAAAATACAAAGAATCAGTGAAGCAAAGGGTTGGTTCTTTAAGAAAATCAATAAGATTGACGAATCCTTATCCAAATTAATTAAAAGGCAAAGAGATAATATCCAAATTTTAAAAATTAAAATGAAAAGGGAGACATAACAACAGACACTGAGAAAACCAAATGAATCACAAGGACATACTTTAAAAACCTGTACTCCACCAAACTGTAAAATCAAAAAATAATGATTTTTTTTTCAATATAAACAATTTACCAAAGTTAAATAAAGATCAGATGAACAACTTAAACTGACCTATAACCCCTAGCAAAATGGAAACAATAATTAAAAATCTCCTAATCAAATAAGGCCCAGGGCCAGATGGTTTGAGTTCAGCTTTCCACTAGACTTTTAAAGAAGAGTTAATCTGGTACTCCTCAAATAAAACAAAAGGAGAAGGAACATTCCAAAATTCATTTTCTAAGGTCACCGTTACCCTGATATGCAAACCACATAAAAGCCCAACCGAAGAGGAAAGTTACAGACCAATTATTAACATAGATGCAAAAATTAATTAAATACTCTCAAATTGAACCCAAGAATACATCAAAAAGATCATCTACCATGATCAAGTATACTTCATCCCAGATATGTTCAATATAAGAAAATCAGTAAATGTATTCCAACAGATAATCAAAGAAAGACAAAATAAACATATGTTCATCTCATTTGATGCAGAAAAGGCCTTTGACAAAATCCTACATTCCTTCATGATAAAAATCCTAAAGAGATTAGGGATACAAGGGACATACCTTAACACAATAATGACAACTTACAGCTAGTCCTTAATAACATTAACTAAAACGAAGAGAAACTCAAAGCAATTTCACTAAAATTAGGACTAAGACAAGGTTGTTCACTGTCTCAATACTTACTCAATACAGACTCAAGACTTACTTGAAGTCTCAGAGCAATATGACAACTGAAGAAGATGAAGGGGCTATAAATAGGAAGGGAAGAAAAGTATCATGATTTGCAGATATGTTAGCATTTATAAGTGACCCTGAAAATTCCTCCAGTTAATTCAACAAAGTGCTGGATACAAAATACTCAAAAAAAAAAAATAATAATCAGTAGCCCTCCTATATACAAGTGACAGACAGACAAAAGCAAATAGGGAGAACACCTCTCACAATAACCTTAAATGACATCAAGTATCTTTAGTATCTCTAACCAAGCCCGTGTACCAGAAGACAGAAAGATCTTACATGCTCATAGAAAGGAAGGATTAATATAGTAAAAATGGCCAGCCTATCAAAAGCAATCTATAGGTTCACTGCAATCCCCATCAAAACTTCAATACAATTGTTCACAGATTGAAAACACAATTTTCAGCTTCATAAGGAAAAATCCCAGTATAGCTAAAGCAGCCCTGAATAATAAAGGAACCGCAGGAGGCATCACCATCCCAGACATCAATGTGAAGTGCAGAGCTGAATAAAAGCCACAGGGCACCAGCACAAAATCAGACTCATTGACCAATGGAATCAAACTGAAGGCCCAGACTTATATCCTCACACCTATGATATTGATTTTTAATAAACAAGAAAGAAATATACACTAGAAAAAGATTCTTCAACAAATGGTGCTGGTCAAACTAGAAGTCTGCATGCAGAAGAACTCAAATATATCCTTATTTATCACCCGGAACAAAACTTAACTCCAAACAAATCAAAGACCTCAATATAAACCAGATACACTACACCGCATAGAAGAGAAAAGTGGAGAATAGCTTCGAACTCATTGTAACAGGAAAAGACTTTCAGAACAGAACACATCTAGCACAGGAACTAAAATCAACAATTAATTAATAAACGGAACCTCATGAAACTGAAAAGCTTCTGCATGACAAAGGAGACCATCATTAGGACAAAGTGTCAGCCTACAGAATGGGGTAAGGTTTTTACCAACTACACATCTGATAAAGGGCTAATATTCAAAATATATATAAAAAATTCAAAAACTGGGGCTGGAGAGATGGCTCAGAGGTTAAGAGCACTGCCTGTTCTTCCAAAGATCCTGAGTTCAATTCCCAGCAACCACATGGTGGCTCACAACCATCTGTAATGGGGTTTGGTGCCCTCTTCTTGCCTGCAGGCATACACACAGACAGAGTAAATAAATAAATATTTTAAAAAATTCAAAAACTGGATTATCAAGAAAATAACCCGATTAAAAAATGTATAGATCTAAACAGAGAATTCTCTACAGAGGAATCTCAAACGGTTAAGAAACACATAAAGAAATGTCTAAATAATCTTAGTCATCAGGGAAATGTAAACCAAAACTACTCTGAGATTTTATCTTACACCTTATAATATCACTATGGAAAATGGCGTGGTGGTTCCTCAGGAAGATGGGAATTAATCTACCACTAGATCCAGTCATATACCCAAAAGCCGCTTCATCCACAGAGGCACTTGCTCAGCTGTTCACTGCTGCTCTATTAATAAGAGCCATAAACTGGAAACAACCTAGATGACCCTCAACATTTGAACATGGAAAAGTCAAGCCGGTTCCTATATAGAGTCTTTACGCCTAAATTCTAGCATCTTTGGTACCAGAAGTTACTCTGCACGCTACCAAAAGAGTGAACACCAATGCAGCCACAGACCCTTTGATGTACAACGCTGTTCTGACTGCAACATATGCCAGTGCAATGGTGGCACAAACCTTGTGGGAGTAACCAATCACATCTGGTTTCACTTAAAGCCCACCCCACAATGTGGACACGTGTCAATGCTGTGGTGACCAAGAACCTGGGACTAGATATCCCAGAGAGCTAGGGAAAAGCCAAATACTACTAAAAGAACACAGCAATACAACGACTCCTAATGTGGTTCTGCTATACTCATAGATCAGTATCTTGCTCAGCCATCATTGGGGAAGCTTCCTCCTGAAGTAGATAGGAAGAAACACAGAGACTCAAGTCAGGTAATATGCAGGGAAAGAGAAAGACCTTGGAACACTCAGCCCTAAACAGAACGTCTCCCTCAAATCCCTCCCCTCAGGGCTGAGGAAAAAGAGGAAAGAGTATAAAAGCCAGAGGGAATGGAAGACACCAAGGTAACAAGACTTTCTAGACACTACAGGACTAATGCACACATGAACTCACAGAGATGGAAGCCACAGGCACAAGGTTTGCACAGGTCTTCGCCAGATAGGGTCATAGAAGTAAAAACAGAAGTGGACACATGAGTGCTCTCCACAGACGTGATCCAGAGTTGTGGGGGAAGAAGCATTTGCTGAGGGAGAAGTTCTTCACAAGTGCCTGGAACCTTCCCATCCAAAACATTCCCAATTTACCCTACTGTACTGTCCCACCCTACATCATCTAGACCCTACCTCCTCAAACTGCATTACCAACCAATGTAGAGGCCACATAAAGGAATTAAAGGTAGCAAAACAAATGTGGCAATAGAATGTTTCTGGATGTGCAACAAAAATTATTTTAAAACCAAATTTTCAATGAATTTGGGGTGTTTCTGGCTAGCACTGACCTGTGTCTCACTTGCAGCCTTGGTTCTGAACATATGCCCTGAGCACATTGCAATAAATGCATGTGGACTCACAGCACACAGCACAAACCAACACTCAGATTCAAGACCAGTGTTCACTATAAACTGCCGCTTTCACCGCCTACGCCATGTTTCTGCACTTGCAGACACGCAACAGTTCAATTAAAAAGCAAAGACTTCTTATATTTTTCTATTATCATTCCTCAGCATGTAAGGATCTAGTCAATATTTGTTTGATTTTATTGTATTAGAACACTTGATTTTTAAAATTGGTGCTAGAGATGCTGGCTTGAGTTTCATACAAGATCATTGGATGAATTTTGGAATGGGATTGGGCAGAATTTCTAACAGTTTGAGGAATGCTGCCATTTTGTACTGTGTGTTTATGCCCAGCAGCGTTCTTGAGTTCCATGATTGTGAAACAAGCTACTAATCAGCTCTGAGAATGGTTGAAGATGCTCCACGGATATCCGGTCAAGACCTGATTCTCTGTGTACGGATAAAGAGCACACCATCTCATTAGTGCTCAAAGTTGCTTCTCTTTAATAAACTACAAAGTGTTGAGTATGCTAAGTAAGTGTTTCAAAATAAAACTCTAGGATTTATTATCAGTACACATTTAATTTGAATACAGATCATGTAAAAAGTTTTCCGACTAAATTGGGTCCTGAGTACAATAAATTTAAGAATTGCTGGTCTAGATCAGGAGTCTACACCCTGGGCAACTGTATATCATAGTCCGTACTTACATAGCCCTAAGGTACTTTTCCTACTTTTTCTCGGAGAACTAACTATGCTATAATTATATATATGTTTGCTTCCATTTTGGTTTTGGAGGGGGGTTTTGGTTTGTATTGGTTTGGTTTGGGTTTTTTGTTTTGGTTTGGTTTGTCTTGTCTTGTTTTGAGTCAAGGTCTCACTCTCTAACCTAGGCTGGCCTAGAACTCAGTATATAATGAGTCTGTGGAATAGTCCTTTTATACACTGTAAAGATTTGTCACTTGAATCGGTTTAGTAAAATGCTGACTGGCAGGTAGGCATGAAGTATAGGTGGCAGAACCAAACTAAGGATGCTGAGATGAAGAGGGGTGGAGTCAGAGGAGATGCTAGCAGACACAGGGGAAGCAGGACATGAAAAACTGAGGTAACAAGCCATGAGTCATGTGGCAGAGGGTAGATACGGAATATGGGCTAATTTAAAATGTAAGAGTCAGCTAGTAACAAGTCTGAGCTATCAGCCAAGCATTTACAATTAATATTAAGTTTCTCAGTGGTTATTTGGGAGCAGCTGCCAGCACAGGAAAACTCCACCTATATAATGATTCAAACAAAAACTAAAATATAAAAATACTAATAGTTAACAAGTTTAAATAGAGATTGTTTTTTTTTTTCATGAATCTAACCAGTTAAAGAAAATTCCACATTGCTTTCATCTGTCTCAAAAATGTTCAGGAAGAGATGCCTGAACTTAAACCCAAAAAAAGCATGAATAAAGCTTGGGTATGGCAGAATGTCTTGCCTGCCTGGCACCAGAGGGATAGCAAACAACACTACCACCTCCCATCCCCCTCGCCCCCCACTAGCCATAAACCCCCAATGGGCCATACCTGGCTTAGCTCCAGAGTTAGCACCCAGCCCTAGTCCATCCTTTGTGCTACAGGTACCTTTTGTCACCCTATGCAAATCTTGCCCATGGATATAAGGCCTATGTAAAACTTGGTTAAGGGAAACCCAGAAAACCATGGTACTTCATGAATCAGGTATTTGCACTTGACAGAGTATTTTTGGAAGGTTCATTCAGGTTGTTTTGAGCATATGAAAATCTACTAGCTAACGTGTAAATATAGGGAAAAGTAAGAATGCTGAAGGGTTAAGGGAAAGTGCTTTAGTCCATCAGGCTGAGGAACCTTGTGACTGCTAAGGTTAAGTTCATTCTCAATGTGTCTCTGAAATTCATTTCACGGACCCATGTGAACCCACATACCCAGGCCACAATACCCGTGACACTTGAGGTTTGTAGGGCTGGAGTATAAATGAATCCAATGGGAGTATCTGAATTACCACTAGGCAGAGGAGCAGGTCTGAGTGGTGGCTTTAGGTGCAAGGGGGAAAAAAAGACTAGGATGTTGTACACTTGGGCTGTTGTACACTTGTCCTCAAAACCCATTGGCCCAATGCATACTTACCCACTATCTGAGCAAATGGTCAGAGCACAGCTGGTGTTCTGGCTGTGAAACTCTCAGAAGAACCCCTTAAGTGTCCTGAGGGGCACAATGGAAGAGCAGTCTGAGTTCTGAGGAGCTGTGCTGTCTTTGTTAGCCCAGAGCCTTTGAGGTCGGCAGTTACAGACTTTCCACCAACCCCACTCCAGCTCATCAAACAGACCTCAGGCTTTCCCCTGGAAAAGATGGGTGAAAACATGCTATAAACAAAACATACCTTAGTGACACAGGGACTTGAAGAGAACGTATCTGATGAATGTACCATGGATCCAGATGCTGTAAGCTGAGGCTAACTCAAGAATTTATAGTAAGGACAGATCTAGATGCTGTAGCTAACTCAAGAATTTATAGTAAGGACAGATCTAGATGTTGTAGCTAACTCAAGAATTTATAGTAAGGACAGATCTAGATGCTGTAGCTAACTCAAGAATTCATAGTAAGGACAGATCTAGATGCTGTCATCGGTGAGGCTAACTCAGTCTGTCATAAGGACAGATCTAGATGCTGTATGCTGTGAGGCTAACTCAGTCTACAATAAGGACAGATCTAGATGCTGTAAGCTGTGAGGCTAACTCAGGAGTCTACAATAAGGACAGATCTAGATGCTGTAAGCTGTGAGGCTAACTCAGGAGTCTATAAAAGGATGGATCATGAGAACCCATCTCTGAAGTAGTACATTCTTTGAATGTGCTAAGAAATAGTGGATCCCTTAATATGAACCTCCCCATATACCAACCTAAACATTGTAAGTAAAGAAAACAGGTCCTAATGGTATCTGTCTATGAATAGCAATGCTAAAGAAGGAATTTCATGAATTTCATGTAACATTTGTCAAACACCTTCCATTCACGCAGAGTGAAAGGTCACAGTACTTAAAATCTGGCAGGAAGTCTTCAAGACTCCAGATGTACAAAGTCAAGAACTTCGAGTTAAAATACATACATGATACAGAAATATCGATTACCATCACCCCCTTCCACTCTTCTCCCCAGCCTTACTCTGCATGAGTCCAAGCCTTGTGTCATGGCTCTTTAATCTGTGAAGAACAAGGATGGATGAGCTACCCTCAAACACAAAGGCCACTGTTTCCAAATTCGAATAACAATTGATAGCCATGGGCAGTTTTTCCATTTACATCACGTCTGTTTTTTTACTAAAGCAGGTGATCTCCCCGTGGAAGACTGAAGTGAGCATCCATGTAAGGAACTGTCAAGAAGGACCAACAGCCAAGAGTCACTTACAGGGAAAACCTAGTACCTGGGAGATGCAAACCTTTTAGTTGAAGACAGAGGAGTCCTAAGACTTCACATGTGAAACTTCTCAAGAATCAATAAGAATAGACCCATAGAAATATTTCTCTATCAGGGGTGAAACTTCTTTCTGAAGACATTAACAATATGGGAAAGGGAGAGGTCAAGGTTGAGGAGGTACCAATATGAACAGTTCTGTGACTCTTCAGAACCAGTTCTGTGCAGTAGCAATACAATACCAGAGATTCCTATCTGTGCTCACTAGCTGGAGCCCCTTAAATTAGGTTAGAGCCCACTGACATTCAGAGAAGCTTATCCTTATTTGTGTGTGCATAAACTATATAGACTGCCTACGTAAATCTTGGCTACTTTTTTAATGCCCAAGAACTTGAAGTCAATTCTATTGTCCCTTGTGGGAATCTGAAATACAAAACATTCTGATAAAACCGTTTGGGGCTAGAGAGATGGCTCAGCGGTTAAGAGCATTGCCTGCTCTTCCAAAGGTCCTGAGTTCAATTCCCGGCAACAACATGGTGGCTCACAACCATCTGTAATGAGGTCTGGTGCCCTCTTCTGACTTACAGGAATACACGCAGGCAGAATATTGTATACATAATAAATAATTAAATAAATCCTTTTAAAAAAAACATTTGCCACTATCAAGGAATATCCTCTAGAAAGCCACAGGCACCTCTCTAAAATAAACTATTGGATATTTGTTGCACGCATGCCTTTCCAAAGATACCACAAAATCATAGCAAGTAACCTTGAAAAGAGTCTGGATGTCGTTATTTGCCTCGGGAGCTAAGTATATGATGTGCCACTGTAAGGGAACAGATGGGACCCCTTGTCTCTCTTGAAAAAAGAAGAAATTGCGCAAGAGGAACTTTGCTATGGAATAAGCCTTGGTATCTAGCCTAAGATTAACAAGTCCTTCTGACTTACTCTGGGATTCTCTGTGAAGATCCAATATATATAGAGAGAGGTATAGAGATCTTCCTTGTCCCATGACCTTAATCTCTGATGGATTCTCTCAATTCCTCATCTTAAATCTAATCCAAGATTTGCCTAAATTTTCATTGTTATAAAATGATTATGATAATGCCCCTTTTATAACGCATACGATGACAGTATCCCCTTCATAATGCATAGAGTTTTGATGAAGGTTCAATAACTCTGTTCTTGTAACATGAAAGAAGATATAGACAGAAGTGAGAGGCCATACTTGCATTCCAGTGAATGTTTATTGACCAAAACGGTGGAGCATGATTGACTCATGCTAACCACTGATTTTAACTATCCTTACTTCTAAACTTAGACATGTCTGGACAACAATAGGTCTAGTGTTTGCACGTATATGTGTACGGAAGAGGATTGATAAAGTTCTTAACTCCAAGACTATCAGCTACTCTGACATTCCCTGGTGTTATTAAATCTATGGTGGGTATTACTTTGAGCTGTTTGCGGATTGCCTATACTTTTTGTAATAGCATATACATGCAACTATGAAATTACAATATCTTTAAAGATAAATGTTTTCAGTAATGTGGCAGAATACAAGATTAACTCAAAAAAATCAGTAGTCCTCCTATACATAAATGATAAATAGACCGAGAAAGAAATCAGAGAAACAACACACTTTACAATAGGCACAAATATAAAATATTTTAGGGTAACCCTAACCAAACAAGTAAGTGAAAGGCATGTATGACAAGAACTTTAAGTCTCTAAAGAAAGATATTGAAGAAGATATCAGAAAATGGAAAGATCTTCCATGCTCTCGGATAGTTAGGAGCAACATAATAAAAATGGAAATCTTACCAAAAGCAATCTACAGATTCAATGTAATCCCCATCAAAATCCCAACACAATTCTTCACAGACCTTGAAAGAATAATACTCAACTTCAGATAGAAAAAAAAAAAACTCAGGATAGCTAAAACAATTCTCTGTACAATAAAGGAACTTCTGGAGGCATCACCATCCCTGACTTCAAACTCTACTATAGAGCTGCAGTAATAAAAACAGCTTGGTATTGGCATAAAACAGACAGAAATCAAATCAAGACCGTGATATTAATCTACACACCTATGAACACCTGATCTTTGACTAAGAAGCCAAAATGGTACAATGGAAAAAAGAAAGCATCTTTAACAAATGGTGTTCGGATAACTGGATGCCAACATGTAGAAGAATCAGAATAGATCCATATCTATTGCCATGCACAAAACTCAAATCCAAGTGGTCAAGGACCCCAACATAAATCGAGTTACACTGAACCTAACAGAAGAGAAAGTGGGAAGTAGCCTTGAACACACTGGCACAGCAAAAACAAACAATTTGAAGAGAGGGAGGAGATAATATGTGCGCAAAGGAGGTCAAGATCATGATGGAGAATCTAGAGAGACAGCTGAACTAAGCTCGTGTAAACTCAGGAACTCTAGACCAACAGCTGTGGAGCCTCCATGGGACCAAACTAGGTCCTCCACATGTGGGAGACAGTGGTGAAGCCTGGACTATCTGAAGGGCCCCTGGTTCATGAGCTAGCTTGTTGGAGTCCATTCCCTATGGTGGGATGCCATGCTCAGCCTTAATGCATGGAAGAGGGGCTTGGTCCTGCCCCAACTTAATGTGCCAGACTTTGTTGACTCCCCATGGGAGCCCTTATCTGTTGGGAGGAATGGATGGGGGGGTGGGCTTTGTTGACTCCCCATGGGAGCCCTTATCTGTTGGGAGGAATGGATGGGGGGTGGGCTGGGGCAAGGTGAAGAAGAGTGGGAGGAGGGGTGGGATGGAGAACTGGTTGGAATGTAAAATGAAATTTTAAAAAAATGTTTTTCGAAGTTTTCTTTAAAAATTATATAACCTCAACTAAAGTTTTTATTATGCCATTTATTGCCATTTCAGAAGCCTAGCCTCACTGAATAAAAATGCTTTAGCATTTGTGGAAAATTAAATGCCTGAAGTCCCTTCACAGCTGTTCAATGCATTACATTCCTTAGTGCCACATAACAAATATTTGATTTCTTAAGCCCAGCATTTACTGAAAACAACATCACTACACTAATCTTCGATGTTATCCGTTTTTCTCATTTCTGTGTCTGCAAACTTTCTGAAGTGTATTATTTTAATCTGAAGAACAGGTTCCATGAATTTGTCACGTTATTCCTCAGATAGTGAGCCACTGTGAACACCAACGGCAAGCCTGGTTCAAGCTGATTCCAATCAACTGTTACATCACTGCATGCCTTTCTAAATCCTTCCTTTAGAACATCTTTTAAAAGTTGTTTTAGAAGTGACATAAGGATTAATTTGTTCTTTACACAGAACATTTGATGCAAGATAACATGGTGTGATAGGACGCAGATTAGGGCAGAACCAGACGTACGTGAGCAGCATTGCCCTCCTCACCAGTATTTCAGTGAAAAGGCCAAGAAGACATGGCCTATCCTTGAATTCCACTAACATGTTAAGGGATAGCATTGTGCGTCTACACGGTTTAACCACCTTCATCACACTAACATCGTAGAACTGAGATCCATGCATGATATGTCATAGTGTCAGATGCCTAGCCCACATTAAATATCATCTCTGATCAGATATTCATAAATGTGTGTCTGGATGTGATATTTAAAACTGAGATAGACAAACTGTTTCCCTGACTACTTCAGCAAGGTTGTATTACATATCCCAGCTTATATGCGAATACTGGGTAAATACCAACAAAATAGATTTTGTGATAATTAATGACAAGTTAATTAATTGACCAGTTATATTATGTCAAATGCTATTCTTTTTTTTTTTTTTTTTTTTTTTTTTTTTTTTTTTTTTTTTTTTTTTTTTTTTTTTTTTTTTTTTTTTTTTTTTNTTTTGGTTTTTCAAGACAGGGTTTCTCTGTGGTTTTGGAGCCTGTCCTGGAACTAGCTCTATAGACCAGGCTGGTCTCGAACTCATAGAGATCCGCCTGCCTCTGCCTCCCAAGTGCTGGGATTAAAGGCGTGCGCCACCATGGCCTGGCATTCAAATGCTATTCTTGGCATGTGCGTGTTTTATAAGGAAGCTCTTAGACTGTGACACCGCATGAAAAGGAGAGTTTGCCCTTTGTGTCTTTCCTACTCTTCATCACTAACTGATTCCTGGCCTAGAATGTTTCCTGCATTGTCTTTGTGGTATCATTACCTGCCGTTTCCTTAGAAACCACGGAGGAAACAGGATTTCTCCCAAGCACATCTAGACCAATGACTCATCATGCTCACCATGATATCACTTGGCTTAAAAAGAGCTAAGATCCAGATGCGGCTGCTCATAACTATAACCTAGCACTCAAGAGGTTGGAGCAGGATTGCCCAAGTTCTGGGCCAGCCTGAGCTATATGGTGACTCCCAAGATAGTATGGGCCATATAGTGAGTTCTAGGAATGGCTGAGTTATCAAGTAAAGCTTTAAAAAGAAAACATAAAAAATTGTAATTAGGGCTCGGTGGTAGTGGCAGATGCCTTTAATCCCAACACTTGGGAGGCAGAGGCAGGTGCATCTCTGTGAGTTCAAGGCCAGCCTGGTCTAGAGAACCAGTTACAGGACAGCTAGGGCTTGTTACACAGAGAAACCCTGTTTCAAAATAACTAATTAAAAAGATTTAAAAGTGTTTTAGAATGCAACTGATCAGGATATATGTACAGTAAATATATTGCAAATAAAAACAAAATTATTATTCATGATAAAATATGAAAGCTTTTATTTTAGCAGCAAGTTCTTATCACTTTTAAAATATTGTGGTATCACTTGGTAAAATTTTTAACCCTGTGTTGTTAATGTATTAATTCTCATACATTGCTCCTTATAACTGTCTTCAGTAAAATTACCTATAAATTATGTAAGTAAGCATACAGATAGAAAAGTATCTCTTCAGTTTTCCTAACAAATTACTGAGGTTTACATGCTTAAAGAGAAAGCAAGTTCCTTAAAAAAATACTGTGAATCAGCTACAGTACTGAAAACAGCCTAAGAACAGACAGGAGGACCAATGGAACCGAATAGAAGAGCCGGATATCAATCCACACATCTTCGAAAAACTGATCTTTGATAAAGAAGCAAAAAATATCAAATGGAAAAAAAGAAAGCATATTTAACAAATGGTGCTAGCATAACTGGATATCAACTTGTAGAAGAATGAAAATACACACATATCTATCACCATGCGCAAAACTCAAGTCCAAATGGATCAAAGACCTCAACATAAAGCCAGCCACACGGAACCTTATAGAAGAGTGTAACACCCGATTCTGTATTACCCTCTCAGTACAGCCGTCTGCGAGTCAGCAAGGGCCTGGAGATTGAAAGAACACACAAGAGACCTGGGTCATTTGAAAGGAGGTCAGACAAAAGCCTTTATTCAACCTTGGGGAAATCATTAAATACCTAGCTGCTACACAAAGAACTCCCCCCCCAGGCAGATGGGAAACTGCCACACCCAAGATGGAGTAAACAATGCCCTACAGCTAATCACTAAGTGGGGCAGAGGGAGCACAGGTTCAAACATAAACGCTGGCTGGCCAGAGACTGTCCTCAGGATGAACCCCAGGAGCAGGGGTAAACCCAGGCCCTAAAGAAGAGAAAGTGGGAAGTACACTTGAATGCATTGGCACAAGGAACCACTTCCTAAATATAACCCCAGTAGCACAGACACTGAGAGAAACAATTAATAAATGGGACCTCCTGAAACTGAAAAGCTTCTGTAAAGCAAAGGACACGGTCAACAAGACAAAACGACAGCCTACAGAATAGGAAAAGATATTCACTAACCCCACATCAGACATCTGATCTCCAAAATATACAAAGAACTCAAGAAATTGGACACCAAAAGATCACATAATCCAATAAAAAAAATGGAGTACAGACATGAACAGAGAATTCTCAACAGAGAAACCTAAAATGGCTGAAAGACTCTTAAGGAAATGTTCAACATCCTTAGTCATCAGAGAAATGCAAATCAAAACAATTCTTACACCCATACGAATGGCCAAGATCAAAAACACTGACGACAACTTATGCTGGAGAGGCTGTGGGGAAAAGGGAACACTTCTGCATTGCTGGTGGGAATGCAAGCTGGTACAACCCCTTTGGATGTCAGTGTGGTGATTTCTCAGAAAATTAGGAAGCAATCTTCCTCAAGACCCAGTAATACCACTTTTGGGTATATATCCAAAGGATGCTCAATCGTGCCACAAGGACATGTGCTCAACTATGTTCATAGCAGCTTTGTTTGTCATAGCCAGAACCTAAAAATAACCTAAATGCCCCTTGACTGGAGAATGGATAAGGAAAATGTGGTACATTTACACAATGGAGTACTACACAGCAGAAAAAATAACGACAGCTTGAATTTTGCAGGAAAATGGATGAAGCTAGAAAACATTATTTTGAGTGAGGTAACCCAGACACAGAAAGACAATTATCACATGTACTCACTCACTCATAGGTGGTTTTTAAACATAAAGCAAAGAAAACCAACCTAACCACAAACCCAGAGAACTTAGACAACAATGTGGACACTAAGAGAGACTTACATAGATCTAATCTACAT
>NW_026068013.1:631404-656424 GCF_014885135.2 Alexandromys fortis | reverse complement strand
CT
Source organism: Alexandromys fortis (assembly GCF_014885135.2). NCBI lineage: Eukaryota > Metazoa > Chordata > Mammalia > Rodentia > Cricetidae > Alexandromys > Alexandromys fortis. The sequence continues at coordinate 656,422 of NW_026068013.1, read as the reverse complement.
GGAGAGATGGCTCAGAGGTTAAGAGCATTGCCTGCTCTTCCAAAGGTCCTGAGTTCAATTCCCAGCAACCACATGGTGGCTCACAACCATCTCTAATGGGGTCTGGTGCCCTTTTCTGGCCTACAGGCATACACACAGACAGGTTATTGTATACATAATAAATAAATAAATAAATAAATAAATAAATAAATAAATAAACAAACAAACAAACAAACTGTAAATCTTGCAAACAATCACAAAATGTTAATTAGTCAATAAAAATCATACCTTGATGCGCTGTGATTGCTTTTTTTTTTTTGTGCTGCAAAACTGAAGTTTACTAACTAAACCCATAGCACTAAGATGCCATCTATATTCAATTCAATTCTGGCTAATATGTTAAACTCTAAGTAAGAAAGAAACTATGTAAAAAAAGTTTTAACACATTTTCAAAAATAACTATGGAAATTGTGCTACAGTTTAAAATAAGACTACATAAAATAGGGGTTGTAAGTTCTTCTAGGCTTCACTGAGGCAGATTTAATATTGACAGCAGAATTGTTTTCGGTCCATGTACCCTACTGAATTCCAATTGCACGCAGTTTTCCCGGAAGGCGATGGATGCCATTTAGGTTCTTGAGACCGCACTGGTTGAAGCACCAGCCAGTGCTGTTATGGAGGTGACTGTAGCTCTTCACTGACTGACAAGCAGGGCGGCATCCATCATTATCAACATCTGAGTGCTAAAAGGCATTGTATTCTGGTTATCATCTTCCCTGAAGCTCCGAAATGCATCACCTGCATAAAATGGATTAATTTCAAAAAAAGATGAGTTCAGAGAATTTTTATTTCAATCATTACCATCCAATTATACAGAAATACTGAATCTAGAAACAGAATCAATTGTTTTTTCCACTATTTGTCCTGTGAAAATCTCTCTCACACAATGTGCCAAACCTTGTGAAGCATCGACGGTATCTTTAAATACACAGACTAACCAGCATGGAAGCTTGGCTATAGAAAAATCAGATTACGGTACATGTACCTGTAATACCTGAAAGTGATGTGAACGGTGACTGATAATTTTTTTAAAAAATAAAACAACTTACACACTATGTTTTCTTTTTATTACATAATGGGGTGTGGGCATTCTTTTTATTTTTTTATGGGTATAATTGTTTGGCCTGCATATGTGTCTGTGCACCACATGCAGGGAGTGCTCATAGGGGCTGGAGAGTATGTTGGATCCCCTGGAACTGGAATAGCAGACAGTTGTGAGCCCCAAGTGAGTGCTGGGCTTTGAACCTGTTCCTTTGGAAGTATGGCAAATATTCTTAACCAGTGAGTCATCTCTTCACCACTTCATGGTAGATTTTCATTTTAGAAAGACAATTATGGATGACGGTGAAGCATTTACCCTTGAGAATATTAGATTTGTAATTGCAACATAATTTGCTTTCATTTGGAGATATAATGTTCCTGTAGCATGCCTAGGGTGCTCATGAAAATTCTGATGTACTATTGAGCTGTGCTGTCCCCCATGGTTCTTCACATCTGTGTAGACCGATCATTTTTAAGGAGCTTACACTGAACACTGCATGACTATCATGCCTGTTATTCACCAGATCCTTCAAGGATTAAATTTCTTGGCTGAGACAGTCCAGCTAATAATTAAATTGCAGGCTCAGGAGCTATATTTTGTTTTGTACAGTTACATGAAGTCAAAGGTCCTTATTGGACTCATACCTACATTTAACCTACATGAAATTTTTGATTAATATGTTCAGTGAAAAGAAAAACTATATGAAGTATCTAGAAAGCCAAGATCTACAGTTGTTCATTTTGCTTTGAATGTTTGGAATCTCTTGAGGTAAATGTTTTGTGGAGCCTGAAGCACTTCATTAGTGAGGTATATCTCAAACCCAACTCGACTGGCCAGTGAAGTCCCTGACTCTGCATATTATGGCATACAAAGACAATGACTGAAGTATTGCATCTGCAAATGCAATATCATTTTCAGCACCTATGCTGTACAGGACCTTTCAATAGTTCACCCAATGGGGTCAGAAAAATGGCTCAATAGGCAAAAGCACTTGCTGTCAAGTCTGATGGCCAGATTCAATCTCCAGAGCTAACATACTGGAAGAAGAGAATTGTCTGCCTAAGGTTCCTCCGACCTAAACACATGCACCATGGCATGCATGTGCCTGCACAATACACTCAATAAATAAATAAAATGTGATTTTTAAAAATTTGAAACTCATCTAGGAATCAATGCCTGAATTCTGTGAGCCTGCCAGGAAAGTCTCCATTGCTAAATGAGAATCTACACCAGATGACTTCTCGCTGGATTACACTGAATCCCCTCTAAAACAGTCCTTAGAATTTACCCACCATGTTTGCTATGCTATAATCATGGCTCTCAGAACTTAACTAATTGACCACTGACTTTCCTCATCTTTAGATAAGACATTAGCAAAGCACACCTCTGGGTATGCCTGGGATGGCATTTCTGGAGAGTCACAGCAAGAGGACTCTTAGCTCATGAGTGAGTGGCTTCCTTGTTGGAGCCATCACACACAGGCATTCCTGAGAGATAGTGAAATAACGGGGAGGTATGGATAGGAGTAGGTAACTGGCTCATGACCTTAGCGCTATGTCTTATGTCCACCCTTCTCTACTTAGCCGTCAGATGTAAAATGCTTCCTACCACAGCCTCCCTGCAACAGCTCTGGGACTGTCACCCAAAATAAGCCCGCTCTTCCCTTAAGTTGTTTCTGTGAAGTATTTTAATCACTTGCAAAGACACAGTTATAATGCTGCTTTCTCTGAGAACCCACAGAGTTTTCTCTCAAGTATTACTATCAGGAATATTTGTATTGTGTGTGTGTGTGCCTGCGTGCGTGAATACATGTGTGGTGTGGTGTGGTATGGTGTGTGTGTGTGTGTGTGTGTGTGTGTGTGTGTGTGTGCGCGCGCAGGTGTGTGTGCAGGCCCGAGGTTTATTTTCTTGATCATTGCCCATCTTTACCTTTTGACTCATTAATTAGGCTAGGCTAGTTAACCAATGGGATCTGCCCATCCATAATGCTCCAAGTTTGCACTATAATACACAGTTTTTTCCATGGGTTCTGGGAATCTGAACTCATGTCCTTGTGCCTCTGTAGTGGATACTTCACTGACTGAGCTATTTCCCTAGCCCTTTTTTACTTCTTATGAAACAATTGCTCAGATGCTCAAGTTCATATTTACATTTTCCCCAAGCTCAATGTCAAATTTGTGTCTGATAACATTTTATCTGCATATCTATCTGCACTGTACCTTTTCTTTTCCTTAATTTAAATATATAATTTGATCAACAATTGAAAGCTACTTGATAACCATGGGAGATTTAAGAGCTCTATAATGAAAATAAAATATCCACTAACAAAAGCATAATCACCTTTTGGAGTCCTCCACATAAGCTTCCTGACATGGGATACTCCATGCTGAAGCAATTCTTTGCACTTTTGGAAGTAAAGCACTGAAACTTTGTGTGTGTGTTTGTGTGTGTGTGTGTGNAGGTCATTGGTTAATTAAATAAAGAAACTGCTTGCCCTGATAGGTTAAAACATAGGTGGGAGGAGTAAACAGAACAGAATGCTGGGAAGAAGAGGAAGTGAGGTAAGACTCCTCAGACAGACCCCATAGCTCCTCTCTGAGACACACGCGATGAAGCTCCGACCCAGGATGGACGTAGGCTAGAATCTTCCCAGTAAGCGCACCTTGGGGTGCTTACACACATTATTAGAAATGGGCTAAATTAATATGTGAGAATTAGCTTAGAAGAGGCTAGATAGAAATGGCCCAAGCAGTGCTTAAAAGAATACAGTTTGTGTGTTGTTATTTCGGGGCATAAGCTAGCCAGTGGCCGGGATGCTGGGGACGCAGCCCCGTCGCTCTTATTTCAACATGTGTGTGTACATATACACACATATATGGATAAATGCATACGCATGCACAAGCACACACACGTTTAAAACGTTCCATATCAATCAAGAATTAAATTTCAGCTTTCACCTAATGTCTCAAGACCAGCCCCCCTAACATGCCATGAATTCCAGGCACACCAAGCAGCCCCCTGCTGGCCATCTCCTCTTCTATGCTGTGACACAAGCTGCCTCATTTGCCAACACTCACTTGCCAAAGCCCATCCTTCCTTTCAGGTCTGAGCCTGCAGTTAACAGGATGCCAGCACATCCATCTGGTCTGAAGCAGCTGCACTAGATTATACAGGAATATATATTTTTCAAGAGGCTTTAACATTCGCCTAATTTTGAAACCTACCCATTCTCCCATAACAAATCTCCTGGTAGCAATCATTCTCACGTTCTCTTTAAACCTAAAGGTGTATCAGTCTTTTGTGTTTTCAGGGTCATTGTGTTGCATCTGTACCTTGAGACCAGTTGGCAGTCAAGGGATATATAGCATTCATTACAAATTTCTAACATTAATATATAGAACTATCAGAAAAAAACAGGGGAGTGGAGTTTTGTATTTCTTCACTCCACTGTCTTTAAAAATTCAGCTCCAAAATACAAACTTACTATCAAGTATTCTGAAGTTCTAGTGAGTTAAATTTTTGGAAATCCATGAAGGAAGGATGAAAATAACGTGTTTTGGTATCTTTGTGGACTAGGATGGGGTGAAAGAGGTGTGATCCACAGGAGGTCATGGGCCAGACACTTCCTCTTTCGGGTTTCTTTACTGACAGGGTTGGAAGCTTTTACTTCCTGAACATGGAAATAGGATTCTGCTTACCCAGCCTGTTCCAGGGTCTCCATCCATGAGAACACTAGGGTTACAGCATTTGCTTTAAGAAATGTGAATTCTGCTCCAAGGTTGTTTAGCAAAGTGTTCACAACTGAGTTTCTGACTTTCACATTGATCTCTAATCTACCGTCATCAGCTGTATGTCATCATCATATGTCCTGCGTTATGGCTATCTTTATGTAATACCGGGCAAGGGATAGCTCAATTTTTTGTGTCATTTTAGTAATTAAAAACTTACCCATATTTCCTGAATATTGTCCTAAATGTATTTTTAAAAATTGTGTTTCATCCTCTAGCCAAAAATTATCATATAAAGCATAAGCCAAGGTGTTGTCCTCGGACTCCTGGGCCACATGAAACACAAAACTGGAATCTTTCTGGTTTACTATGTAAAAAATCTTTTTCAGTCCTAGCCAAAATTCTCCTGTAAAAGAAATGCTTTGTTTTAAGACATTTAATTGAAATGAGAACAATCTTTTGTTTGTGAATGTTGATGCCATTCAGCGTCTGTATAACTGAGGAGACACATCCATAACCAGGACTCTGGACAGGCGTGGCCCAGCTCATCCATCAGCTGTTATTTAACTTTGCTATGGGACAACGGTCTGTGCCCTGTCACTTGTATTTTAAATAAATGCTGATTGGCCATTAATCAGGCAGGAATTAGAGTTGGGGCGATGAGAATTCTGTGAAGAGGAAAGATTCAATCTGAAGCCATCACCCAGACACAGAGCAAGCAACATGTGACTGCCGCGCCGAAAAAGGTAGCAAGCCACATGGCTAACACAGACAAGAATTATGGGCTAATATAAGTTATAAGAGTTAATAAGAAGCCTGAACTAATAGGCCAATCAGTTTATAATTAATGTAGACCTCTGTGTATTTCTTTGTGACTGAACAACTGCAAAGAAGCCTCTGTCAACAGAAATCTCAGCCCACATCACCTACTTATTTTGTTAATTCATTAACCTGAACAGAACCAAACTGCTTCATTTCTATCTCCCCAAATTCAACTTAAAAGTGTACTTAAAGACTAGATTAAAAGTCAAGATTTACCTTTACAGCATGTCAACAAAAAACTTGTTGAAGTCTTATGTCAACTAACAAATGATGTGACCCAGTGAAAGTAGGAGTTTTAATCTCAACTCAACTGCTCCTTAAGAAACATTTCCTGAAAGCACTCAGCTGAAATTGCTTTTTCTGCCTTGGAAAATCCTTATAAATGAGTATTTCTTTGTTTAAAAGCAGCTTGCCATAACCTATGAATGGAAACAAAATGTAGCCACACTGAAGCTTCCCCAGATTTAGAGTCGATATTTCAAAGATAACCGTAGATCTAAGGTGGATGACATTAACAGAACTCTCTAACTTGGACAATGTTCTTGCAAACACATTTAGCCACTGGCTTTCTATCTTTCCATATCCACAATGTGGACTAAATGTGGACATTCCTGAGCTACAACCTACTTAAGTTATGAAATTACAGGGTATAAAATTTCAGAGGGTTGGAAGATAATGAGACAGACAGTATTGAAACTCAGAAAGCTATGACTAATATATAAAGTTCTTTTCCATAGATATTTTAGCTATCACTCTGTTCAAACTGAAAAGAATAAGTACAAGAAAAAGTGGACACATTGCAGGATGGGTTTCTCCAGGAACTTTTAGTTTCATGGTCTTTGTATGTCTTAAGCTTCTTTCTGTTTTACTCCAATCTCATATGTAAGCATTTCCAGCACATTTTATTAGATACCCAATATATTTTAATTCTACTAAATATAAAACAGTCTCAGTTTGCACAAACAGTATATGGTTATAGAACTTCTTAGTCAAAACTCTCTTCAAATTTAGAAAATAGTAATGTACATCATAGTTTTGCAAAATTACATTCAACTTAAAGGCTTTGACTTTAATGGTCATATGCCTTGGTTCTATCAGTATTCCATTGTATTTTAAGTCTGTCACAACCCTGCCTCTTTTTTTTCTTTCCCCATTCCACAAGCAATTGGGAAGCACCTACCAACTACTGGGTACAGATAACAAATATTCAGCTGAGAATTTTCACTCAAATTATATTTCAATTCATCTCTAAAAATTTTATTTTTTAAAATGTGTGTCTACAGGTTTTTTGCATACATGTGTACACCTTGTGTGTGCCTGGGCTCATGAAAACCAGAAGATTTTAGATCCCATGGAACAGGAGTTATAGGCAATGTGATCTGCCGTGTGGGACCCGGAAATTGAACCCAGGTCTGCTGGAGAAGGAGCCAGTATTCTTAATTGCTAAGACATGTCTCCAGTCCAGATTTCTAGGTCTTAACTGAAAACAGTTTTTAAAAATAATTTGACATAAGAAAGTAGAATTTAACTCATATTTTTATATTCACATATATTTATCCACTCTTCCTGAAGATTTGACTAACGCTGATGCAGTTCAGACATATCACACCAGAAAGAAAGAGAAAAGGCAATGCATAGATATATAAAATCTGACCTAAAAGGTCTTCAAATCCATCCAGGTAATCACACCATGGCCTCTGGAAGTCAACTGTCCCATTGAGCCTTTTCTGAACTACTGCCCATCCTCCTCCTCTCAAATCCATGTCATACATTACCTAAAATGGGCCCAGAAAATGCCAAAATAATATACCATTGTTTTCATTATTTGACATTAAAGAACTCATCCCTAATCCTATAGAAAAATAAATATAAGAAAGTTTTCATTCTCATAAATGTATTCAAGTTTTTTATTGCTTTTACTGAGCTATATATTTTTCTCTGCTCCCCTCCCTTCCTTTCCCCTCCCCTTCTACCCTCTCCCATGCTCCCCATGCTCCCAGTTTACTCAGGAGAGCTTGTCTTTTTCTACTTCCCATGTAGATTAGATCCTCTCTGGAAATACTACCACTTACACAAACCCATGATTGACCTAACTGAGCCTGTATAAGATTTTTAAGACACAACTGTCTGCAGTATTTTAAGGTTATCATATAATTCCTCAACTCAACATTTTCCCCCAGTTCAGGAATAATAGCGCTGACATGCAACGGCAGAGATGGATTGATTAACAAATGGCTTTGTTCTTTGGATTATAATGCTGGTTTTTTAGTGTTAGAAATGTCTTCCTGCCTCTGGTTTCTCTTTTCTCCCACAAACTGGAGTTCAGATTGATATTTCAATACTGAGCCATGAGCTGTGGCCACTCAGCAGGTGTTCACAGGGGCCTCTGTTTAAACTGTGTGACATGGACCTGTCTGGGGCCCACAGAAACAACAGGGGAAGAAAACAAAGTGATCCACTCTACAAGAGACTTCCCACACAGAGTCAGAAGAAAAAAAAAAAGAAATAAAAAACCAATATGAAGGAATTTCAGGCATCACACTTTCCACAGAAGAGGCAATTATGCAACCCACTCCTCTCAAAGTTATAATTCTTCCCTTCTGCCAAAGTCATAATTCTTCTCTTCTACCGCTGTTCAGATCCAGTTTGGGATGCGTAGGCAAAGAGACTTAGGTAGTTTTTCAATTATTTCCCACGTAAGTCCTAATTTCTTGACATCTTGTCAATAGATTTCAAGAGAAATTATGGTAATAATTCTAAGAATAGAAACTCTTTGCATCTACTTAGAAAGAAAGGTGGTTGTTGTATAATATAGACTATTGATAAACTTTAAAGATCATAAATTTTTTATACTCTGAGAAAGTACCCAGAAAAAATACATAAACACACACACACACACACACACACACACACACACATCCTTTCTGTCCATAAGCATTGTGTGCAGCAGGTACCTACTAGAAATACAAGCAGACAAGTACTAAGGATAAACAAAGTATAATTCTTGTTATTCAAATTAAGCATTGATCAGTTTAGCAGTCTTCCTTATGCCCAAGTAAAACACTTTTTCCATTAATTTCTTTTTAAATTTTTGAGGCAAAGTCTCACACTGGTAAATAATGTATTATCAAAAGAAAGTATAGGCATGAGTAGGAATCAAAGTAAATGTACTTTAGTAAGCCCACGTCATCACACATTATTATCACACATTATTTTCTCGTCTCCATCAAATTAAATTAAAGCAATAATTTGTATTGCACAGCTCTGCCCCATAAGGATAACATAAAACTTGGCAACAGATGGATTTACTTTGAATAGTGTAACTATGGACACTCAGGAAACTGAAATTCATGGTCTGAGTAGAAGATGTAAAGAATACCGACCTTTTCATGTTGTAAATTTTGCTAATTTATTTAAAATTTTCAAGACAAAATTATTTTTAAAGTAAAGCAAAAATAATTGTAATTTCAATATTTATTAAGTTAGCTTGATGTTTACTTTATTCTGTATAATAAGTGAAAACTTTACCTCAAATGGGTAGCTAGATCCTTCTAGAAAGATTATATATAAACCACTAGGGGTTCTGGTGACAGAGCTAATTGAATCTTTAATATCAGTGCAATCCAAATCTAGGGAAAAATTACTCATTTAGTGCACTTCAAGCACACCTAAAACAATGAGTTGACGGCAGAGAATTGATGATGCTGTCTGAAACTGTTACTACAGCTTCTATCAGTGATGCCATACCTTTTTTATATTAGAATTACTATAATTTTAGAACTCAGGAGAAAACATAATAAAGAAGAGAAATTAAAGAATTTGGGTTGCTGTTAAGCCCTCACAAATAACATTCCTTTTGGTCATTAGTGTTTAAAGTCTCATATTGTGGGTCAGAGTGATGGCTTAACAATTAAGTGATTATTGCTTAAATTTTAGTCTCATATTGTGGGGTCAAAGAGAAAACTCAAAAATTAAGAGCCCAAGTAGTCTTGCAGAGAGCCCATGTTATGTTCTTAGCACCCAGACAGTGGCTCACAACTGTCTGTAACTTTAGTTCCAGGGGATCCAGCACTCTCCGGTCCCTGCACACATATGTGCACATAAACTCACACAGGCTCACACACATACACATAAGTAAAAGTAAAACAAATCTTTAAAGACTCATTTGGGATCAACCCTTACTCAATGTATAATTAATCATTCTCTTTTCCAAAGATTCTATGATAACCCAAGTTTATTTTTAATATATAAAGGATGGGTAGGAAGGAGAAAACTTAAGGAATAAGTAGTTTAATTGTGTTTAACACATCCTTGACTACTTTATTCCAAACTTCAGAGTTTAGTGTGTTGAAGTCATCAATGCCAATAACTAAGAGGGAAGTAGAAATTGCTTTCTTTACTAACAAGAAACAAAGAAAGGCTAGTGTGTACTCTTTCTACAAATGTTAAAGCTGTAGCCCTTGCCACCACAAAGCTCCACAGAGGACTGTAAATGCCTGTATGTGATACCAGTGTGCTGAGGAGTACTACATTCTATTTGAAGATATTCTAGTGTACATTTTTAAGTGCAATTACATAACTCCAACCCTGTGATCCCAGTCACTCAGGAAACTGAGGTATGAAATCTTGCCCTGACTACATAGTTCAAAGCAGCCTGAGCAACTTAATAAGACCCTGTATCAGAACAAGAAGTTGGGGGTAACTTTCTGATAGATCACGTGCCCACCATGCATGCAGCTTAAGTTCAGTCACAAATACCACTTCCAAAAGCAAGTTTCAGGGCATCACTTACTTGGGTGACTGCTATTACTTCCTAGCTAGGAACTACTGACTATCTGGAAGCCTTAGAATGCTTTCCTAATGTAGAAAAAATAGCACAACTCACTGTGCCATAGCGGTGTGTTTTTGTTTGTTTGTTTTTGGAGGTTTGAAAGGCAAGCTTTTAGCACAGAGCTTACCACACATTAATCTGTAGAAAACAACTCAACAGAAAGGCTAAGTATAAAAACTTGTTCAGCTTCTCTTTGTTTCTGGGGTAGTTTTGGGGTTTGCATTGTGAAATGAGAGGAAACATTCTTCTAATGGAGCTGTGCTCAGAGTGTGGTGGAAGTAGTCCACAGTGAAGGGCTGGCCTACAGCAGAGCATTGCTTCGTCATCGGTCGGCAAGTGTGAGCAAGCTTCTTGGGCTTCTTGGGTTGTCTTCACCTGATGCCGGGGGTATCAGAGCAGGGCTCTATGCTCTTGCTGTGCATTACAGGATAATTCAGAATGTGTTGTGATTTACTCGCTAGCCCTGCACAGCAAGTCTGTAAGACTTGCAGAGTTTAGCATTCACAGCCAACCTGTCTGGCCTTAGAGTCACCTGAGACAAATGCCTACAGCTGTGTGCATGAGATGGTCTCCAGAAAGGTTCAGCTGAGAATGGAAGGTGCAGCTTGATTGTGGCACCATGTCCATGGACTGGGGTGCAAGACTGAATTAAAGGGAGAACGTGAGCTGAGCCCCAGTATTCATCTCTCTCTCTGCTTCCTGACTGCAGATAGTGAGCAGCTGCCTCCCACAATGCTGGGGTGTATGCTGCTGCCGCCATGCCTCCCCCACAGTGCTGGGGTGTCTGCTCCTGTTCCTGTCGCCATGTCCTCCCCCACAGTGCTAGGGTGTATATTCAAACTGTGAGTCACATGAAATTCCCGCTTTGAGGTGCTGTTTATCTGGTATTCGAGACCCATGAGGAAAGACAGATAAGGGTTTCAACTTACTGAGGAGGAAATTAGCAGCTTTCCTTTGGAGATGAAGGACCAGCCTGCCACTGGACTTCATGCCTTGCTACACCTCGCCCTTTCACTCAGAAGAGGATGAGACAATAAGTCATTTCAAAGTAATACATGACAATGCCTGTCTTCATAAAGGAACAAGGAGATGCCCAATCCCTGTCTGTTCCATTACACTTCAGAGAAAAACTTAGGATCACATCCTTGAGCCTCAGTAATATTTATTTGCTTAGAATTTTTATGTGAATTCATATTTGTAAGATTTTCATAGCACTTTCTTAGAAGAACATAGGAATAAATATGTTATATTTTAGTGCAAAAATGTTAACTTGGTATTTATTTATATATTAAATTTCATTTTTCCTTAAAATGTTATATCTCACTTTGAAACATAAAAAAAAAAAACACTTTTCACAGGTTAGGCAGGGACTCTGGAAAGCCTCTTCTTTGTGAAGAGTAATTAGTAATAAAATGCCAGGGCAGGATGCTCAGAATACAGCACCTAAGGTTACTTGATGGTCAACAGATTGTTGATATTATTTTACACTATGGCTTCCAGACAGTGGAAAAGTCCTCAGCTTCTGAAGGAACACGTGCTGTAACTGGCTGAAGAGCAGGAACAGTCCTCCAGACTGCTAGGAAACAGGCAGCACTGTAGTCGAAACCTTCCGCTGCACCATGCTGCCCAAAAAACCCTGAGGAATAAAACAGGAGTGTGCAGAGACTGAAATACCAGCGCTCTCACCATGTGACTGCATGGGCTGGCGGGGAAAGAGTCCAGCTGTTTGCTAAAATCCTCTGTAGTCAAAAGGAGAATTTGATTCACGAGCTCATTAACCTAAACACAGACACACGAGACAAGGTTATATTAGCTAAATTATATAAACGCTGTCTCTAAGCGTCTCTAGGCCAGAAAGATGCCTTCTCTTCTAGATTGGATTCTTACTGTTCTAACACAATAAAAGCATAAACAGCATTCATTCCACCCAGCAGCATCTCCTAAGAGCTAGTTCTGTCTGCCATTACTTCTGTGCTGTCTGTCCCTACAGCTCTGCTCTCACTGTCCTGAAGGCTCTGGTGCCTTCCTTGCTGCCTCCCTTGGCTCTTCCCTAATCATCTTCCACACCAGCTTCTAAGGGGGTGACGAGATTTCCTCACTCGCATACTTCAGTGGCCCGTGCTGTAGCGAGATTTAGTTCCTACAGATTCGACGCAATGCCCAGCAAAATTGAAGCAATATTTATTCAAAGACCTCAAAAGAATGGTACTCAACTTCATATGGAAAAGCAAAAAACCCAGGATAGCCAAAACAATCCTGTACATTAAAAGAACTTCTGGAGGTATCACAATCCCTGACTTCAAACTCTACTACAGAGCTACAGTACTGAAAACAGCCTGGTATTGGCATAAGAACAGACAGGAGGACTAATGGAACTGAATATCAATCCACACATCTTCGAACACCTGATTTTTGACAAAGAAGCAAAAATTATCAATTGGAAAAAATAAAGCATATTTAGCAAGTGATGCTGGCATAACTGGATATCAATATGTAGACAAATGAAAATAGACCCAATTCTATCACCATGCACAAAACTCAAGTCCAAATGGATCAAAGACCTCAACATAAAGCCAGCCACACTAAACCTTATAGAAGAGAAAGTGGGAAGTACACTTGAATGCATTGGCAAGGGGACCACTTCCTAAATATAACCGCAGTAGCACAGACACTGAGAGAAACAATTAAAAAATGGGACCTCCTGAAACTGAAAAGCTTCTGTAAAGCAAAGGACATGGCCAATAAGACAAAACAACAGCCTACAGAATAGGAAAAGATCTTCACTAACCCCACATCAGACAAAGGTCTGATCTCCAAAATATACAAAGAACTCAAGAAATTGGTCATTAAAAGAACACATAATCCAATAAAAAAATGGAGTACAGACATAAACAAAGAACTCTCAACATAGGAATCTAAAATGGCTGAAAGACACTTAAGGAAATGTTCAACATCCTTAGTCATCAGAGAAATGCAAATCAAACCAACTCTGAGATTCCATCTTACACCTGTAAGAATGGCCAAGATCAAAAACATTGATGACAACTTATGCTGAAGAGGCTGTGGGGAAAAGTGAACACTTCTGCATTGCTGGTGGGAATGCAAGCTGGTACAACCCCTTTGGATATCAGTGTGGTGATTTCTCAGAAATGTAGGAAACAACCTTCCTCAAGACCCAGTAATACCACTTTTGAGTATATATCCAAAGGACATGTGCTCAACTATGTTCATAGCAGCTTTGTTTGTCATAGCCAGAACCTAAAAATAACCTAAATGCCCTTGACTGGAGAATGGATAAGGAAAATGTGGTATATTTACACAATGGAGTACTACACAGCAGAAAAAATAACGACAGCTTGAATTTTGCAGGAAAATGGATGAAGCTAGAAAACATTATTTTGAGTGAGGTAACCCAGACACAGAAAGACAATTATCACATGTACTCACTCACTCATAGGTGGTTTTTAAACATAAAGCAAAGAAAACCAATCTAACCACAAACCCAGAGAACTTAGACAACAATGTGGACACTAAGAGAGACTTACATAGATCTAATCTACATGGGAAGTAGAAAGTAGAAAAAGACAAGATCTCCTGAGTAAATTGGGAGCATGGGGACCTTGGGGGAGGGCTGAAGCGGGGAGGGGAGAGGCAGGGGGGAGCAGAGAAAAATGTAGAGCTCAATAAAAAAAAAAGTTTTAGTTCCTGATTCCCTTAGTCAGATTTCCTTACACATTCCCAACCTCACCAGCCCTCCCACCCCTGTACCAACTCATACGAATCCCCCCAAGGGAAAGCTGTCCCCTCCTTAGCAACCTTATGACATTTAAAGCATGTACTCATCGCTCAGTGCTCAGCTCACAGGCCTTCTCTCCTGAGAGACTTCCCATGTCATTCTGACAGCATTCAGATTGTTCTAGCTTTCCATGTTTGCTTTCTCGCCACCAGGCCTTACCCCCCTTGAACAAAGGCTTGCTTCATTGCTTTGTGTTACAATGCTTCTCACATCATAGGTACTGAACATTAAACATAAAATAAAATGCTTGTACTTCCAGCCAGCTATGCCGATGTGTACATGCAATGGAATGGAATGCCAAAGAATCCCATACCTGGCTAGATAAACAATCCAAAGGAGCTTGTTGCTCATCCATTATATTTCTCAGTAGTTTTTTGGGTACTTCTTGTATAAGAAACAATAGAATTTTTCAGGTTTTCTTAATCAGAAAGAAAATGGCATTTTATATAAAACAATAGCAGTGAAAATAATCAATTTCACATGGTTTGGAATAAATAAAGAATAGTACCTCAATTTATTTGAACTTATAACTATAAGTTTTAGTTAGTACATATTTGTTTAAAATGGGATTGGCCAAAAAGTAATTGTTTCAACATTCTTAATGAAATTATGCTTCCTGATAATACAGATTCCCTAAAATGATTTATTTAATTAAGAAACAAGATTCTTAATGCCTATTTTCACTGCATGAGATAAGAAGTTTAGGGCCAGGAAGTATAGGAAGTGGTGGACAGGGTCTCTTGTGGCACAATCTGGCTTTTAGCTCCTTTCTGACCCTCTTGCCTCCATCTCTCAAACTCTCAAATGCTAGGATTACATACAAGTGACCTGTGTCAACCTGCTTAGCCACTAAGTACTATTAGATGATAAGACAAAGTGCAAGTGTAATTTACTTGCATACCATGCCAGTTAATTAAAAATACATCTTTGTTTTATTTTTTCTAATACTATATTTTATAAAATCACATCCACCTATGACTAGCATACATATACATAATAAATCTTAATCAAACCTTTGGAGGCCAGCAAGACAGCTCAGTGGGCAGGGCAGCTGCCACTAAAGTGGAAAATCTGACTTCAACGTCCACACACACAGACACATACACACAAAATAAATAAATAAATAATAAATAAATTAATAAACAAATGTAAAAACATTAAATTTCCAATTTGTTAGTTTCTGGCTGAACTTGTATAATATATCCCTTTGATTTCATAGAAAATATACAATATTCCTTATTTTAAAAAAGGTTGCACAAACACTAAAAATGCTTCCCTTAAGGCATTTGAAATCCTATTACTATCATCTCCCATAGTCTCTAAAATCCTCAGGGCTGGAGAGATGGCTCAGTAGTTAAAAGCACTGGCGTCTCTCTTTTTTTTTTTTTTTTTCAAGACAGGGTTTCTCTGTGGTTTTGGAGCCTGTCCTGGAACTAGCTCTTGTAGACCAGGCTGGTCTCGAACTCAAAGAGATCCGCCTGCCTCTGCCTCCCAAGTGCCGGGATTAAAGGCGTGTGCCACCACCGCCTGGCTGGCATCTCTTGTAGAGAACTCAGAATTGGTTCTGACACAGTGTTTCATAGCCAGCTGTAACTCCACTTTCAAGAGATTCAACAGCTTCTGGCCTCCTCGGGCACTGCACACATGTGGTGTATGTACATACACACAGGCAGACAAAACATTCATGCACATAAAATACAACTGATGTGGGAGTGTCATATATCAATCTGTTGATTTCATTGGTTAAGCAATAAAGAAACTTCTTGGCCCTGATAGGTTAAAACATAGGTGGGAGGAGTAAACAGAATAGGATGCTGGGAGGAAGAAGAAGTGAGCTCAGACTCGACAGCTCTGTTCTCTAGAGCAGAGGCCCTGCTTCACTCTCCTGGGCACACGGGATAAAGCTCAGACCCAGGATGGACGTAGGCTAGAATCCTCCCAGTAAGCGCACCTTGGGGTGCTTACACAGATGATTAGAAATGGGCTAAATTAATATGTGAGAATTAGCCTAGAAGAGGCTAGATAGAAATGGGCCAAGCAGTGTTTAAATGAATACAGTTTGTGTGTTGTTATTTCGGGCATAAGCTAGCCAGGCGGCCGGGGTGCTGGGGACGCAGCCCTGCCGCTCTTATTTCAACATACAACATTTTAAAATAAATATCAACCACCTCTGCTTCTCAGACTGAGAAAGTTTTACATATAAAGACAATTACACTCTTTCCAGCAAAAAGCCCCAGGCATTATCTCCTGAGTACCTTTAAAATGGTTTTTGTCTCTAGGTTTACTTCATCCTGGCAGTAGAATGATGTAATAACGTCTGACAGCTGAGTCTGTTTCATCCAGCTTTATCTCTCATTTTCATTTTCAGTCTCTTGCTTTTTCTTAGTTTTTTCCCTGCATTTGTACAACTGTCTCAATGGGACCATGGATTGGAGCTCAGGACACTTATGCTGCACAGAAATTGAGCACACTTAAGCCAGCCTTTTACACTCTAACCTATAAATGACTATCCAGAGGAACTGGGTCACATTATTAGCTCCACCCATTCCAGGCTGCCTTTCTCCACTGCACCCCTTGTATTTGATAAATGATAGGAATTACTGCACGGTGACTTAATTGTTCTTACATTGAAACTAAAACTGTAATTATGATCCTTTCTGACATTAAATGACTAGATTTGTATTGTATTTATTGCATTATTTTTGTAGCTTCTAGAAGTAATGTGTTTGTTCTTAGAAACACAGTAGTGGGCGGGGGGAACTAAGGTGAAATTTCTAAGACTCTGAAGCAAGGAGTAAAGCAGCCACTCAGAAATCAATGTATTAATATTATCAGAGCCCTCTGGCTTGCCCTTCTCTCTATGGTCTGTTGATACCACCAGACTCTCTGGAGGAAAGACTACAATGACTTAACAAATATCTATTAAGCACATACTTATTAAGTGTCAAACACAGAAAGCATTTAGCCTTGGGTGATCAGATGTATTTAAAATAATTAATATAAAACAAAGGCACATTTTTTTAGTGTCAAAGATTGATCTCATTATAATTGTGGTAATTTTTAATACTTACTGCACATAAAATGTCTTTCTTCTCCAGTTACTTTGGTCTTAGCATCACGTGACTCCTTACAGTCTTCCTTGCACACGGTATTGCTCCTTTGACTTTCATCTTTGAGGTGAGCTTTATCTTCTACATTGTCACCTATTAGAGAATCCTTAGAGTTGTAAAACAGAAATGAGAAAAGTACGTGAAAATATACTGTCAGACCTTCTACACAGGAAGAAGACTGCAGAGAACAGATCAAAATACACAATGTAGATGATCACTTAAAATATATTTAATATATTAAAATATATAATATATATTAGTTTAAATTCCCACAGCTAACCCTTAAGGGCACAATTTAGTTTTGGTCAGTAAACATATTCAGTACTTGTATTATCTCTTTTTCTTCTCAAACTCCAAACAAATTTGCTTAGGATTTCCTCCCACTCCTATGACTCCATGAATTTGACCCTTACTTTCTACAAACTTGTATGTGACAGGACTCCCTTGTCACCGGATGAAGGAAATTCCTCAGAAATATCACCAATGCCTCTAGCCAAGTGAATTTTCTGCCACCAACTGTTAAAAATTGAAGGAAAATGTATAGGAATATTTGATTTTATATAAAATAATTGAAGATTTGAAAAGATAACTACTCATGGATTTTAATGTTATCATGGATAAAATTTAAAATTATGGAATCTTGTTTTGTAAAAACAGTAACATCATTAAAAGGATAATAACACGTGACATTAAAAGTATCTCTATCTGTTTGCATGTGATTAGTCTCTTCACTATCAAGACAATCTTTGAGTAAGGTTGCCTATTTTCTAGACACTAAGAGATGGGTATAGAACTAACTACATTACAAAGATATTTGCCTTTGAAAGAACTTGTACTTTGTTACTCATACTATTTTAAACTTCTTGTTCCTTCTTTTCACCTCTATAACAATTGACAGACTTGATGTTTTTAATAGATATTCTTTTTTCAGTAAGACTCTTAAATTTTAGTAAATGTATTAAAGAATTAAATCATTAGTATCTGTTCAGCTGTCTTGGACTTTTTTCTTGTTTCAACCACAGCATCTTGACATTTGTTTTTTATATAATGGCAAATGCATTTTTAACATTTAAAAATGGAAACCAACATTTCCGTATATGGGCAGTCAACTCCTCAGCTATTTATAACATTGCACACTGCATACTAGCTGTCACTCTGAGGTTGTTTTAGATAAGATATTCATGCATCCCAATTAACCACATAAAGGTCTTTATTTGAAATGTTATGGTTTACAGACTAGCTTTCTTTTTAAAGAGTAATTTTGACTAACCATCAAATGTTTCATTATCAAAAGTAATAGGAAAGCAGAGAATGAAAATATCTTTAAACAACTGAGAACTTTAAAAGTTTATCTTAAATTTAGTTTATTTTAAAATGTAACATTTAAGAAGTATCAACTTCTTGAAACAAATATTTTAATTGTTACATAAATTATATTTGTTGTATAATGTATATTTTCAAGTTTCTAATACATCATGAAAGCTAAAATAAAATTGCTAAAATTCTTCCCATAGAATAAAATTCATACATAGAGCTTCCTTGTATAGTTTCTCCACCAATGAAAATACATACATGTAAGAACAAGAGTGATGCTTGGGATAGACACATCATATTTTTCTTGAATTAATACAAACACTTTCTCAAATATCAGCTCTCTGTGCAAAGAATGGTGCACAGAGCCATTTGTTAAGAATGTCTGGAAGTTGTTCAGCACAAACACACGTGATACTTACAAGGTTCCATGGCCTTTCTGGAAGGTGGACAGCACAAATACATGCCAACACTTACTATGCTTCCTCATCTGAAACAACACCCTTTGGTGGAAAACAAGGCAGGTCCAATCAACACTCACACCTTAACTGACACACATCCTTCCCACGGCTTCCTACCTACAGCACAAACCAGATGTTTTCTAAAGTCATCTAATTCTGAACTGGAGTTTCACCTCAGAAAACTGTAGAATGGAGTAGAGAGGTGACTCAGTGGTTAAGAGCACTGGCTGGTCCTCTACAGGACTGGGCTTGATCCAGTCACCCACATGATGTTCCAGGGGATACAATGCCCTCTTCTGGCCTCCCTGGGCAGCAACCAAACGTATGGCACACAGACATACATTCATACATACATTCAGGCAAAACACCCATGCACATAAAATCAAAGTTTTTTGCTGTAAAATGGTTTTCATAAACATATATGAAGTAGAGACAGCTGGCAGACCAGAAACCCTATTATGTTAAAATTATCTTTGGATATTGAGATTCATTCAACATCAACATCCAAAGTTGATGATTAAACTTTTTTTTAAAAAGTGTTTCAGCCAAATTTAATCATCAATGGTCATATTAACCAGTTAACTAACCACATTTCCGGATCCAATTGATCGGTGCATTTTACAACTACCTTAGTAAAACTTCAGAAATTCTGAACTGCTAGTCACTGAAAAATGGTCATTTTCTGGAAACTGTCATGTGACCCAGTTATATCAAGTCTAGGAATATATCCAAAAGACTCCATGTCCTACCATAGACGCATGCACATGCAAGATGACTGCTGTCTTCCCAAAAGCTAGGAAATGGAATTAGCTAAGATGTTATCACTTGGTGAACAAATGATGAAATGTGGTACAGATACGCAGTGAAATTAATATCCCTTTAAGAGAATGAAATTTACAGCAAGGTAGATGGGACTAGAACATGTTGTACTAATCAAGCTGCTGAAGCCCAGAAAGACAAAACTACATATTCTCTCTCTTTTGTGGTTCCTAACTTCAAATTGTTAGAATTCTGTGTTTAACCTGCTGCGTCTGTAGAGGTCAGGATGCTACGAAGGATCCAGAACAGGGGAGAGGGAAGAAGACACAAAAGGGAGCATAGAACAGAGCACATGTTATGGAAGGTAGAGAAGGGGATTCGTGGGCTTAAGTTGGGGAAGGAGTGGCAGGATGAGGGGTAGGGAGGTAGCAGTGGGTTAACCAAAATTAAGGATATATGAAAAGGCTTTTGGAAACCCACTACTTTGTAAGACAATTTAGAAAAACATTTAAAAGGAAGAGTTTAGTCAAATCTACCTTCAATGTGTGAATAAATGGGTTATTAAATGAAAATCTCAAAGCTAGCCATGGGCTACTTCCTGTCAGTTACTGGTTGTGGTAGCCCCAGAAGCCTAACAATGTAGGTGAGTGTCATTGTTCTTTGTTTCTCACTAAACACCGTATTGTGAACAACACAAGGCATAGAAAACTCAAGTAGGAATTGACCTGGAAATGTCGTCCTTACTGGCTAGATGTCATAGTACTGGAAGATGCTGCTGTGCACTCACTAGGGCGGAAACGTCTTCACTTACCCAGGGGTGCACTCTGCATGCTACAACACTGACCTTCCAGACAAGAGCTGTCCATAGATACAACAGAAACAAGACTGGTAGATTTCACCAACTGCTTCGGATCTGAGGCCTGCTCCACATAAAATCCATGCTTAGTGCTGTAACCCTGGCTAAACCCCATGTCTGTGGAGGTCTCTGGGGCAGGGGGAACTCCTACTTTTGTTTTGCTAAGTGGATGTGTCAAAATGCCTTCAAAATATTTGTGTGTAGCCATAGACTGGTGTCGGTCACAGATGTTTCTCTTTGCAGTGCGCAGTTGTCGTTAGAGAGGCTCTAAAATACGTGACTGCTAAGTGCTCAGCTCTAAACAGAACATCCACATCAGGGCTCAGAGAATGTCCCAGAACAGGGAGCACAAAGTACAGCAAGAGTCAGAGGGAGGGGGAGCGCTGTGAAGCGCTGTCTCCTGGACAAAACATGGTCATTGCACTCATGAGTCCACAGCAGCCATGGTGACCCACACAGGATCAAGCCAGTCAGAACGTCAGCATGGATAAGAGAGGCGCCCCTTAGACTCCATCCACAGTTAAGAAGTCAGCTATTGGCAATTAGTAATTTCTAGGGAAGAGGGGTCCTTTTTCTTCAGATATATAGCTGCAAGAAGCAGGCTCATGGAGACAGCAATAATTGAACTTGGGGCTATTTTTTAAAGGATGTGAAAGTACATGTTGGGAGAACACTAAGGGAATGGGATTGGTAAATTGGGAGTTATTGTGATAGAAATATATATATATGTGAAATTGTCGAAGAATGAATTTAAAATATTTTTAAATTAAACAAGATCATTTTCTGAATGATCCATATCTAAAGTGAGTCTTAACTTTTTTCCTTTACAATGGCTTTTCATTCTAGAAACACACTAAGACTTCTTTAATTTCAAAATTAAAAAACAGTAAAGTTCCCTTGGGCCTGGCTTCACATTCGAGAAATCATCTTCTGCACCTCCTTTCAGGGCCAGAGCAGAGCCATTGTTTGAAGGTGGTGGTGCAGTGGCTGGTTCACAATAGACGCACAAATATTTACTTAATAAATATCTTAAACTAATTACCTCTTTTTGCCTTTACTTCCTCACTGCCAACTGTGTAAACCCAAACACTCTTATCTACTATTTATTGAAATGACTTTCTTGGGGTTCTCCAGAGAAGCAACAGAGGCGGCTGGAAGTGTGGACTGCCTGGTTTGTATCCTGATTTCATCATCCCTTACTCTTGAACCTTGGAGAAATTTCCCCAGTGTTACCATAGCTCAATTTCCTCTCTTGCAGAATTGGAATCATTCTGTGGATTAAATTAGGTAAAATATATCCATACGTAACACACCATGTTAGAAGCAGCAGGCAATTGAATGTGACGTGTCACTTTTGTATTATTTCTCATCATCTATATGCAGTTCCAACACTACTGACAATATGTATAGCCTCGATGACATATTAGTAGGTGTATATACTTTAATTTTAAGCTTCTAGTTAAATTATTATGAAATTGAATGAAGAAGACATTATCTTCAGCATTCTAAATCAGACAGAACTTAAAATACTTAGTTCTTTCACAGCTTTCCAAGATATAAACTTAGGAAATTCTCACTTATGCAGGAAAATATTTCTGCAGAAAACAGGGAGAAAAAACATTTTGAGACAAGATCAAAGTGAGAGCACAAAAGCTTGCCCGCCCCAAGCTGCCACTAGCCTTGCAAGTTTGTAGCAGCTGTTTGATTACAGAAGCAGGAGTCGGTGGTAAGGCTGACTCATACTTGGAGAATTCCTCTATTAAAGACACCATATCCTACTGTAAGAGTGTATCTTTGGTAATAAATAGCTATGTCTCCGCTCACACAAACAGCTGAGTAGATAGCCAACAGATTAAACCCTGACCCATGTAGCAAATGCCTAGCTGGGGCTGGGGAGATGGGTCGGCAATCAAAAGCAATCAAAAAGACAGGGTTTTTCTGTGTTAACAATCCCGGCTGTCCTGGAACTCACAGAGATCTGCTTGTCTCTGTCTCCTGAGTGCTGGAATTGAAGGTGTGCGCCGCTACCACTTGGTGGTGTTCTTACAGAGGCCTAATTTTAGTTCCCAGAACCTATGTGGTAGCTCACAACCATCCATAGCTTCAATTGTAAGTGACCCAATGCTCTCTTCTGGTCTCCATAGGAACTACCGCACACATGGTGTATACATGCAAGCACAACACTTCTACACATAAAATATTTAGTTTTCAAACTTGTTTTAAAAATGTCTAGTTGCACCCAGACAGATTTCTCTATTTTGTTTCTGTGTGGAGTGTAGTCTGTGACTACATTGCTAGCTGGAGCTCTCGGAATTCTGCGGTTTGCCCGATTCAATAATTACTCTTTCCTCAAGAAACCCTATTAAACTTAATTTGTCTCAAATTTTCCTACTAATTGGTCCAGTATTCCACTGAGATCGTTTCTATAACAATAAAACAGCGTTTAGTTTCTTTTGTAAGTAGAACATTATTAAGTTATGAGATACTGTTAATGAAGTTGAAGCCTCTTATGCCTCTCTCACACTCTTTTATTCTTTTCTTTTCTGGTTTTTCGAGGCAGGGTTCCTCTGTGTAGCTTTGGAGTCTGTCCTGGAACTCACTCTGTAGAACACCTTGGCCTCAAACTCACAGCGCTCCTCCTGCCTCTGCCTCTGCCCCCCCCCCCCCCCCCGAGTGCTGGGATTAAAGGCGTGCACCGCCACCACCCGGTTTCTTATCCTTTTCTTTAATTTTTTATTATTTCCCTCCACAGAAGCTGGGAGTGCTCACACAGGATCCGGCAGCTCAGCTTTCCAGCATGGATGGTGCTGTAAAGGCCTCGCCCCATTCCCACTGTTCTTCCCCGTTTAAGTGAATCACAATGCTCATTATCCTGAATTGGAAGGTCATGTTTTAATTTTATCAGAGCAGTGTCAGTGTGCACCCATGTAAGCCCTTGCATGATTAGGGAGGCCAAAAGACAACTTTCAGAACTTGGTTCTCACCTACCACAATGTGCATTCCATTCAGGTCCTCAGATGTGGCAGCATCCTTACCTGTTAAACCATCACCCATGTCCTGAAAGTCAATAATGATATTTACCTCACACTTGTTATAACCACCTATCAACATACCTTACTGACTAAAGGTTCAGATTTTAAACACTTGTCATTTCTATCACTGCAATCATAATGCAGTCTCTCTTCAACTTCCCCCAATACCCTGTGACAACCTTCAGGCTACTCTTCCTGTTTCTAGTCCTAGCCGCTACATTAGTTTCTTCACAGTAACTACAGGGTAGTGGCATTTCATTTGTATTTTAATAAATAAAGCTTGCCTGAAGACCAGAAAAGTAAAACAGCCACACTGGCCAGCTTTCAATCCCAGTAGCCACACTAGCTTGCCATAGAAACCAAGTGGTAGTGGTGCACGCATTTAATCCCAGAACTAGAGAGGATTATAAAACAGGAGACAGCACTCAGTTTGTCTCATTCTGAGGTTTCCTGAGGACAGGATCACCATTTTCGGACTGAGTGGCTGGCTGCTTTGTTTTTCTGGTCTTCAGGTTGAACCCCAATATCTGTCTCTGAGTCTTTATTAATCGTGCCACACTCCAGTGATCCTTTCTAAACGTTAGGTGATGTAACTCCCAAATGCCCTTCTCTCCACTAAAGGCTGGCTTCACGTTAGGAACTTATAAGACCCTACCAGATACAAATTATGTATTCTTTACATTCATCATGCAGACAACTGAGTCAGACTCCCCTTCCTGTATTCTGACCTAGTTTCCCTTCCTTAAACGACATTCTTGAGCACTCTATCTGCAACAGTCTCTCTGCGCTCGCGCTCTCTCTCTCTCTCTCTCTCTCTCTCTCTCTCTCTCTCTCTCCACACAACTACATTTTTCTAAAGTAGTTCTTAGAGCCTAATATATTCTACTGGCAAGAAAATTTAATATAAACTTCAAACCTTAACATTTTGAAATTTTTTAATTTTTACCTTTTTAATGATGTGGATGTCTGTGCACGTGCCTGCAGAGGTCCAACACTTCAGCTCTCCCTTGAACTGGACTACAGGCAGAGGCAAACCACCAGGTGTGGATGCTGGGAATCAAACTCTGGTTGTCTGCAAGAGCAGTATGTTTTGAAGTTTATTCATCACTAAATCCCCAGTAACTAGAAAGTACTTGCACATAGATGTGATGTGAGAGACAGGTATGTAGGCAGAGAGAAAGAGAAAAAAAAATCCTTAATAAATGAGTTATGTTGTTAGAAAATATAAATG
>NW_026068013.1:573424-624757 GCF_014885135.2 Alexandromys fortis | reverse complement strand
TTTTAAAAAAAGAATAAATGTTTGAGAAAACAAAAAAAAGATTTTGAAGTTTTAAGAAAATAATTAGAAATCAACAAACCTGTAGCCTTAAAAAAATGGATAACAACCTTAAGTTAAATCTTCCTTTTATTTTTTATTACCTTTACAAAGCAACACTAAGACGAAGAGTAACTAATGAGCAGGCATTTGTAGACACTGAGAAAACAAACCATGCCTTTCTTCTCTGTGGTTTTTAGACAGGTGAAGTAGCACAGGCTAGCGTCAAAGTCACTCTGCAGCTAAGGATGATCCTCCTGGCCCCATCTCCCAAGGGCAGGGATTACGAGGATGACCCCTTGCTGATGTGAAATCATGCTTCTTAATGTTAATCGATATACCATGTAAAACAATAGTTGTGTGACTACCGTCTCCCACTTACTAAATAATACAGTCTAAACAAAATTTTCAGGAAAGCTAAAATGCAAATATTGTAAATAGCAACCATAAATTTCTCACTTTCCTTTGCCTTTTGTAGTGCCCTCCTTTGCTAAGGTTCAAGTAGTCCTGGAGAGTCAGAGGTCTAATGACAGCATTGGAAACAGAACCAGGGCCGACGCTTATGCTTAGGGCATTCAAAAGTGGCCCATGTAGCCAACTGTCCAAGCACACAGTTTCCCTTTCTTGATAGGGTTATATGTTTTGTTTTGTCATCTTGCCGTGACAATGAATGAAACTTAAGCCCTTTGCAGTTAAAGTCAAATGTGGACTTGCGACACAACCCAATTGAATCAGAACATCTCCATTTGAAAGGGGGGGGAAAGTCTGTTTTAAAATAGTTTCAGCTGAAAAAGTTTGTTTGTTGAAGTGCTAAAAATTTATAAAGGCAAAGATATTTTAATGCTCCAGAGTGATCTCTTTTTGTTCTGAACATTCTGCTAAGCAATCTGGGAGTATTTATACATATAAAATGTAAATAAAAAATTTACAACTAACTAATATCCAGTCAAAATTTATATTTCTACATTGAGCTCCAACAAAAAGGCTCAGCCTTGTTCCAAATTTTCCCTTACATAGCTATTAACCTAGTGACTCAAAACTGTTTAATTTCCCATACAAAAGTCATTTCAGTACGGTGACCTCTTCTGGCACGTCTTCCCAGGAGATTATTAAGCTAAATCTGGACTTCTTTTTAGGCTACTTCTGCTGTGATGGTCCATTTGCAGACGCTGGCAGCAAGCAAGGACCATAAGGATTCGCTGAAGATAAGTCATTATAAGTAGGGCAGTGGAGAGAGGGTGGCAGAAGTCTCAAGGCGTGGGGGGGAGTAAGTAGGGGAAGGAATTTTCCACTTAGCAAGCCTTTTTTCCCTTCCTTTTTTTTTTTCTTAAAGCGATCGTGATTTTCAAGTGAGTGATACCCAGGGAAGACTCATGACCTAAAAACCACTGGATTCCATACCTAACTAATTATGCACCAAATACTTATTTCCAAACTGCCAAGTAATATTTGTCCATATCTAGGGATTTTTCCATTTGCTGTCTTTCATCTGTTAGTATTCTCCAGAAAACACCATCAAAAGGGAGAACTGAATCAAGCTCTAAAGCACAGTTCAGCTGTTCTCACTCACAACTGCGAGCCCCGGAAATAAAGGGGCTGCCATCCGCTCAACTCTGTTGTGAGATATCTATGGCTGTCTTGATAAAGAGCTGAAGGGCCATCTGTAGCACGAATAATAAAAATCCAGAGACAGATATTGGGGTTCAAGCTGAAGGTCAGAAAAGCAAAGCATCCAGCCACTGGCTCTTACCTCTACCTCGGGCGGAAATGGGCGAGATCCTGTCTTCATGAATCCTGAAGACGTCACACACCACTGAGGTCCTGTCTATTCCCCTTATATTCCTCTCTCCACCTCCCTAGTGCTGCGATGAAAGGCTTGTCATCCCAAGTGCTGCGAGCACCTTTGTGTGAGCTGTTTCTCTTTTAGAAGATTCAACCTTATGTAGCCCAGGGTTGGCTTTGAACTCAGAGATCCGTCTGCCTCTGTTTCTGCGTCCTGGGATTAAAGGTGTGTGCCACCACTCCCTGGCCTATATGACTGACTAGGATGGCTGCTTTGTGCTCTGATCTTTAGGCAAACTTTATTAAAACACAAATAATACTATAGCCCATAGCTAGGCAGGAGGTATAGGTGGGACTTCTGGGCAGACTGAGGAAGTGGGAGGAGATAATCTAGGTCCTGGAAAGACACCAGGAGAAACAGGAGATGCAAGATGGAAGAGAGAGAACGCCACATGATATAACATAGATTAATATAAATGGGTTAATTTAAGTTCTAAGAGCTAGTTAGGAATAAGCCTAAGCTATAGGCCAAGCTTTCATAAGTAATAAGAAGTCTCAATCTTATCTGCTGGCAGTCCAACAAGAAAGTACTATCACACAACTCAGCTTGCTTTAACGTTGCTTTAAATTTGTTTAGCTCAGCTTGCTTCAGGTCATCTCAATTTAACCTCAGCTCCCCTCAGTTTACCTGAGATTACGCAGTTTGCCTCAGTATGCTTCTACTTAATTAAGTTTAAAAAAAAAAAAAAAAAAAAAAACTCAGCTTGCCACAGTTTACCTCATCTCATCTTAGTAGACCTGTTTGGCTCCCCTTGCCTCAGTTTATCACAGCTTCCCATAGTTTCCCTCAATTTACCGAGGCTTACCTTCTCTCACCTCAGTGTACTTCAGTGAACCTCTGCTTCTCTTGCCCCCGGTTTAACCCGGCTTTGCCACAGTTTACCTCAGCTGACCCCAGACCGCTTTGAGCGATCAGGGCCCCATTGGCCACTCGGGCCCCTCTCCCGCAGCCCCGCCCCCTGCCCGCAGCCCCGCCCCCTGCCCGCAGCCCCGCCCAGCGTTCCCCCGGGTTTCCGTCGCGAAGGACGCGGCGTCGGTTGGTTGTCAAGATGGCTGCGGCGGGTTCGCAGCCGCCACCTCTGCTGTCGCCCCGCGAGGTCGCCGCCCTCCCCGCTGTCGTCGCCACAGTCGCCGCGGCCGCGAAGCCAGGACCGCCGCGGCCGAGCCTGCGACGCCGGTGACGCGGGCGGGAAACGCGCGCGCGCGGGTCCGGAGCGCCTGGGAGGAGGGAGGCCGAGCCGCCATGCCGGCGGCGCTGGGGTGAAGGATGCTGGCGGGCAGGCCCGGAGCCCAGAGCGCAGGCGCAGGTCTGGGCGCCGGCCCCTCGGACTCGCTGGGCGCCCGGGACGGCAGCGGGCGGCCGCGACCCGGCGCCTACCTGTATCCGTCCCTCCGCATCCCGGCGGCGCCTGAGACTCCCGGGAGCACGCACGCAGGGGCATGGAAACTGGCAAGTCATTTCCAGTGCGGGTGTTCGCTTTAGCAGCTGCCACCCCACCCCACCCCACCCCACCCTGTCCCCGACCTAAACTTACACTTTTTTCTCCTACTTCGAGACCCCTCCCCTTGCCACCCTGGCTCCTCGCGTCCACACTTGGACTTGGCTGTCACATTTTTGTGAATTTTAAAATGCATCGGCCCTGTATTGGATGGGCGAAGACTCGCCTTTTCGAATTACAGTGTAATACTCTTTACTTTTATAGACACTCCGCACTTAGTCGGGGCTCTTAGAGAAAAGCACAGAGAGTAAAATCTTGTGCTATTCCTTTTTAGTAGTTGACCCCCGCACCCCGCACCCGTCCCAGAGCTGCGTAACCCAAGCACGTTCTGATCTTTCTGTTTCCTTCTTTGCCCGTTGTGTTGTCAGGCATAAGAAAGACAGAGCAGGGAACCTGAAATTTGACAGCCTGGATTATTTCTGATTTTTCCTGAGAAATAGTCGAGCTCCCATTTGATGTTACTATTGGTAACGTAGTGGGAATGTCAGTAAGCTTTGCCTTTAAAGTATATAAAGCATCTTTATTCTTCCAGAGAACGTTGTGATAATTAGAATTGCGTTCTCAGGGGACCCTTTAGCTGACAGTGATGGCGTTGTATGGTCACCTCTGTTTTTTTTTTTTCAGAGAATGTTAAGTCTTCACTTGGGTTCCTACCACCACCACCATCTCTCTCCATTTCCTTACCTCCTTAGGTCCAAACTTCTTCTGGATTTTTTTTTTCACTCTTTTACAATTTTAATAGCAAATCATCAATTTTCTCTAAGGATCTTCTCTTCTGCAGACCTTGCTTTAGGTTCTAAGGATGCCACCTCTCCTGGGGAAGACAGGTATGTTAGGGCTCCATTAATGCCAAACACCATCTCAGCTGGTGTATATGTATATAGCATTTGCTATCATATACCAACACTAATATGTACACATATTAGTTGTCCCACAAAAACATTATAGTGTCATTACCATGAGACTCTAATTATATCGGACCTTACTCACTAAAGATACACTGTTGTTCTTAACTAAATGGCATCACTAGAGATATGAAAACCCATCTCGAGAAAAACTTAGAAGAAGAACGCCAGATACTACTACAGCAACAAAAAATATGTCGGAATCGAGCACGTAAATATTTTGTGGAGTCAAACCGGAGAAGAAAGTAAGTAATTGTATTTTATTCAGAAGTGTGGAAATTCAAAGTTACTCTAAGTTAATTGTTTCTCTACTTTGGGGTGCTTCCTAGACTTGAGTCATGACCATGGTTTATTTATAGAACAAATGATCGAGATGCTCATGATTTTGTAAGTTTTCTTCTTCTACCTGGAAAACCAAGTCTATTTTCTAGCTGCTGGTTGTGACTGTCATGTTTTTTTCTTGTTACAGAACAGTTATACTGACAGATGACTATGAAATGTACTATGGTCTTTTTGATTTTGTATCATATCATAGTTAATTAAAAGATCAACAAGTATTTAACTTCAGTGGACTATAATTTGATTTTGATTTACCATTTATATAATTTCTATGTGGTACCCTCCTCATTCAATTACAAAAAGAGGGGAAAAATAAACAATGATAGAAGGCCTTAAATTACAATTTCTAAGTCATTACCAAAAGAGCTATCTGTGGAGAAAACTCAAAAGTATCCAACCACTTCTTAGCATTTTTAGGATTTTAAATTACTAAATTTGTTTTGTTTTGCTTTGTTTCTTAAAGATAGGGTTTCTCTGTGTCAGTCTGGCTGCTCTGGAACTCATTCTGTAGGCCAGGTGCCTCGAACTCACAGTTTGATATCTTCCCTGCCTCTGCCTCCAGAGTACTGGGATTAAAGGCATGTGCCACCACCCACCACCTGGTTTAAATTTTTAAAGATATTGCTATTTTTATTTTAAATGTGTATGAGTATTTGCCTGAATGTATGTAAGTGCACACATGCCTACCTGATACTCACTTAAAGACCAGAAGAAGCTGTCAGATTCCCTGAACCTGAAGTTACAGATGGTTGTGAGCCAATTTATGGGTGCTGGGAGCTGAACCCAAGTCCTCAGCTTAACCACTGAGCCATCTTTCCAGTCAGCATGGTTATCCAACATTTAAATTTTTTCTTTAGAGCTGTCCCCATATTACTGTAATTCATGGTAGTAGAGACCCCTGGGGCGCATTAGCCATGTCATTGGGCACATGCTGCGATCCCATGTGGACTACAAAATTGTTCACCTGGAAGTTCTTTCTGCCGTTGTATTTCTCTTTCACTTAATCCTTCCATCGTTCATCGATGTTGAATTATTGAATGAATAACTCAATAACTTTTTGGTTTTGTTAGTAAGCTCTTGGTCTTCTGGTGCTTTTTGGCTTCAGAGGATTGTATAAGGCACATGACAGCTGTCAGTAGAGATGACTGTTGACTTTTGTTTTATCCTGTCTACTCAAGTTGGAGTCAGAATTGTAAGCTTTTTAGCATTTAGTATTTTCCTTTCAGACAGAGAAATATCACCTGCCATTTTTTTCATTATCTTTGGAAGCTATCTTTAACTGTTTAAAATGTCATAGACTAAGAATCTCTTTAAGATTTCATATTCTAGAAGGTAAAAAGTAAAAGACGTATTCTTCCAATCAGATTGATAATAATGTAGCAATGAGAGATGACACTCAGTAAGTACTGTGGTTAAATCTCCTGTGAAGCAGAGCAGAAGTACATCTCATAGACTATAGGACAGGAAGAGTCCCTGGAAGAATAGTTAGCCACTGTTAGCCAAGGGACATGAAAGGAGCCATACTTTCTGTAGCTAGAATAATACAAAGAAAGTCTAAAGTTAGAAAATGTGACAGAAGATGTATTACGTTTTATGTGGAAAATGTGGATGAGGATCAGATGATAGGAGGTAATTTATGACATAATATGTATGCCAATCTAAAGAAATTAAAGAATTTGCCCTGTGCTAGATTATAAAGAAATTATCTTTACATTATAATAAAGAAACAAAATTAGAGATGTTCCATGATTTAAATTTATAAATTAGCTCATTATAGCAAAGAAGAAGCACATGAAAAAAAAAAACAGACTTTAAACCAAAAGTACAGTAGAAAGCTGTTCCCCTGTCTAAGCCAGTGCATAAGCATAAAGACGGATTCAGGACTGAGTAAATAAGGTCAGGAGTCAAGAGCCAGCTACAAATGCTCATGAATAGAATTGTCAGAATTCTTACAGAGCAAGAAAACTTAACATTTTAATGTAAATCTTTCCAGAATAACTTAACATGTTAAGCTTTATATTCATTGATAAAGGTAGTTTGATTTTGTGCCTTAGACATATGGGTATAGCAGACATGGAATTGCCTATACTTTTATATTACTGTATTATTCTTGAGCTATTCTGTTTTTCTGTCCTCTTCTTTTCATGTCTTTAATTCTTTTAACTATTAACTGCCTGCACATTGACTTATTCATTGTGGTTTTTCATACATGCATGCAGTGTACTATAAGTGGGCTCTAACAGATAACACTGGTAAGATCTTCTTTGAAGATTTTCTGACTTCTCTACTGTTTATAACTTTTTTGAAATTCAGCTCTTTTTTAAACTGAAGTAATACAATTTTAACTTCAGTAATTTAAAATGCAGAAATTGGAATGTAAAAATATTAAATACAACTCATCTTCGCCTATAGCAATGATGTAAATGAAGTACTTAAAGATGTATACAAGACTTTCTCATGAAATAATTGCAGCTTCATTGGCAATTGTGAGAATTTTCCATATGCCTTTGACCAAGTTACCTCCAATGACAGAATAGTAACATTGATATGGCCATGAACAACATGTCATTGGCCACAAGGGTCACTCATGGGTCCCTTTTGTAATTACAACCTTTTCTTCTTACCCCCTTGATCTCTTGTTCTTCATTTATTGTTTGGTTTGGTTTGGTTCATTTTTTGGTTCATAATATTGTGTCATATGCAGCTTTTGGGGACTGATGTTTTTCCTCTCAGAACAGCTCTGTGGTACTTCTCAGTTCTTTCATTTTCATTGTTGGGCAGTGTTCTGTATACACATGTACCACGGATGTGTTGAGCTCAAGTGTTTGAAACTTTGCTGTTGTTGTTGTTGTTGTTGTTGTTGTTGTTGTTGGTGGTGGTGGTGGTGGTGGTGGTGGTGGTGGTGGTGGTGGTGGTTGAGTTTTTAGTAGTAGTTTTGCTTGTTGTCATACTTCTACCACCGAGCTACAGCCACAGCCCTGCAACAACAGCATTTAAATTTTCAAACTGCTTACCCACAGATGGTTGTGAGTGTGGTGCTCTTGTGGATAGAAGCTGTAAACATTCATGTATAGTTTTCATATGAACATAAGGTTTAAATTTCTCTGGAATGAATGGCAAGGAGTACATTGCAGGCTTGTAAACATGATCTCTAGCCTTTTACAGAATAGCCCACTGTGCCCGCAGCAGTACAACATGCAGATCTTCTACATAGCTCACTCTTTGCTTCTCTCAGTACTTCTCCATTAGCCATCGGCTAGGTGTACAGAAAGCTCCTACTGTGTTTTATGTTTACAGCTCCCTAATGACTAATGGGATAGAATGTTCGTCACGTGCTTGCTTACCATCTGTCTGTCCTTTCATGTCTTCTCTCTAATTCCTTTAACCTCAACTATTTGCACACTGATTTATTCACTGTGGGTTTTTTCATACACACATGCAGCTTTCCGTGGTCATGTCCATTCCACCCTCTGTACTTTCCCGCCAGTCACACTTTGACTCTCCCCACTACACTCTGACTTACACCCACTCACTTATATCTCAGTCCTTGATATTTACTCTGACACTTGAGGCTCTTTGTTTTGTTTTGTTTTAACTTTCCACATACAAGAAAAAGAAAAAACATTGCTTAGCACTCTGTGTCTCAGTATTTGTGTGTTATAGTATCCTCTACTTCCATCCGCTTTTCTGCAAATGGCAGGATCTTATTCTTCCTTCTGAATGAATGACACTTCTTTGTGTATGTATACCATACTTTCTTTGTCCATTCATCTGTTGACAAACACCTAAGTTGATGTCATAACTTGGCTTATAAGAATAGTGCTACAATAAACACAATAATACAGATAGTTTATGCTAACTTCATTTATTCTGGATATTTTACAAGGTGTGGAATAGCTGAATCAGAGGATATTTCTGTGTCTAGTTATTTGAAAGACATCCACACTGTTTTCATGGTGATTTGTTAGCTTACATCCCCATTTAAAAAATGTTTTAAAGCTGCCCCTACATTAATTATTCTACAAGACTGATGGATTTTATTATAATTTCAGTGAATGTAGAGAGTTAGAAGACTGCAGGTTTAGAATGAAATTATCCTAGACACTTAGTTCTCTAAAGAACAATTTATTGCCCTCCTTTATGTTTGACCTAATATTCTGTGGCTATTTGGTAAGTCCTTTCAAAATATATAGGGAGACCTCTAGCTTCTACCAACTCAAAAGCTAAGAAGACATTAGACAGAATCTAATCATTTATGCAGCAATTTCCCTCCTTTGCTATAGCCTAACCACCTGATGTTTCTACCAGTATGTTTTAAAAATATCTGGATTTATTACTTTATGTTTTCTGGAAACTTCATGAAACTGCTACCATATATGGAACATTATATTTGGAGTAATTCAAATCTACATTGCCAAGCAATGGGTCACTTACTTATATACGGCTCCAGCATTAATTATCTTTTAGTCCCTTTCAGGTGAGAGTTATTTTTTTGTGTGTGTGTCAATAAGCTATACTCATTTTGATTCCTGCAAGCAACATAAAAGAATCTCATTTCTCCACGTCATTGACAGTAGTTATTATAATTTATTATTCTAATGGGACAAGAGGGTGCCTAATTACTAACCTGCATTTCCTTATTATCCTAAACAGCTGGTAATAATAACTTTCAAAGACTAGAAATTTGCATTACACTGTTAAATGAACTGTATAGGTACAATACCTTGAACAAGATTAGAAATGTATATACACTATGTTCTAACCAAATTAATCTCAAATTTAAATCAATATACAAAATTTGTATATTATATACAAAAATCAAATCCAATGTAAAACATTTAAAACTAGTAGTTGCTTTTTTAAAGTAGATTCCATAATCTACCTTTTTATCGTATCCTATCTATATCCTCCCTTTTTTCTTTTCAAAGTAGATTCAGTAATCTGCCATTTTATCCATCATATTTGTGCCCCCTTTTTTTCTTTTCAAAACAAGAACCTTGAATCTGATTTCCTTTGTTTAGATTTTTTTCCTGACCATTATCCATAGCAACTTGTAACCAACAATCTAAACAAAGACAGACATCCATAATCCAATTTTTGAGAATGTGGGCATAGTTTTTTAGGCTACTTCTTGCTGATTGGGGGCACTGATAATCTTATGGGGACCAAAGAAAATTCAGGATTATGGAGTATTCTGTGAGACTGTATCCTCTCAGGCAGCAGTCATAAAGCTGTTCTGAATGTGGAAATCAGAGGAAACTGCAGCAGAGGTGCTCTGAAACATTGGATCATTTAGGCCGTCTGCTCCTATTGGAGATTTTTCAAGGGGTCTGGCTTGATCAAACCTGATTTTTCTTAACCCAGAATGAATCCACAGCCACTCATTTTCTGTATTAACAAAAGAAAAACCACTTCTTCAAAGCAACATATCTTTTGACTTAAATTTTGAAGTCAAGGGATTTTCAAAATATATAGGTTGATTTAATCCAGCAGCATTTATAATTAAATGTCTTTTTGCAGCTGTTGCTCCTTCCTCTACAGTCAAACAATTCAAAGACAACACAATAACATACAGTATCCAGATTCTCTGTGTATTTCCTGTCTTTATGTAACTCTTTATTTTTTACTCTGTTTATTTTTATTTTTAATTTTTGTTTCTTTTTTTTTTTTTTTTGAGACAGTTTCTCTGTGTGTCTTTGGCTGTCCTGGAACTAGCTCTTTTAGACCTGGCCGGCCTCCAGCTGAAAGAGATCCACCTGCCTCTGCCTTCTGTGTGCTGGGTTTAAAGGTGTGTACCACCACTGCCCAGCTGATATCACAGTCTGAAGTACTGGCCAGATGGTGGTAGCACATGCCTTTAATCCCAGCACTCGGGAGGCAGAGATGGGCAGAGCTTTGTGAGTTTGAGACCAGCCTGGTCTACAGAGCTAGTTCCAGGACAGCCAGAGCTGTTACTCTGAGAAACTGCCTCAAATAAAGAGAAAGGAAAAGAGAGAGAGTGGGGGAGGCAGTACTTTGTATTACATACATTGTTAATTCTGTCTGTTAATCAGAATGTGGGTGTTCTGTATTTGGGTGTTTTCTTCACCAGTTTGTTTGTTTTTCTTTCCAATCAAGTGAAAAGTAACCCATTGAAGCGGGCGGTGGTGGCGCACGCCTTTAATCCCAGCACTCGGGAGGCAGAGACAGGGGATCTTTGGGAGTTCGAGGCCAGCCTGGTCTACAAGAGCTAGTTCCGGGATGGTCACCAAAGCTACAGAGAAACCCTGTCTCTAAAAAAAAAAAAAAAAGTAACCCATTGAAAAATTAGGAATTTCAGTATAGATTTGGGAAATTGTAATTAATTTTGACCTTGACAAGGACAGGGCTAATAATGTAAAGCATGTGCCTCTTTGTCATGTAGAAAACTCTGGGTATTTTCTTGATTTTGTCTCTTGTAGGCTGTTAGCACCATCATTTGTTATATCTTATTCTTGAAAAGGATTTCTTCCAATTGCATTTTAATTTGAAAGGGTGCTCTGTGCCTACTTTTTAATTTCTAATACCTCAAAATGTGGTGGGGTTTTAAAGTTAAGTATCATGTTTGAAGGCTGTAACTACCTACATCTGAAATAGAGTTTTGTCCAGGAGAAAGGAAGGCACACAAAAGGCAGCCTCTCCGATCCCACCCAGCACCTCTTGGGGCCCAGGTACTCTTAATGCTACTGCTTATTATGTTGCTACAGAAACTGTCTCCATGGCACATTATTAGTTCCTCGGAATACTTCCAGCAAATGATACTACACAATTGTAGACTCCTGGGAAAGAAAGCAAACAGCTTGGCATATGGTTGTCATTTAATGAGGTCGCTCACCTTGAGCCAAGGTGTTGTACGCATTTCATGAAGCAGAACTGCACACATTGAGCAGACCCTTCAAAAGTCACCAAGGCCAACTGTGTCTTCTGTGAAAAGTGCCAAGCTTAGAGACAATAGAAACGACAACATGGTTTTCTGAGTCTAAATCCTGTAGAGGTGGGGAAACTTTCTTCCAACGTCCATCACCTGCCTCTTCATTCCCACTGCTTCTCTGAGTGCCTGACACATCACCAGATAAAAGAAATCCTGCAACTCCTGACTGAGTAAGGAAAGAACTATAATGTAAAATTGCTATACTTAATTTTTCAGACTCTATGTTAGGGCATGTCACAGAGCTGAGCTCAAGAGGAAAAACACAGGTTTGCTGGCCACATTCTGTCAGTGCTTTAATTTGACACAACTTAGTACAGACTATATTCTATAGTCTTGAAAAGTGAATTGTGAAATCCTTTTCTGGGCACATTTTCATATAGAGCACAGGACCACTATGGAGCAATATAAAGTAATAGAGATGATATTTTGCTTTTAGAATAATTTTATAATGCTAGCAAGGAGGATACCACCTCTTAGCTTCAGAAGCTCTCATTTCTCATTACTAAATTGGTTGTGTTTTCTCAGTTTAAAAATTCAGGAGGAGGTCTGTCTTGTCTCTTTCTCTAGTTCTGAGCATTTATTTGCCATTACTTCTGCTAGAGTACTTTCTTTCTCCAAAATTTTCATGACTGTCCAGATTAAATGTCATGTCTCCAGAGAGAAAAGAAATGTGACCTTCTAAACACTGTTTGTTTTAATCCAAGTACCGCATAGACGTAATGGGTATGAGTTATCATATAAGTAAAGAACACAAGCATGGTGGCACATGCCTTTAATTCTGGCATTCATTAGACAAAGGCAGATAGATCACTATGAGTTCTAAACTAGCTTGGTCACACAGCAAGTTCCAGACCACCAGGGTACATAGTGAGAACCTGTATCCAACAGCAAAAACAAATGAAGTAAAAGTAGTAGATAATTTATTTGTATTAAATATTTATCCCCCAACTCCAGTAAGTAACATGGTAAAAAAAATCAGTTTGTACTTATTATATGAATCATTTGCTGGTCTATAACAAACCCCCTCAAACTTGGTAACCTAAAACAGTGTATTCTGATTGTCTGTGTTGACTGATGTAGCTGCTTGCACTCAGATTTCATCTGTGATTCTCCTCACGTTTTATCTGTGGTGATCTTATGGTCCTGCTGAACTTGACATTCATTATGCTTCTTTAGTCACATGCTTTGTGCTTGCTTGATTCACCAATATTGCTGAAAGCAACCCAGACAGTTCTCTGACTGTAGCTGTTTCTTCCTTTAGCTAGCTAACTTGGGCTGCGTCTCTGTGAGGTGTTCTCAAGGTCATCAGTAATAATATTTGCATCCTGGCATTTCCTAAAGTGAGCATTCTCAAATGTAAGTTAAGTGTTGCAAAACATCCAGTGTAGCCCAGGAAGTCACATAGCATCACTGTCATGTGTCATAGCATGACATAGGAGAGTGACAGGACCAGACTCATTAATGAGGAGCTACATAATCAGAGTGGAGAACGGATAGAACCTGTAAGCTTTGCGCCCCACTGACTAATAATCTATAAATATAGACAAGCCTTCCTTTGGAGTTCTTTCATCTGTATTTTGTAGTTTTTGGTATATGTCATTTTTGCCTCTTTGGTTGAGTTTTATCCCTAAAATATGTATGTATTTGTGTGGGGGGTATACATGCATGCTTAAATGCACAAATGCACATGCATACTCATGCATGCTATTGTAAATGAAAATGCAATGTGTTTTTTCTGGATTGTTCATTATATAATGATGTACATGGAAATGCATTTTATTTTGTCTGTTGGTTTTATATATCTTCTGAATTTATATATTAGTATCAGCTTTATGTAGAATTTTTATAGTTTTATGTACATCAGATCATGTTACCTGCAAACAGGTAATTTTATTTTTACAGTGTGGATGCCTTGTATTTTTCTTATTTTTCTAAGCTCTCTGGCTAGTAATCCAATACTGTACTTAATGAAGCTGTGAAACTAGGTCCTTGTTTAGGGACATCAGACTCTCTTCTTTTCCTGTGGTGCTGCACCCCACATACTACCTCTTGAAAGCCCAAAGTTCTGTTCCTGGTGCTGCAGCTCTCTAGACGACAAGTTCCATAGACAAGGTGTGCCCTTTAATAGTGGTCCACAGTGGCCTAGAACAGGAAGGACCTTAAAAGAGTTCACCTAGCTGTCCCCAAGTTCACACACGACAAAGCAGTGCCTTTGGGTGCTTTCCTGCCAGTGTCAGGTTTGCACTGCAGCCTTTCTTTTTAATCAGACATTTCTTGAGTGATACAAACATATTTTGCAAGAACAAAATTAACTGTTTAAGGCAGTACAACTAAAACAGAGAAAATAGAAAGTGCATAAAGTTAAGAACACTGGGGATGTGGGCCAGACAGGATGACTCAGTAGGTAAAGATGCCTGGCACCTGAGTGTGACCCCAGGACTCCTTATAGAGGGAGGGAGAAAAACCAGCGCCTCAAAGTTGGCCTCTGCCCTCCACAAGTTGCTAGAGCACATGCACCGCACCATACCACAATAATAATAATAATAATAATAGTAATAATAAATACCTTTTCAAACTGGACACTACAGGGCACATCTTTGTAACTTTGTCTACTGAAGAGTTCTTGGTTCATATTTACAAAACCAACATTTTTATAAAAATTGTATTTTTAGCCAAGTTAAGATTTATATGACTTCCAATTTTAAGCTTTTGCTGTAAAAGGTAGAAAAGTCATTTCCTTGACTTTCCCATAATTTACAATGCTGCTTCTTTTTCACCAGTGAATACCAGAAGCAGCATGGCTCTTAGGAAAGGCTTTTTACCCCAGCAAGGTATGGGATGTTGGAAGCCGGGCAGTGGTGGCGCACGCCTTTAATCCCAGCACTTGGGAGGCAGAGGCAGGTGGATCTCTGAGAGTTCGAGACCAGCCAAGAGCTAGTTCCAGGACAGGCTCCAAAACCACAGAGAAACCCTGTCTTGAAAAACCAAAAAAAAAAAAAAAAGGTATGGGATGTTGGGCCTTACTGAAGAACTTTCTCTTCATTCAAAAGATCTGAATGGTGGTCTGAAATTACCATTTGCCAAGGATATTTTAATTCTAAGCCAGTAGCCTGTTAAAATCAGAATTGTGTTGTCTCTAAGTAAAATGAAAACTGTTATTTCATAAGTAGTGGTGTTTGCACATCATTCATTCTGTTTTGTTCAGAACTTCTTGTCTGTCTCTCCTGTTTCCGTCACATCTTAAATCTAGAGCTTTTGAAGAGAAGCGCAAAGAACAAGAAGAAAGAGAATATCAAATTAGAGAGCGCATCCTGCAACAGAGGAAACAGAAGTTTGAAGAAGTTACTGAAAAATTCCAGCGTGCCCATGTTCCTCTCTCTCAGAGAAAGAAAGCAGGTACCTGTCATTTCTGAAACAATTTTGAAACAAAAATGAAAGTTGTAATTAAATTTAAATCAAGTAAACAATAAAATTACAGATTTAAAAAAAATTTAAGTAGAAATCAAAACCACAACAGCCTTGTGTGCTGTTTGAGTAGCAGGCACTTTAAGCAAATGAAAAACAGGAATGTGACTTAAATTGAATTTGGAGAATACTATGTTGGCTGCATTGGTAAACCCTCTTTTCACTCACGAGTTTCTTTCAACGTCACACTAGTTCACAGTGTTTTGTCTTTTTAAAATCAATTTTTTCTTTCAAGTAACTTAACAGAAAATTTGGCTGTTGGGTTCAGGAAATTAGTGTCACATTCATTCTGGTATTTTATTTGTAGTTTACTTCAAATTCTTATTTGAACGATTGGCAAAGCACAACATCTACAAAGTAATAGAATCCAATGATATAAGGCCCATAACCAATCAAGAATTGAAGGATATATAATTGGACGAGGAGCTGGCTTCATGTATAAAGCACTTGTGAAGCATGAGGCCTGGAGTCTGTGTTCCCAGAACCATGTAAAGTGGGGCAGCTGTGACCACAGCCTGTACTCCAGCACTAAGGAAGCACAGACAGGGGATCCCTGGAGCAAGCTGCTAGCTAGTCTTGACGAGCTTTTGGTTCAATTGAGAGACCCTGTCTGAATGAACCAAGTGGAGAGTAATTGAAACAGACACTCAGTGCTAACCTGCGGCCTTCACACACATCTACACATACATGCATTCCACACATGTGAGCTTGTGTATACACAGCACATACATTTCAAAAAGGAATTTAAGTATGACTGTGACTGATGCTTTCATATCAGATCCACATTTTTGGACCTTAAACAGCAAGACAGAACTAACAATATATCAAGGCTTACAGGAAGAGAGCTGGCAGTACCATCATCTACCCAGCCATCGTGTACTATACTGTGTTATACTCTGTCCCCAGCTATACTGAGCTACAGAAATATGAAACTGTATGCTAAAAATCACAACAATTTTGGATAAGAATTTAAATAGTATCATTGGTACAATAATTGATGTGATAGCAGAATGTGTGAAAACACAGGAAAGAGTATTAGCTTATGTCAGGACACGAAGTCATTGTTTCTTGAACAATGACATGCATGACTCTTGAATTAGTATCTTGACAGGCAAAGAGAAATACAAAGGGTAGCCAGAGAGAAGGAACAGTTCATACAAGTGAACTGTGTCTTTCGTGTATCAGAAGTATAAGTTGGGGGATAAGAAGTGAAGAATATTAACTTGAAACTAGAAATAAGTTGAAGCCAACTCCTGAAGAACTTTGTATGTCATACTAGAAAGTTCATCTTTATCCAAAATGCCATTTTTGAACTGGAAAGCAAGCCATTTCTCTATTGGTAAGGGATCTTAGTGTAAAGAGGTGCTGCAAGGAACACTGACACCATCAAAAGACACCAAAACATGGTAGAGTTTTCTTTTTCTCTCATAGGCTAGGTCCTGAGGTCGGGGTCAAGAGCTGGTTCCATGG
Organism: Alexandromys fortis; assembly: GCF_014885135.2. Taxonomy (NCBI): domain Eukaryota; kingdom Metazoa; phylum Chordata; class Mammalia; order Rodentia; family Cricetidae; genus Alexandromys; species Alexandromys fortis. The sequence continues at coordinate 608,252 of NW_026068013.1, read as the reverse complement.
TTGTACAGACTTCTGCTGTCTTTCAGCTAACTCCTTTCTACATCTGGCTTCTGTCTACTCTGTGGATGTGGTAGCTGCTAGATCACCAGCCATGAGATTGGATAGATAGAAAAAAGAAGACAGAAAATCATTTCCTTAGAGGCCTCCCTTTATATAATTTAACCTATCTAGCTCCATTTGAAAGGGAAACTGAAACTTTTTCAATATTGGATATGTTTCTACTCATAACAATATGAGCTCCTTTACTAAGAACAGGAAATGAATATTAGAGAGGCCTCCCATAGTAAGGTCTCTTTGTTAGAGGGTAACTCTAGTGACAACATGGAATGTGGATGGAAGTAGCAACATCCTGAAGTTAAAGGCTAGGAGGAGACTAGCTCTGGGAAGATGTGTTATGTTCCTCACTCAAGCAGTAACTGTATAGACAGAAGAGGTAATCTCAGATACCACAGTCAATAGGATCACTGAGTGTAGGAGTAGATAAGCTACAAGGAGAACTTGGCAGAGAGCATCACACATAATACTCTTTAATAAATGACAGTATTTTACTAGCATGTATTCATTCTATGTCAGAAATTTTACCTTGGTATTTTATACATGTATATAATATTATCATATTCATCCCTGTTACCCTCTCATATGTCTAGAGCTCAAGTCTGAACTAACCCCTGTGTAATTGTCAGTGACTTCACTTAAACACCTTGGAGAAAACTACAGACAATAGAATAGTAAAGTGTTAGATTTGTACAAAGAGTTGGACCTAGAAAAATCATCTCTTCTATCCCCAGGCTTTGAATTATATATAGAATTTGATGACTGGAACATAATATTTCCATATTTAAGAACTGCAAGAGGCAGCATTCTTAAGAAACAGCTGTGTTTCTACCTGAATGACAGTGAGGGGAACATTAGAAGGAAAGGAAAGAAATACGTTGCGTGCCTAAGTGCACATTGGAAGGCTTTCAAAGTGGATGCGTACAGAAAACAAGAATGGATAAGAGGTCTAAAGAGCTGTGTGGGGTTAGTGTCCATGTAGCATATGGTCGTGAGGACATCACTTGCCTTCTTCATATACCTTGGCTTCCTCAGTTGTAAAATTCAAATAGCACGCCTTTAATCCCAGTGGCAGAGACAGGAGGGTCTTCGTGAGTTCAAGGCCAGCCTGGTTTACAGAGCTAGTTCCAAGACAGTCTCCAAAGCTATAAAGAAATCCCGTCTCAACCAAAACAAAAATAATAATAATAATAATAATAATAATAATAATAATAATTCAAATAGCACCTGTGCTATAGCCAGGATGAACATACTTACAAAGTAAGCTCTGTAGCAGTAAATGCCCAAAGTCAATTGATTTTTTTTATTTTATTCAGAGAAATATGTAAAACTTTGTCATAAAAGTTTGAGACCAAAAAAAAAAAAAGTTTGAGACCATGAGATCAAATATAGAAGAGTTTACATATCAGAAAAGTCTACACACCTACACATTTTTCAAATTAACTTCTTTCCAAATAAATATCATCATAAAATTAATAATGAAGATCTCAAAGTAACAATTTCTTTTTTAGGACTAACATATCAAAGTTTAAATTTTAATTCTATTGTAAATATATTATACAAGAACTTTGAAATACTTTATCGGCCAGTTATCTATCAATAAACCATTGGTGATAAAAAATGATTCCTTATTATGTTTTTTCTATTTGCTTAGTTTTTCACAATCCAGTCCCTCCATTGGATGAGGCACTTAAACAAATTCAAGAATCCAACTTAAAATCAGAAGTAAACATTCCTCTTTACCAAAGACCAGCAACAAATTGGCGGTAAGTAATTTATTACTGTTTTAATATTATTAGACTTATCACTTTATATGTAATAACCATATGGCCTTCTGCTTGCTGAATTTGTGGTCTTTTTCATTGGTTACTTCTCTCTTTGAGGGGGTGGTGGAGTGGTTTAAGATAGGGTTTCTCTGTGTAGCCCTGGCTGTCCTGGAACTCACCCTATAGACCAGGCTGGCCTCGAACTCACAGCGATCCACCTGCCTCTGCTTCCCAAGCACTGGGATTAAAGGCATGTGCCATCACTGCCAAGATCATTGGTTACTTTTTTTTTTAAGATTTATTTATTTATTATGTACACAGTGTTCAGCCTCCATGTATGCCTGTAGGCCAGAAGAGGGCACCAGATCTCATTACAGATGGTTGTGAGTCACCATGTGGTTGCTGGGAATTGAACTCAGGACCTCTGGAAGAGCAGTCAGTGCTCTTAACCTCTGAGCCATCTCTTCAGCCCCACTTCTTATCTCTGTTTTAGAATTTGTTCTTTTTACAAGTTAAGAATTAAGTCAATTGTAATTTGCTGTCTTATAGTCACTAATAATACAAATACTGTCAATAGTGAATAATTTTATATGAAAAATATCAAAACTATTTTAATATATTGATGTTTATTGTTGTCTTTACTGAATAGATAACATTGCTTAAGTTGTATTGATACAAATTTAGTTTTAAAAGGTAATTTTGTGGATGCAGTGATTTTTTTTTCTCACTCATAATTTTTTTGTTGTCATTATCTTAATAAAAACTGCAATATTTGTAGTTTCTTTCCATAGTTGCATAAGTAAATCATATAAAAGCAATAGCATGGACTTGCCAGTCATTATGCTTCCTCCAATAAATGTCTTTTCCATTTTTCCCAATATTTTTGATGTTACTATGTGCAGAGAACTAGATGAAGCATTGGAAATCAATGTGGAGTAGACTGTTAAAATATAATCCCTAGAGGCTAGAGAGGTGGCTCAGTGGTTAAGAGCACTGACTTCCCTTCCAAAGGATTTTCTAACTATACATATATAGATATCTTGCCTCACATATGTAAGGCCTGGGATTGATCCCTAGAACTCCCATAAATGCATAGAATTACATCAAATGAACAGTAATAATCAGACATTTACTTGCATGAAGTTATTAATAATTCAGGCTATAAATTGTTTTAATATTATACCTATATAGAACATTATTCTGTTCTTAGAATTCTTCTGGTCAATAATTCTCTTGATTAGAGCTAAAAACAAATAATTCCATCCTTTCAGTATTCATTAGATTCTGGGAAAGTACTAGACTCTCGGCTTAAAGAATCACACTAAAAAAAAGGAATGCTTCAGCCAAACTCTGAAAAAAAAAACATGAGTTAACCAGGACAAGTGGTGAATGGCACTGCAGACAGAATCCTGAGCACATGCCAAGTTCACAAGTGACAAAGTGGTGATCGTGTCAAATCAGCTGGTGCTAGAGCTCAGCATGCACCAGACCCTGGGCTTGACCCTCGCCTTACAGAAAGAAGAGGAGAAAGGTGAAAGAGGCAGAGATAGGCAAGAGACAAAGAGAGAACTCATATTTTGAGGTTATAATGGAGGTGCATGCCTGTAATCCCAGAGCTCATAATGTGGAATCAAGAACATCAAGACTTGAGAGCCTACTTCAGCTACAAGAGACCCTATCCAAAACAACAACAACAATAATAATAATAACAGGTCAATCAGAGAACACAAATTAAGAGCTTAACTAGAGAAGAGATTAGAAAGTGAGATGCATCTGTGTGTTAAGAAATATAAGCTTTGAGACAATCGAGATGGCTTAGAAGGTAAATGCACTCTCCACCAAGCTTGACAATGTGCATGTGATCCCCAGGATCCATGTGGTCAAAAGAGAGAAACAACTATGTCCTCTGACTTCTGCATGCGGTCTGTGGCATATGTGTAAGGCTAGTCATCAGAGGCAAGCACTTCCCTCCGTTTAATTAGTTTAATTTGGCTTACATGAACAGTGAGAAGAGAGTTGTCGGTAGGAAAGTTACAAAGGAAGCCAAGAGTTAAACAGGAAGAGACTGTTAAGTAATGTGTTCTAGAAATAATTAGTGAAAAAAAGTTGAAGCAAGCTCCCAATAATATGTTTTGGAAGTTTTCCCACATTACAGACTAAATGTGGGGAAATCAGATAATCTGGTACTTCAGTTATCAAAATGATGACTTCTTCAGAACCACCAAGGAGGAAAATAGAAGATGAAGAGTTGGGGATGATTGCAGAGTCAGGATTGGGTCAGCAAATTGCTGGCAAAAGAGTGAAACCATTTATCATAAATAAGATGCAGATAAGAAGGCAGGTCTCGTGTTAAGCTTTTCACTACAATAAAAAGAATATGACTATGGGGAAAGAGTGGACAGATTTAGGGGGAAAATGGCTGAAAGGAAGCTAGAGTGAGTTGTAAGTTTGAAATGCAGGGTTCTCAGAATAAGAAGTCTAGGACATGAATATAGATGTGACAGTCTCATCACAGATAAAAACAGTGGTTGGTATCTATCGGTGGTGGCCTTGAGTTAATCAAGCAATCAAACATTGTATGGAACACTATCCTAATATAGGAGCATTCTTTAGGGCAGGCCACAGAGCAGTTGAAAGCTAGTCTTTGCTGAGTCCATACCCCCTACAAATGACAGTACCACTGTAAACAATGTGATCACAGTAGATGAGCTACTTCCCAAGGAGCTAACTTAGAAATGTACCCCAATGCTGAAGTAGTCCATTGAGAAGGCTAAGAGGATATTGTTAACCTTTAGACACACAGATATGTGGAACATCACAGTCAGTTTACACAAGATTCTGTGAGGAGTTCTCATAGAGTAAGAAAAGAGAGGCCAAACTCAAAGCTTCCAAAAGGCTGGCCTCAAGAATGAGCCTGCAAGGAGCAACCTGAGAAGTAGGAAAACGAAAGCCTTTAAAGACAGTGGTCAAATCCTACCTTTACAGTTACTGGGTAAATAGTTCATCATAAGCAAAGCAACACGTTGAAGTGAAACATCTACAAATGTATGTTAAGAAACTGAAGTTGGAGACATGAAGACTGTATGATTTTAGAATACTCTAGGAAGGCTTATCTAGATGACAGATGGCACCTAATGGCCAAGGCAGGCAGGGCTCAGAGGAAGCTTTGAATTTAAAACTTCAAAACTACTTAACATTTTTGTACAGAGACCCTTCATTTTCCAGTTTCTTTTTCTGTATATCAACTATTATTTTGTGCTGATTAGGCATTGTCCATTTTAAAAACACTTCTTTTGCAAAATAAATGAAAACATGGTGGTTTTGTAGAAGGAGCGGCAGGCTGCGTTCGTGCTGCCCGGCTCCTGGCCGCCTGGATAGCTTATACCCCGAAATAACAACACACAAATTGTATTCATTTAAATACTACCTAGTCCATTAGTTTCATCCTCTTACTGGCTAACTCTCACATCTTGAGTAACCCATTTCTGTTAATGTGTATAGCACCACAAGGTGGTGGCTTACCAGGAAAGATCCAGCATGTCTGACCTGGTGTCTGGATCCATGGCATCTGACTCAGAAAGGAGAGGCATGGCGATTGCCTCACTTCCTCCCAGCATTCTGTTCTGTTTACTCTGCCTACCTAATTTTCCGTCCTATCAAAGGGCCAAGGCACTTTATTAACCAATGAAATTGACTCAAAACAGAAGAAGTTTAAGATTTTCTTTAAACTGTCAGAATAGCTTCATTTCTTTGGAAGCAAACAAATATGCTATCATTTTAGCAGATGGGTAAATAATAAATATTGTGTATTGTCATTGTGAGAAATAACCTACATTCTGTATCAGAATACCTGGTTTTCATAATATACTTTTGGCTGTGACATTGTGATATTCATGTGTATGTATGTATGTATGTGTGTGTGTATGTATGTATGTATATATATATATATGTCTTTATTTGAAAAGCCAATATGTATAATCTATGAGAGAAGATACCATGATTAACTAATAAAAAGTTGGACTTCTCTCCCCAAATAACTAACAGTGTTAAAGATTGTATATTAAGTATACAATGTGATAAATGCCATATAATATGAAATTTTAGACTATTAATGATCACTTATTGGTTTTATGGAAATAAGTTTCTTTCAAATGTTTTTACAAAGATTAATAAGCTATTGTCATGTTACAAATACATTTCAGTGGAATATAAACCTAAAGTAGTTAAGAAATAAAATATCACGAAACAGTTCCAAAGAAGCAGAGGATAGCAGTACTTGTGCTAGGGACTGAGAAGCCCTTTGCACAAGCCCTACCATTAGCCACAGCCTCAGCCCAAAAGGTGGCTCTAACATAGAATGCTAATTTTAAATAAAAATAAAAAATTAGAATCTAAAAGGAAAATTTGTTTAGAAAAGTGAGGGCTAATTCTTAAGCCTCAATAAAAAAAATTGGCGAATAGGATTTTAGGAATATAGAAACCCCTTTAGGAAGTAATGAGATATAAAAATATTAATAAGGTATTAACTTTTAAACTATAAGAAATAACCAGCCTTTCATCACAATTGAGTTCTTAGCACAAAGCTAATCGGCTTGGCATATCTGGTGGATGGAGAGAAGAAGAGGGCATAGCTCTCCTGCATTAAACTCTCTGGAACAGATTGATTTTTGTTAGACAGCTATCTCCAATATCCATGTATTTGTCATGAGGTAGTCCATTTCAAACCACCCACTACCAGAGACGTCTGCATATGCTCTTCACACTAGTGGTTTAAACTAGATTTTCCAGCCGATACCCATGCAGCAGATTTTTGAAAGGAGAGAACGCGTGAGCTCGAGTCAGCTGGGTACCTGTTTCACTCAGTCAGTGTGACCAATGGAAGATCAAGCATCTACCCCAAAGGATAAAATCAATCAAAGGCCTACAGGCAGCCCAGTAATAGAGTGTTTTAAATCTTAATGAGGTTCTTTCTACTTGCCTGTCCAAATACTTTCCCACCTATGCAGATCCATTCCTGCCTGTCAAGCTCTCTCCAATCCTGATCCCTACTTACCTGGTCAGCTGTCTTCTTCACGGGCCCCATTGCTACCCCATCCTCCCCAAATTCTTCCTGACTTCCCTGGTGTTTGCCCCACCCACCAGACCTGTGTCCATCTATCTGTCCCCTCCACTCTTCCAAAGACCTTTCTACCCTCCCCATTACTATCCTATCCTATCAGATATCTCCCTCACCCTCCAGCCCCAGTTACTTCTAGTTTTTCTAGCAGTTTCCCTAGTCTGCCAGCTCCTATTCCTTCTGGGCTACCTGTCCTTCAGCCTCACCAGTCCCAGAGTTCTCCCACCATTCCTGATCCTGACTCACAGAACAGGTTGTTTTATAAAACTTTCAGACCCAAACATTTGCTTGCGGCGCAGCCCTCTACCCCCGCAACTCTAAGGCCTGCCCTGATCCGACGTTCTCTTCCAGCTCGACTGGTTCTTTCCCCAACCCCCTTGGAAGCTCTCCCTGTTTTGAAGCCTTCCAGTTTATCTAGTCATCCAGTGCAACCAGCCCCACCCCTCCCTTGTATCACTCCTTTGCCTGAACATTCTGCTGGGTTTGATGCTTGTCAGTCAGTTCAGAAATCTGTTCCACAAGCCTTAACACTGTCAAATCAGCCTCGGGCCTCTGTAGACCGTCTGCCTGCCTTGATTCTCCCCCACCCACCCCCAAGTCCTTCTCCATCCTCTGCTTTGCCTTCATCGCCTTCTGCTTCCACATCCTCGTCACCTTTGGTAGTGGTTTCTTCCTCTTCATCCAGACTTTCTTCTCCTCCTCCCTCCCCTCCCTTACCTAGTCCATCCGTCCCTCTTTTGCCCTCTCCTTTGCGTTCACCATCTTCTCCGTGTTTGCCTCCAACTTATCTAGCTTTTCCTTCTCCAGCGTCTCCTTCTCCCTCTTCTTTTATGATTTCTTCTTCCTTTCCTCCCATGTTCCACTCTATCTCCATTTCTGCCTCCCCATCTCCTTTTACTCCTATTCATCCCTTCAATCCTCCTCACTGGAGGAAGAAAGTAGAGAAGAGGAGAGAAGAAGGTGGAGTAGAGAAGAAAAAGTTGAGAGACGACAACTTTAAAGGTAAATAAATTGAGTTTATTAGACATTTTGTAGAGTTAGTTCTATTTTGTTTGGGAAGGGTAACTAAAGGGGAACAATTACATAAGAGTAGAAAAGTATGGAAACAGCCGGGCAACGGTGGTGCATGCCGTTAATCCCAGCACTGGGGAGGCAGGGGCAAGGGAATCTCTGTGAGTTCAAGGCCAGCCTGGTCTACTGAGTGAGTTCCAGGAAAGGCTCCAAAGCTACACAGAGAAACCCTGTATCCAAAAAGAAAGAGAAAGAAAGAAAGAGAGAGAGAGAGAGAGAGAGAGAGAGAGAGAGAGAGAGAGAGAAAAGAAAGGTATAAAAACAAAAATAAATAGAAACATGCCCTCACTGTTTAGGAATATATACTAAATACCTTCTCACTAGCCATGGTCTCCTGGTCATGACACAGGAATAATTAGGAATGTAGTCATCACTGATCTTGTTGATTCTGGTCTGTCTAAATAAAGACATATATGGGTATTGGAGATAGTAATGTCACATGTGGCAATATGCCACCTTCTAAAACGTTTCTTTATCCTGACTTAATTGGAACTAATTTAACTGAGTTGGTAATAATGCCCCTCAGTCAGCTGTATTCTTCACCACCCACTTGTCCTTGAAGGAACTAAGTTTTTCTCTGTGTATTACTGAAATGTAGCAAACTTTCAGCTTCCAGACAGTACAACATTGTTAAAATATATATGTATATAGAAATATAGTCCTAATTGAACACACTAAAAATAAACTCCATTGAAGACACGCTTTTTTTCTAGGATTAAAAAATATGTTTATATGGGGCTGGAGAGATGGCTTAGGGGTTAAGAGCACTGGCTGCTCTTCCAGAGGACCCAGGTTCAATTCCCATCACTCACATGACAGTTAACAGCTATCTGTGACTCCAGTTCCATGGGCTCTGATGGCCTCATACTTCTGTGTATATACATGCAGGCAAAACCCCAATGTTCATCAAATAAGTAAATCAATTTTTTTTAAAATATGCTTATATTTTTGATTATATTCCTGAAACAAACTGAAAAGAAAGGTTTATATTCTTGGTTGCATAAGAGCCACACTCCCTTGACTAGTTCTGCAGGGAGGACATTCATACTTTCCCTGACAACGCAGCGTTCATAATTTCCACCTGCTTGAGTCTCAGCCCACTCTTCTAGGGATGTAGGAATTCTTACTGGTCATGACATAACTAAGGACTAAAGCTAATAAATATTATCTATATAAACACATGACATAACTAAGGACTAAAGCTAATAAATGTTATCTATATAAACACATGACATAAGTAAGGACTAAAGCTAATAAATATTATCTATATAAACACGTGCCTAGAGAGACGAGACGTGCCAACACAGGCACAGTATCTCTGCCCCTGCCCGAGTGATAAAGAATGGGCTAAAGTAACAGAAATCCTGGGTGAATAGGCATCCTATGTGGAGCTCCTCTGTGTCTGCACTTTTCCCTCACACTCATTTTATTCAAATTCCCATTCTAATATGTCTGTAGATTTCTCCAATATCCTTGTATGTAATTATCTAGACATGTGCACATAGTATACAAATGTGTTGATTATATACTTATAGAAATAAGTTCATTTCAGTTAAATGTACTAAAATCTTCTCATATCTGGTTCACAGAGCTATAGATTCTGCCTTGCCTTCAGCGTTGTCTAAAAATGATTACAAACATCAAAAATATCTCGTACGCAGAATTAACCATGATAAAGAAATGACGGAAAACAACATAGCAAGCCTAGCTACTAACAAAAATGTGTTCCAGCTTAAACTGGAGGAGACTCAGAAACTCCTAGAGAACCAACATTTAAGCAGTTTGCAAGTATGAATGATAACTATGTTACTGGTGTTATAATTTTAGTCGTAATTCTGTCGTGCCTCACAGTGTTCTCCACACAGCTAACAGAGCCTCATCACAGATGCTGAAGGAACACCTGGGGTTTCCCTGGCCTGTTCCCAGGGCTCTTTCTGCTCTTCTTCTTTGTCCACCTATTTAAAAAACATAGGATGTATGAGTGTTATTTTATAACAAATATAAAAGCTGTTTGAAAGTAGTATAGTGTAATAGAAGTATTATTGTTAGAGATTATATTCAAGAAAGCAGCCTAAGCTTACGATGTACAAGCTACTGAACCATCTCTGCAGCCCCTAAAACCAGTAGTTCTTGAACCTAAATTCACATGCTTCTATAGAAATTGTACAATAAGTATAAGACTACTACATGGATCTCATGTGGGAAATGAACCAGTGGAGCCCAGACATAGATTTTTGTTGGTATTTTGTTTGGATACAGGATCTAATTTAGACCAGGTTAGCCTCAAACTTACTATGTAACCAATGCTATCCTTGAACTTCTGATCCTCACTGCCATATTTATTTTATGAAATGCTTTGTCTCTTACATACAACCAGAGTTGAAAACCTTACTCCAGACCCTTATAAAAAAGATATAATTCCTACCAACAGAAAGTTCATGTTAGAGTCACATAACATATTTTCTTTTTTTTAAATTCTCTTTATTTTTTGGGACTTTCCTAGTGCACATAATGTATTTGGATCTAATCCTACTATTTCCCCCTATTCATAACCACCAGCATGTGGTGGTGGTGTTTTGTTTTTCAAGCTCACTGAGTCGACTTAGTACTGCCTGTCCAGGCATGTGTGTAGAACGACCTGCTGGATCATGGTAGCCTCCCCAGGACCACACTCAATCTCAACACGAAAGGGAAGGGGCTCGGAGATCGTGGTGATGGTGGCTGCTGTGTCACAGAACCATTAAGAGTGTCCTTGAAGGCCAATGAGGGTTTCAGAAAGAGAATCTAATTTATAAACAAGTGGTTTTGGAATTAATTTACTGTTATGAAACTTGAAGAAACTCCCTAACCTAAATGGAATAGCAATTATTTCTAAGCTATCATGGTGGCCAGAATAATTGAGCATTTCCTTTGGGAGTTGAAATGAAAGGAAGCACACTTTTTATTGCTTTGTTACTTTCTTTTTACCATGAGGTCTGCTTCAGGGGTGTAACTTATACCTGTACTGTTTATAGTCACATTATTTTCTGTGTCTAGGAGAGCTGAATCTAGTAACAATGGCTGAGTCTACAACATAAAACAGTCTTCTTTTTTCCCCCTCAGAAGTTCTGTGATGAAGTTAATCAGATCACCAATTCTGAAACTCTCTCGAGTATAGACAGCCTTGAAGCTGCAGAGCGGGAAGAGATCTACTTAACACTTAGCATGGCTCCTTCCACATCAAGCCAGCAGAGTTCTGTTCCCCTCAAGTCGGCGAATCTGCAGTCAGCTCATCTAAACTGCTTTGATGAAGACAATCTGTCATTCTCTAAAACTCAGCATATAAACAATTGGCTGACAAACTTAGATGCTCAGAATACTCAGCCTGTTGCATCCTTTTCAGATATGTTCAGTAAATCTAGTATTCTGCCCTCTTGGGAATGTTTGGCTAATAAAGAACAGAATCCACCTACTTTGAGCAGAGCCGTGGAGAGAAGCACAGGAACTGCTAATGACTCAGTGCTCTTGGTGTGCAGTCCTTCCGTAGTTGCTCTAGATAAAAAAGGAGGAAACCCCTCCGAAAGTCACACTGTGAGGACTAGTGATCCCGCTGATGGAGCTCTACAGAGGGAGAGGCCGTCAGGTGCCGAGAGCCCAACATTTAAAGTCAGTAGAGCCTGGACTACTCCAGAATCTCTGACCCAGGAAGCAGCTTCATTTTCCATCCAAGAGAGACTGTCTGAGTTAACTCAAGAAAATAGAACTGCTTCCCTTCCTACTTCGTTTGTCCCTGCGTTGTCGCCCAATTCACAGTCAGGTGGCCCTTTATCAGAGAACAACAAGTGCGTGAAAGAAATCGATCCCGTGCAGTGTTCTGATAAGTTATATGAAATGAAAGATGTGAAATGTGAAAAGATAAACTATTTTAACTGTAATAAAGAAAAGTTGTCTCTATTTTCAGAAAATTTTCAGGCCACCTACGCACCTCAAAATTCTCATTCAAAAGATAGGAAACAAAAAGCAAGTGGGCCATCAGCAACCCTGTGTAACATAACCCCTGACTGTGACGTGCCTGACCAGCATGGCGTGAAGCCTAGCGTCCATGAACAAGATGGGGTGAGGCTGCCTAAGAGCATATTAAAGAAAGAATCCAGATACGAGCATGATTATCTCAAGACACTAGTTATAAATCAGGGTTTTAAGTTTAGACATCAAAAGGCAGAAGCTATTAGAGATAGTATTGAATTAATAAGACAGAAAGGGAAAGGTACAGGAACCCCAAAGACTATTAAAAAGCTGCGGTGGCTTGATGAAAGTGGCAACACAGAGAACTGTGCAGATGATGGCCACCCGGTGAGGAACAGGGCAGGGACGGCTCCACAGTGGTTACAGTATTGTCAGCCCAGCAGTGGCACCCGCAGCCTAACATCCGCTCCTGATTGCCCTGCACATTCTGCTGGTGGGAAGAAGGCCCCGGATGATGGTGTCTCCGAAAATGTTGCTGATCTAGGAGGGTGTGACATGGACAGTGTACCCTTGAACTCTTCTATACCTTCAGGCTATAGCTTTGCTAAACAAGCCTGGTCAGCCTGCAGAAGAGAAGAGAACAAAGCCCCTGTACATGCTGGTCCTATACCTGCTGGTGATGCTAAGACTCCAAAGTCTAAGGCTCCAAGGGGAGCAAAGGTGACTAGAAGAATGGGATCTGCAAAGGTCCAGACAGGCCTTGTCCATGTGAACAGAAAAGCCACTGTCAGCCAGCCACCATCTTCAAGCAAAGCCAACACGCTGGCCCAAACTCAGGGGAAACTAATTATACCTCATCCTCCGCCTAAACCACCAACACATATTAAAAGTAGTAAAACTGTGCAAGTGTCCCCATGTCACTTAGCCACACCTGAACACTCCCAAAGCACCATGACACAGAACTGTTTAAGTTCATGTGTGCTTCCAACAGAGTGCCGTTTGAACCAGTGGACTCAGGAAAGTCGCCTCCCGTTCTCAGATGCCTGTTCTGACCTACTCGCTGTGACCCCAGCTCTGCCATCTCCTTACTCTCCGGAGTGCCAAACCGCAGCAAAAGGAAACCATTCAAATGGCTCTCGCACAGGTTTCCAGCAAGATGGGACAGTATATTGTACCCAAAAAAGTCCTGTCTGTGAAGAGATCTACCAGTCATTGGTTCCTAGAAGCACCGAAGAAGAATCAATTTTCTCATGGGGAAGAAGGAACCATGGGTGCCAAAATGAGAGAGCCACTGGTAAGGATAAAATGTATACCTTCTTCAGAGTCATGTGACATTTTCCATATTGGGTATGGCAGTGTATACTGTATAGTGAGTTATAGTATGAAGATAACTTAGCTATCCATACTATAACTTGCTCTAGTAGCTGGAGTTCTTCAGAGAATTACCTAACCTGTACTCAATTAAAATCGAAACTTTTGCTAGCTCTTTTTTTCTATAACCTCCCTTGATGTTTAAAAAGAATAGACAATGAATAGCATCTGATCCTTATTCCTGGTGATTCTGTCATTGCTGTTGTAATTAGATTTCTGTCACATGAGCACCATGGGAAAACAGCATTGTTTATTTAAATAGATTATGTCACAACTTACTTGCCGAAGACCCTTTGACAAAAATACTACTTACTAGGGTAAGGAAATGGGGATTAGAAAAATAGTAAAGAGAACAAAGACGCAAATGCCTTTAATTTCTCGTACACTTTTATAACCCAGTACAACAGGGGGAAGAAGACAAAAGACTGCTTTAACGTGATACAAAGGACAACATCAAGTCATTAGCATTTTGCTGTTTAGGCAGTGAACCCACCCTACACCAAGTAACCTGAAGGTGGCCACTCTCAAGGTCAAACCCCTACCTCAAAAGAAGGACCAGAAGTATGCTTGAATGTCCTGACCATTAGTCAGAACAGAGTAGATCTACCTGTATAGGCCATCTTAATGTCAAAAGGACCAGGTAATCACACCTAGGTCAGGATGTGTAGCCCTGGTTGTTGTCAACCATTTTGAGCAACCTCAAACTCTCTGACCTTCAGACAAGGTGGAAATAGGTTCATTTTGGGGCCTCCACACTTGTTTGTTCTGTTTTGTTTGACATAGAGTATAGCTCTGTCTGGCCTGGGAACTCACTATGTAGACCAACTGGACTCAAGTTCACAGAGCTCCTCCTGCGTCTGCCTCCCAGGTGCTGGGATTAAAGGCATGTGCCACCATACCCGGCTTATTTTTAAAATTTTATATGAATTCTTTATATGCTAATAGTAGATGTTAACAGGCTGTCAAAGTGGCAGGTGAACATAGATGTGTTGAAATAGGAAGCGGCGGAGCTGCGTCCCCGGCACCCGGCTTTACCCGAAATAATTACACTGAAACTGTACTCTTTTAAACACTGCCTGGCCTATTAGTTCCAGCCTCTTATTGGCTAGCTCTTATATATTGATCTAACCCATTTCTAATAATCTGTGTAGCCCATGAGGTGGCTTATCAGGGAAGATCTTAACCTGTGTCTGTCTGGAGTGGGAGAATTATGGCGACCGCCTGATTCAGCTTCTTTTTCCCAGTATTCTGTTCTGTTTATTCAATCCATTTAAGGGTTGGCCTATCAAATGGGCCTAGGCAGTTTCTTTATTAATTAACCAATGAAACAACAGATAGAAAGATGACCCTCCTCCATCATTTCCCCTGCGTAAGCCCTGCCACTCTCTCTTTTTTATATCTTCTGCTCATCACTAAATCCCTAATGTTATAAGCTATTCCTTCATTAAAATTTGCTATTTCATATTAAACTAACCTGATTATTATGCCGCCTACATAGAGTCTTCAACCAAACTTGACAGCCTGAATTCAATCCTTGAAACCTGCATGGTGGAAGGAGAGAACTGTCTACTCCTAGGTGACGTCCAAACACCACATAGGTGCCATAAGGCAATACCTGCAGTTTAAAGAAAGGAGTGTTTTAATAAGTATACAGCCCTCCCATCCCTTCCAGAACACTGTAGCTCTGCCTCTGTTGGCTTTTTGTCTCTGTTTTCAAGTAGTGAAAGAACAGACACCGTTGTTTGGAACAGTTTTGAGATTTACTTCTTTATTGAATGCCATTGGCCCTGTCACTCACGGCTTGTGAAGCCACTCCCCCCTTGAAGGGAATGGACTAGAAGTCCATAAAACTCCTGCCAGTGGGAATCAGTTCCCTGCTGAGAAAGAGCAAGAGCTGTTCATAGAGGGCACTGGCTCTGCAGTAATAACAAGTAGTGTGTGCAGACAGCTCTAACATTCACATTGAGGGTCCTTTTTAAAGACCAGGGGTTTGCTGTGTACTACAATTGTACTCCACATCCCCACAGGGCCTGACACTTAGTAGACACCCTGGCTTTTCTTTCATTCCTTCCTTTGTTTATTTGTTGTTTTTGAGACTTGAGGGATTTGTTTAGTTTTGTTTTGTTTTGTTGAGACAGGATCTCACTGTATAGCACTGACTGGCCTGGAGCTCAGTAAATAGACCATGCTGTCCTTGAACTCACACAGATCTGCCTGCTTCTGCCTCACATGTGCCAGGATTTACACACCTTACTTAATTTTTTGATTATTTTTTTATTTGTCACTTGGTCTATGTATATCTATGCCACATGTGTGAGGATGCCTTTGGAGGCCAAAAGAGGGTGTCAGGATCCCCATGACACTTGAGTACAGATTCTTGTTAACTACCTACCGTAAGTACCAACAAACTCAGGTCCTCTGTGATGGCAACTAGGGCTCTTTTTCTGTTGTTTTTATTGAGCTATATATTTTTCACTACTTCCCTCCTACTCCTCCTCTCCCATTCCTCCCCTCCCTTTCAACCTTCTCCCAAAGTCCCCATGCTCCCAATTTACTCAGGAGATTTTGTCTTTTTCTACTTCCCATGTAGATTAGATCCATGTATATCTCTCCTAAGGCCCTCATTGTTGTCTGCATTCTCTGGGATTTTGAATTGTAGGCTGGTTTTTCTTTGTTTTATGTCTAAAATCCACTTATGGATGAGTATATATGATATTTGTCTTTCAGGGTTTGGGTTACTTCACTCAATATGATGTTTTCTAGGTCCATCCATTTGCCCACAAATTTTAAGATTTCATTATTTTTTTTTTTTGGCTCTGTAGTACTCCATTGTGTAAATGTACCACATTTTTCTTATCCATTCTTCGGTCGAGGGACATTTAGATTGTTTCCAGTTGTTCTGGCTATGACAAACAATGCTGCTATGAACATAGTTGAGCACATGTCTGTTGACATGGTAAAGGTTTCTGTCCCACACAGTCCTGCAGCCGTTTAGTCCCAAAGAAACACACAGAGGTCTACATTAATCATAAACTGCTTCTTATTAACTCTTATATCCTGTATTAAGCCATAATTGTTGTCGGTGTCATCCACATAGCTTGGTACGTTTCATCAGCAAGGCATTCTCATCTTGCTTTCTCTGCTTCTGGGTAATGACTGCAGACTAAGCTTTCTTCTTCCCAGAATTCTGGTCACCCAACCTATACATTCTGCCTGGTTGTCCTGCCTATACTTCCTGCCTGGCTACTGTACTGGCCAATCAGCATTTTATTAAATCAATACAAATCTTTACAGAGTACAAGATCATTGTCCCACAGCACTTGTCCTTGTGGTATGATTGAGCATCCTTTGGGTATATGCCCAAAGGTGCTATTACTGGGTCTTGAGGGAGGTTGTTTCCTAATTTTCTGAGAAATCACCACCACACTGACATCCAAAGGGGTTGTACCAGCTTGCATTCCCACCAGCAACAGAGGAGTGTTCCCTTTACCCCACATCCTCTCCAAATTAAGTTGTCATCAGTCTTTTTGATTTTGGCCATTCTGACAGGTGTAAGATGGAATCTCAGAGTTGTTTGGATTTGCATTTCTCTAATAGCTCCCCCAGTGGTCACTCCCTAGTACCTACTCCTGTGAGCATTGCTGCCTCAGGCCTGCTCTGGTGGAGATTGCGCCTAACTAGAGCTCTTAATGAATGACCCATCCTCTCTAGCCACGAGACTTTTCATAAACTGGATGGATACAAACTACATTAGCAGGTGGAAAATTAAATGCAAAGAAAGTAACCTAAATATCTTCACTATTCACTACAAAAATTTCAAGCAAGGATAGAGACTGAGTTTTTTAAAGAATGAAGAGAAACTGAGGGGAAAAAAATATTGAGAAAAATAAGTAAAATTATTGTGGAAGTTATAAAACCTTGAAATATGTGTTATATGAGATCATATTCTAAAGTGCAGACTAATTCCTTACAGTGAAATAATTATGCTTATCCTCATCAGAAAATAAAGAAAAAATTTATAATGAATAAGCCCACACAATTAATTGCCTGATTTTTAACAAAGCTGGCAATGCATGGCAGGAAAAAAGGAGTTTATTTTATTTTTCAGTTGGTTAACTATGTGTAATCAGTAAAGTGACTTTTCCTTAACTCATATGTAAACACCAATTCCATGTCAATTGGAGATTTAAATGTGAAAAATAAAGCTCTGGAAGTAATATGGTTTTAGAATAGTCAGATTGCTTTTGCTCTCTGTAAAATATAAATTATTAAGAAAATGGTACTTATACAATGAAATTGGAGTGTTTTTCATATAAAAAATTAACAAGTTGCCGAGCGATGGTGGTGCACGTCTTTAATCCCAGCACTCGGGAGGCAGAGGCAGGCGGATCTCTGTGAGTTCGAGACCAGCCTGGTCTACAGAGCTAGTTCCAGGACAGGCTCCAAAGCCACAGAGAAACCCTGTCTCGAAAAACCAAAAAAAAAAAAAAAATTAACAAGTTAAAATGACACACCTCTGAATGGGAAAATGTATTTACAATCCTCTGGACTAATCCAGACTCATAGGTAGAATGTATAAAGGACTACAAAGAATATAAAAATGTGGCTAATTCTATCATGAGGGCTAAACCAGAGAAGCAGTACTGGGTAAAGAGGTTTAAAGAGGTCTGCTTCAAAGCATTGATTTAAATTAATATGGGCTCAGCTAGGCAAATCTAACATTTGTAGGACAGGTTATAAAGAACAGACTAAAAGACTGCAAAAAAAAAAAAGGGGGGGCTAACACCAATGTCCATGGTGATTGAATCAAATGCTACCATAATTATCTAGATTGTCTCCCTCAAAAACAACTGAATGAACAAAATAATGTCACAGCAATATTGATAGTGGTTTTTAGTTGAACTGCAGACTACATCAGAAAGATCATCACTGTACTAGGAAGATAACACATTCAGCAAGGAGCTTGACTTGCGAACAGAGGGCCTGAAAACCCATGTTAATAACAATAGAGCTTGAGGAGATAGCTCAGCAGTTAATATAATAGCACTGGCTTTTCTTATAAAGGACCCGAATTCAATTCCCATCACACACACATAGTGGTTCCCATCACACACACATCCGCCTGGAACTCACATTTCAGGGGATCCAAGTGTCCTCTTCTGACCTCCAAAGACACAGGCGGTACACATATAGGCAAAACACTTACTAGAAAATAAAATGAGTAAATCTAATAAAAAATATTTAATGCAATGAGTGTGATGTCATATGCTTTTAATCCTTATGAAGTTGTCCTCTGACCTCCACAGACCTGCACACATGTGTGTGCATGCTACCATACATGTACACCCTCCTATACATAAACATGCATGCATACACACAAAAAAAAACAAAGCAAAATACTAGAAAAAGCTTTTCATATATAAAAGCCATAAAATGGACAATAATCATGCAAATGTACATTTAGACTTTTAGATACAACTGCATACATCACAGTAGCTAAAATTAGACACATTACGAAGGGTTAGTAAAGTTTCATATGAACTAAAAATTCTCATATCTACAAAAATTGAACATATGTAGATCCTATGACCCACCAATTCTAGACCAACAGATTATATATGTATCTGTTAACATCACAGTGTGTTTCAAATAATTGTAAATATTTTATTTAGACCTGTATAACATGTTTTTGCTCTGTTATTATGTTTCATTACATAATTTTCAACCATCTTTTCAATTATGAGGACTTTAGTTTAATATCATGACCTCACATTTTGTAAAAAAAAAAAAAAAGTACACCTTTAAGGTAGGATTCGCTCTTTTAATTTTTTATAATTCCTAAGTTTATGAAAGTAAGTCTGGAATGGACAAGACACTGCCATGACTGACGACTGACGAGGGGACATACAAGAATGAGGGGTGTGTTTGCTCTGCCTTGCTCTTTCTCACCTGTCCTTAAATTATTTTTATCATATTTGGGAATTGGCATTGTTAGAATGAGGTCTTAATTAAGTAGCCATACAGAAAGCATAGGAAAATCTTGTGAGGAGCACCACAGCTCACAGTTAAATCCTGTCTGAGACTTGCTCAGATACTACTTGAGATACATAAATTTACTTTGCCTAGGACTCTGCAAAAAATGAAGGGTGGGGCCAACCTCTTGCCCTGCAGATTTCTTTCAGGATAATTGAACTCACTATACAGTATATGACCCCTCTGGCAAATGTAACAGGTGCCATGTATAAAGTTTCATTTCTAATTTTTTGATAATGTTAAATTAGAATCTTTCAGTGCTCTTCCTGCAAACAGTATAAAATGCCTCGTGTATCTTCTTGGTATTCCCCATATTCTCTTCCATAGCAGGAACTGTGTTGAATGAATCCTTGCAAATGGGCCGTGTATAGAACTTAGAGGAAAATTTATAGAAGTCTGCTGGCCAAATGGATGAAATGTATAGAACTTTCTGCACTGCCTGACAGTAATTTGAAAATTAGAGGGATACATAATTACCTACTTAATTTTCATAATTTTTTACATTGACATTTGTTAAGATTCTGCTGTTACAAGAAGAAAACAAGTTGTTGAAAATAAGTGGAGAAAGCTGTTAGAGCAGAAGAGAAAAGTCTCTGGATCTGTAGGAATGAAGGGCACCGAGCAAATGATTGTAAGTATAGTCTCAGCAAAACTCTCTCAGTGTAGACAACTGCTTTAAGACAGATGCTTTTGGTGTAAGCTGTACCTCAGAATCAGTGGGAATACAGCCAAAGCCAATCTTGGAATCTTAATGCTATTGTACTTATTTGCTATATTTAAATGAGTCCATATGATCAGTTGCCAGTGAAGGCTTTTAACTATCTTTAAGCAATTATTTCTGGGGCTAGAGAGATGTTAAGAGTGCTGACTGCTCTTTGAGAGGACCCAGGTTCAGTTCCCAGTGCCCACATGGTGGCTCACAACCATCTCTAACTCCAGTCTGAAAAAAATCCAAAGCCACCCTCTGGCCTATAAGTGCACCAGGCACAAAAGTGGTACTCACACAAACATTAGGCAAATAT
This sequence comes from Alexandromys fortis, assembly GCF_014885135.2. NCBI lineage: Eukaryota > Metazoa > Chordata > Mammalia > Rodentia > Cricetidae > Alexandromys > Alexandromys fortis. The sequence goes on along the minus strand of NW_026068013.1, from coordinate 587,874 downwards.
ATATTATTATATTAATAATTATTAATGTTATATATTTTAAACATATATATAAATAAGAAAAAGTAATATATATGTGTGTATATATTAACTTATTATTTATAGCTAATTCTGTAGAAAGGTCATTTGTAACAAAATTCCCCAAAGTTATTTAAATATGCAATATATGGGCAGGATGAAAGAAGGGGAGAAGGGAAGAAGGGATGGATGTTGTTAATATTGTATGTTATACAGTACTTTTTAAAAGACATTTTCCATCTAGGAACCTTTTATAAGAGACTATGAATTACATGATGGTTTTGTCTTTAGGAACAGTCCAACAAACCTACTATGGCTTTTGGGACAGAGATCTTGAGTATAATCCAAAGCGTAGTAACAATTTTAAATGATGCGGAAATTATATGAGGACTGAATAAGTATAGTCTAATATGACATTTTAGAAGTCTATTTAAGAATTGATTTTAGAATATTGAGAAACCTGAGATGAATAATTAAAAAGCATTTTACTTGGAGCCTCTACTGTAAGTATCTCTTCTTATTTTTTTTATAGAATTGGATTAGGGTGCACTGTAAAAATTGTACATATTGAAGAAGTTGAGGGTCTTGCCATTCATATAGGGAGCATTTTACACACTTCTTCCTGGTTCTGGGGATCAAACTCAGAGCTTCTTACATGCAAGGCAAACACTGAGCCACACCTATAGCCCGAGAGGTATTAATTTTCATGTGCATAAGGTTATTAATATAGATAACAATCATGATCTAATCTTACCAGCAAAGTGAATCATTTAGTTTGTATAAGTTATGGTATCATTATCACTATATGATTATAGCTAAATAATAAATGTAAATACCTTCCAGATTATAAATGTAGTAGCAATTAATCAGATCCTCTTTGAAATCGCATATTATTCCCGCCATTCACATCAAAATCTATGCAGGGAATACATTATCTTTCATTAAGCTTGTTTTAAGCTGTATCAGATTTGCTGGTAGATCACACACCTTTAAACCCAGCACTTGGGAGACAGAATTAAGTGAATCTCTGAGTTGCAGACTAACCAGAGCTACATAGTAAGACCCTGTCTCAAAAAAAAGGAAAGAAGGAAGAAAGAAAGGAAAAAAGAAAGAGGTTTCTCAAATCTTAGAAGTAGCATGTACAAGTTACAAGCTCAGTGCCCTCTCAGTTGTTTCTACTCTCTGGGCGCTGTTGTATTGCTCCTTGCCTTCTGCTCCTTCCCCGCTGTCTCCACTCTCTTCCTAGTTTCCTTTCGCTTTCACTTACACATCTGCTTGGACACCTCACACCTCACGAGGTCTTGCCACTCTTATACTACGTGAATGTTCTCGATCAAAATCAAATTTTAGAGTTGAGAATTGTTATCATTTTTGTTTGGTTTTGTTCTTTATTCTAGAGACTGGTGAAGCATACTGTTGCTACAGTAGTTGTCCTTATCACCATGTCTTAGGAAGTGTGTTTTGAAATGGCATCTTTTGCCTAGGTCTTTGTGCAAAGGATGTAAGACAGATAAAAGTGAAACGTCACCCTTACCATTTTACAGCAGATTTTCAGTGCCAGGTGTGTCAAGAGGAAAATACAGCTTGGGCAGCCTTGGGGTTGGGGCTGTTGCAGTGGCCTGTGTCGGTTACTCTTCAGATCAGCTTGGCAAAGCCACATATAAGTCCCTGCCAAGCAGTCTGACAGGCTGTATTCAGGAGAGCAGGAGGGTGTCTGTCAGGTAGTGTGGAATGGCACACTTTTTGAAGATGTGTTCAGATCTCTGCTGCTTCTGCCTGCAGTCTTGTAGATACTTCCTGTCCTCAACATCAGCTGCACTCAGAACGGTCTAGCAGTGACTCACACATACAAAACCATCCCAGTGTAAAGTGGGATGGGACCTTTAACAGTTCTTTATTCCAGCTGATTACCACCCAGCATACTTTGCTCTTTTGTTATCCAAGAGAACACCGCAAACTGAAACTTTGTATTAGACATAAGACAGTTGTAAATATTTATTCAACATGAAAGGCTTTAATCCAGTATCTTGAATTCTGCTCCAAAACAAAAGAGATAGGCAAGTTATACAAAGAATGACAACTAAAAATGCAGGCAACAATTTATAGATTCTTAAAAGCCTTGACCATATCATGAATTTTAAATGTGGAATTCTACTCTTATTTAACCTATTTTTATAGCATTTTGGACAAACTGTTCAAAGTACAAGTGAGCCAATACAAGCTACAAGAGGTCCCAAGACTGAAGAAGGTAAGTTTTGCTATATGTATTTTCTTTTTATTTTCCTTTATTGTGTATAGATTTTTATCTCATATCCTGATTGTAGTTCCTCTCCCATCTGAATTCATTCCCTTTCTGTCCCATATTAGAAAATGAACAAATTCTAAGGGATAATAGTAAAATAAAATGTAACAGAATATAAGATAAAACAAAAGCTAACACATTGAAATAGGACAAAACAAACAGAAGGAAAAAGCCCATGAGGAGGCATAGCAAACAGAGACCCTCATTTGCAAATCAGAAATCCCAAAACACTACAAGCCATAATATATATGCAAAAAAAACTATAGGTTAAAAAGAAGGAATATATATATTAAAAATAACAGGATAAATTTTTTAAAATAGGAAAAGTCCTGCCACAATATTATAAGATAAGGACTATCCAAAGATGCCATTGAGTTAGCTTTCTATTGACCATCTACAGTTGGCATACTCTTAAGAATAGTTTGTTTCCACCAGTCATGGCACAAACCTTGGAGGCAGAGGGAGGCGGATCCCTGAGTTAGAAGCCAGCCTGGTGTAGAGTGAGTCCCAGGACAGCCAGTGCTACACAGAGAAACCCTGTCTCTGGGTGACTTCACCCAGAGCAAATTACTTAATTTGCTTCCCCAAAAGAAACTAAATTTTCATTTGCAAGTGGCATCAATTGGAGATGGCTCCTGGGTTAGAGATGGGGCTTGTGTCTACTTCCTTCATCTCTAGGATCCCATCTGGTGGAGACTCGTGCAAGCCCTATGCATGCTGCCTCAGTCCCTGTGAGTTCATATGTGTATCTGTCTTGTTGATTAGGTGACCTCGTTTCTTGGTGTCCTCCATCTCTTTCTGGCTCTTTCACTCTTACTGCTTCCTCTTCTGCGGGGATCCCTGATCTTGAGTAGAGAGAGTTGATAGAGACATCCCACTTAGAGCTGAATGTTCCAAGGTCTCCCACTCTCTGCATAATGTCTGACTATGGGTCTCTATTTGTTACATCTGCTTCAGGAAGGAACTTCTCTGATAACAACTGAGAGAGACCTGATCTATGATTATTGTAAAATGTCATTAGAAGTCATTCCATTGCTACGGTTTGGTTTGGCTTTAGAACAGTAGTATTAGGTTTTACTGTAGGTCCCTAGGCAATCTAGTCTCAGGTTCTTTGTCACCCAAGCAGTGGGGAGTAAGGCTTAACTCAAATCAGATGTTGCTTAGTTACTCCAGCAAGCTTTGTGCCAACATTGCACTAGCATATCATACTTGCAGGACACTATTGTAGGTCAAAGCTGGGTTGGCGTTTACATATCTGCCCTGGTGGTCTGCATAGTACCTTCCTGTATCAAAGACACTAGCTCCTACGTGAGAAGGTAGGCTCTAGGTAGGTACGAGTTGGACTTCTCCATGTCAGTTCAGTGAGTCATGTAGGTTTTGTCTTTAGCAATGAGGCCATGCATCAGTTTGTGGAGAGCAACCAATAGTCTTGCTAATGGCCTGGGTTGTTTGGACAACATTTCAATTAGATAAAACCCAATACCAATACTGGAAGCTTCATTTGGTCACAAAAGCTGTCCAGTTGGGGCTCTGTTTCCCCATTGTTTGGTGATGTCATTTAGATCACCTTCTCGTGTGTGTGTGTGTGTGTGTGTGTGTGTGTGTGTGTGTGTGTGTGTGTGTAAGCTTCTAGTGTACTAGATTTCCTTACTACCCCTCAAATGGTCCTTAATTTTAACTGTCTAAGTATTCCTTCCCTCATCTCCCTATTCCCTCCCTGTCTCCACTTGATTCTCACATTCCAGTCAGCCCCCATTTATTCATAGCTATTTCCCTTTCTTAGGGAGATCTATCTGCCCCATCAGTCTCTTATTCAATGCCTAACATATGTGGTTATATCTTGGTTATTATTGACTTAACATTTAATATTCACATATAAGGAAATATATATATTTTTTTCTTTCTGAGTCTGGGTTACTTCATTCAAGATGATTTTTTTCTAGTTCCTCCATTTACCTACAAGTTTCATTATTTAATTTTTTAATGACTGAGTAATGTTCCATTGTATATCCATTGTCTTTATCCATTCATCTATTGAGGGACATCTAGGTTGTTTCCAGATTCTGGCTCTTATGAATATAATAGAATTGACCATAGTTGAGCCAAGTGTCTCTGTTGGAGGATAAAGCATCCTTTGGGTATATGCCCAAGAGTGGTATAGCTGGATCTTGAAGTAGAAAGATTGCCAGTGGGGCTGGAGAGACGGCTCAGCGATTAAGAGCAGGTCCTGAGTTCAATTCCCAGCAACCACATGGTGACTCACAACCATCTATAATGAGATCTGGTGCCCTCTTCTGGCCTTCTGCCATAACGCAGACAGAATATTGTATACATAATTAATAAATAAATAAATAAATAAATAAATAAATATTAAAAAAAGAAAGAAAGATTGCCAGCTTCCTGAGGAACTACCACACAGATTTCCATAGTGCTTTACTGCTTTGCACTCCAACCAAAAATGTGTGAATGTTCTCCTTATTCCACACCCTCACAGCCTGAAGCTGTCACTTATATTATTGACACATTCTGACAGGTGTAAGATTAAATCTTAAAGTAGTTTTGATTTGTGTTTACCTAATGACTAAGGATGTTGGACATCTCTTTAAGTCTTCTTTTGAGAATTTTGTACCCCATTTTTTCATTGGGTTATTTGTTTTCAAAATATCTAGTTTTTTGAGTTCTTTATATATTTTGGATATTAGCCCTTTATCAGGTGTGTAGTTGGTGGAAATCTCTTTTCATTCTGTAGGCTGTGGCTTTGTCCAAATGATGTTGTCCTTTGCCTTATCAGAAGCTTCTCAGTCTCATGAGTTCCCATTTAAATTTTGTCGATCTTAGTACCTTTGCTAACAGTATTCTGTTTATAAAGTCTTTCTCTTCTATGAAGCACAATGTATTTTGTTTTATGTTGAGGTCTTTGGTCCATTAGAGTTGAATTTTATGCAGGGTGATAGATATGAATCAATTTGCATCCTTTTGTATGCAGACATTCAGTTTGGCCAGCACCATTTGTTGGAGATGCTGTCTTTTTTACGTTGTATATTTCTTGCTTCTTTATCAAAAATCAGGTGTCCATAAGTGTTGGATTTATAAGTGTTGGGTCTTTAGTTTGGTTCCATTGGTCAATATGTCTTTTTTGTGCCAATATCATGATTTTTCTTTAACTCTGAAGTACAGCTAAAAATCTAGGATAGTGATCCCTCCAATGGTTCTTTTATTATTCAAGATTGTTTTAACTATCCTGGATTTTTTTGTGCTTCTGTGTGAAGCTGAAAATCATGCTGCTAAGATCTGCAAAGGGCTGTGTTGGAATTATGATGGAGATTAAATTGAATCTTTTGATAAGATACCATTTTTACTATATTAATGCTACCAATCCATGAGCATGGGAGAGCTTTCCATCTTCTGATAGCTTTGTCAATTCTTCCTTCAAATATCTTAAAGTTTTTATCATACAAGTCTTTCTTTTTTCTGTAAGTTTAGTCTTTTGATTACTGTGTGCCAAAGGGACTTTATTTTCTGGTCCATTCTGTTCAGTATTCTGTATGCTTCTTGTGTAATGATTGTTCTTTCTCTTTAGGAGACAAGCCACGCCCACTCCCTTCCCCACCCGCTGAGGCAAGCTGATCTTCAGCTTCTTCCAGCCTGAGTTCTCTCCCCCTCCCTCCCTCCCCACCCCGCCCAGGCAGCTTTGATCTCTTCTCTCTCTCTCTCTCTCTCTCTCTCTCTCTCTCTCTCTCTCTCTCTCTCTCTCTCTCTCTCTCCCTCCCTCCCTCCCTCCCTCCCTCTCTGTTCGTTTCCCTTTCTTCCTTCCGTTCCATAACTACTAAATAAATATCCAACCTCACTTTGCATGGCGTGCCTCCATCTGTCTCTCGCCTGCCACATAGCTTGCTGCAGGGGATGCAGCCTGGGACCAGGCACCTTCGGACACCTGTGGTGTGGTCTCATGCTCAGTCCCTGTCCCACAGCAAGCCACTCAGGGATCTGCAGCAATTTTTAATAAGCCATTACATCTTGTACTGTTAAAAATCAGTCTCTATGAAATTCATATGTTCACACCCACTGAGACGGTGGGTCTGATCCAATGGGAGCTCACCAAAGCAAGCTGGACTGGGACTGATGGAGCATATGATCAAACCGGACTCTCTGGACGTGTCGGACAATGAGGGCTGACTGAGAAGCCAAGGACAATGGCACTGGGTTTTGATCCTACTGCATGTACTGGCTTTGTGGGAGCCTAGTCTGGATGCTCACCTTCCTAGACCTGGATGGAGTGGGGAGGACCTTGGACTTCCCACAGGGCAGGGAACCCAGACTGCTCTTTGGACTGAAGAGGCAGGGGAGGGGATGGGGGAGGGGGTGGGGGGAGGGAAATGGGAGAAGAAGAGGAGGTGGAAATTTTATTTTTAAGTAAAAATTAAAAAAAGAAGTTAAAAAAATTCATATGTTCCAGGGTGGAAGCATGAATTAGAATTATTAAACAAAAGGAACAGAGATATGAGAGAAATAAAAAACAGAAACACAGAACAGCATTGGGAGGGAAATTCAGTGAATACTGAATGCACCTCGTTTATTTTCCACACGCTTATTATACACCACTCCAGAAGGGGAGGGGGAATGCAGCAGACTTCATTAACATGATATAAGGAATAGACTTGACTTCTCTGACCTAAGGAAATTTTCTTGTACGGTTTTGTTTTTAAAAAAAAATCTTTTCTGTGCTTTTCATCTGAATTTCTTTTCCTTCATCTATTTCTATTATTCTTAGATTTGATCTTCCCATAGCGTCCCAGATTTTTTGGATATTTTGTACCAGAAATGTTTTATAGTTAACATTTTCTTTGACAGAGCTATCTGTTTCTTCTGTTGTGTCTTCAGTACCTGAGCTCTCTGTTGATGAAGCATGCCTCCTGAGATTTTCTGTTTGAATTCCTAAACTTCCATCTCCAGGTCTCCCTCAGTGTAGGTTCTCTTTATGATTCTACTTGAACTTTCAGATCTTAAATGGTTTTCTTCATTCCTTCCTCTGTTTGTGTTTTCATAGAGTTCTTTGAGGGGGTTATTCATTTCCTTCTTAAGGACCTCTATTATATTCATGAAGGCTGTTTTACGGTCTTTGTCTTGCATTTCAGTTTTATACTCAGGTTCTACTGTGGTGGGTTGCTGTCCTCTAGTGGAGACATACTGTCCTGGCTGTAATTGACTGTGGTTTTACACTGACTCCTAGGCTTCTGGGTTCAGAAAGATTCCCTTTCTAGGTGTTGATATCTGATCTTGTCTTTGTTGGGTATGAGTTTTATTCCTTGGTTTCACTTGCCCTCTCTGGTGCTTAGGAGAGTGTGGCAGCTTTGTGTTGCCTGGGAGGGAATTCTTCTGGGATACTGTTGGGTGTGTCCACTGGGAGTTCCGGGAGCTGTCACTTAAGAGTCAGTGTTTCAGGGGTGTGCTGGAGGTGGGAAAGCAGGGTGTCCCACTGGGGATAGGCGAGAGGAAAGGCTGCAGCAGTAGTCTGCTGCAGAGCTGCAAATGAGAGGAGGGCGCATGAAGACCTCAAGTGCACCTACCTACCTAGCCAGCCTCCTTGCTGCTCTGTCGGGCTTGGCTGGCACGTTCCCAGAGAATGGCTGCTGGAGCTGGGGGCTGGGATAACAGGATGAGTGGGAAGGGAGCTTGGAGAAGCTCGGGACCCACTGAAGATGAGCTAGACAGCAGTTGTGAGGCTGCTGCAGGGGCTCTGCTACAGAGATGGAGGTGGAGCTAGGGAGTTGGTTTAGAGGAGCAGAGGTAGAGGTGAGGGCCTGCAGTCAGCCTACAGGACTGCTACTGGAAGCATTTCTTGGAGGTTTGTTCCCAATGTTTTGTTGTTGTTGTTGTTGTTGTTTTTTTTGGCTTTTGGTGTTTTGTTTGTTTTGTTTTGTTTGAGACAGGGTTTCTTTGTGTAGCCTTGGCTGTTCTAGAACTAGCTGACCTCAAACTCTCAGAGATGTGCCTGCCTTTGTCTCCACCTCCCGAGTGCTGTATTTTCTCAGGTACTTGTGAATTGTGCAGTTACATAGACTTGAACTGTCCTTACGAAGGTGTATTCAGTTCCTTCCCAGTTTGTTGTTGGATAATAATGTACTAAACTATCTCCTGACTTGTCCAGTTTTTCTGTAGGATAGATTCTCAGAATTATATGTGAAGTAGATAGGGTCTCACTATATAGCTCTGGCATCTTGGAACTCACAATGTAGACCAGGCTGGCTTCAAACTCATAGAGGTCCACCCTCCTCTACCTCCCAAGTGCTGGGATTAAAAGTATGTGCCAATATTTTCTTAACTGGGGATGGGAAAATGCCAGATAAAGAGAATCCTGAAAATGTAAATGTACACTGAGCTGGAGAGATAGCTCAGGGATTAGGAATCCTGACTGCTCTTTCCGAGGACCCAGGTTCAGTTACCAGCACTCATGTGGAGGCTCACCATGGACTGTAACTTGAGTCCTAGGGCATTCACCACCCTCTCCTGGCCTCCTCGGGCACGAAATGTCCATGGTATACAGATATGCATATAGACAAAACACTCATGCAAATAAATGAATAAATATTACCCCAACAATATGACTGCCTAAGACTTGAACAAGACAGATATACTAATGGGAAGGGGAAAATATCACGGGGTCCCACCCCTAAACAAAGAACAGGCAACTAAGAAATGCTGATTAATCTTCCCCAGGGATGGGCCCCTAATTGGCTATCCAAAACCAAATGATCAGCCCTGAAATACATGTATACAAGCAACGCTAAATTAATTCACCAGGTTATTATATGTATAATGTGTGTGTTAAAACAATAACAAAACAAACTCAGGAATTGGAGGCAGTTCTAAGCTCTCTGAATCTCTGCATTCGAGATCATCCTGGTCTACAGAGTAAGTTCTGGGACAGCCAGGGCAACACAGAGAAACCTTGTCTTGAAAACCCACCCAAAAAGAAAACAAAAACAAAAAGAGGCCATGCATGGGGGGGAGGTATGGGAGAAGAAAGGGAAGGGGGGAAATTTGATTATGTTTTAATTTAAAAGTAATTTTTTAATCCTAGAAAAAAGCTTAAAATTTTAAAAAGCCAGGAGGTAGTGGTGCAGGCCTTTAAATCTCAGCAATCAGGATGCAGAGGCAGGAGGATCTCTCTGAATTTGAGGCCAGCCTGTTCTACAGAGTGAGTTCCAGGACAGTCAGGGCTACACAGAAAAGCCCTGTCTCAAAAAAAAAAAAAAAAAAAAAGTTAAAAAAAAAGAATAAATAAAATAGACAGTAACAGAATATTTGCTGCTGCCCTCTGCCTGTGACTTGAGCATAGACAGACATAATTTAGTAAGTTGATATTAGGGTTGGTCCCCAAAACAAAAGTGATGGACGAGTGAAAGGCGGTTTCTGTAGTTTCAGGTAGTACTTCTGAGTGTTCGGTACCAGAAAACCTCATGAATTCTTCCATGCCTGAGGATGACATTCTGACTGCCATGAACAGCAAGCAGCTACAAAAACCAAGTCTGTCCTCCAGTAAGCCCCAGCCGTCCAACATATGCACAGTGTCGGCTGAGGAAGAGAAGGTCTTGCAGTCCCTCCGCCATCTCAATGAAAGACTGTACTGTAAGTGTGGAGGCGCAGGTCTGTAAGAAAGGGACACCCTGTTCTTAAGCTTATGCTAAATCTTTATTTAATTTAAAACTCTGAAGTAAAAATACAAAATAGAGCTCATAACTCATCTAAAATTGAGAATATTGTTACTGTTTCAGATTATTGCAGGCACACCATATCATTTATAAAGATAGCAGTTTCTAAGCCATACAGTTGGTGGCGCACACTTTAATCCCAGCACTTGGGAGGCAGAGGCAGGCGGATCTCTGTGTTTGAGGTCAGCCTGGTCTGCAAGAGCTAGTTCCAGGACAGACTCCAAAGCTACAGAGAAACACTATCTCAAAAAACCAAAACAAACAAACAAAAAAAAGATACCAGTTCTATCCTATTCTGTTTTAGAAGTATATGAACATAAGGTGGGCATAGTGATACAAACCTTTAATCTCAGTACTTGGGAGGTAGAGACAGGGTGGTTCTCTGAGGTTGAGACCAGCCTGGTCTCCAGAGCAAGTTTCAGGATAGCCAGAGCTACACAGAGAAACCCTGTCTCAAACCCCCCCCAAAGGCTTAAATGTATATATGTGAACATATTACCTATGTTTTAAAAAAAACCGACTAGGTGTCTATACTGACCGTCATGAAAATAACTTTACCAAGTGTTTTTTTATATTTATTTGTTTATTTATTATGTACACAATATTCTGTCTGTGTATATGTCTGCAGGCCAGAAGAGGGCACCAGACCTCATTACAGATAGTTATGAGCCTGGGAATTGAACTCAGGACCTTTGGGAGAACAGGCAATGCTCTTAACCTCTGAGCCATTTCTCCAGTCCCAATCAAGTGTTTTTAATTCTCGACTTTGGATATACATACACAGAATTCTTAAAGCTAAGTGTGTGCGGGCATGGAGCAAAGCCTGTAATAACAGCACGTGAGTGGCTCCCGCAGGAGCAGCAGTGCGAGCTAAGGGCCAGCCTGACTGGCCTGGCAAGCCCCAGGCCACCCTTGGGGACTTGATAAGATCCTGTCTTTAAGAGAAAAAAGTGAAAATAATTATTTTTAACTAGGAAAATAAGGGTAGAACACAGCTAACCTTGAAGCTGAAGATATTTGATTAGTGGAACAATACACAGTAGTGTCACAAAAGGTACTTCACCATGAAGTCGGACCATCGAGGGGCTATGCCTTCCCCCACAAAATGTTTCCATCTCTTCATTGGCACTGTGGAGCAGCTGAGGGAAGGGAGGAAAACATCTCTGGTGCTTTAGAAATGTAGCCTAGTGGGTACCTCACAGTAATCCCAGCCGTGTTCATACACCTGCTGGTCTGTGAAGCCTGGAGTCCAGCCATGTTCATACACCTGCTGGTCTAGGAAGCCTGGAGTCCACCCCGTGTTCATACACCTGCTGGTCTGTGAAGCCTGGAGTCCACCCTGTGTTCATACACTTACTGGTCTATGAAGCCTGAAGCAAATAACATAATTGAAAATGATCTCAAATTGCTAATACCCCCAAAATCATTGAGAAAAAGTATATTAATGTCCCTTTTGGAGATGTGGTCTATATTCCAATCTTCAAAGAATTATAACAAGTGAGATCTAAGGGAAATGAATAGTCAATGATCATAAAAACTAATCCATAAAGAAAAAAATCCATTAAAAATCAAAGAAATCACAATACATACTAAATAAATAGAACCCAAGAAATGTTATATAATAAAATTGCCAGACACAAAATACTATGAAATAACTATGTTTATATATTTTTAAATAATTAGACATATCTTTCAAAACCTAGTAAGGAAATATGCAATATAAAATGACTTAGCTATTTGGAAAATTTGAATGGAAGATATGAATAAATTTAAAATTCAACTGATTATTTAGACAACAGATTATAGACATCTGGAGGATTAACAGACTAGAATATAAGTCAGAAGTGCCTATCCAGAATAAAGTACAAAGCGGTGAGAGAGAGCAGAATAGAGCTTAAATGGCGAAGCTGTGAGACATGGCAGGAATCATGGCTGCCAAGCTTGCCAGTTTAACCAGTATTACCAACATATGAGTGAAAAGCCCATTTCAAAATAAATAAAAAATTCTCAAAGGCTGAAGAGAGGGCTCAGCAGTTAAGAGCACTAGCTGTTCTTCTGGGGGACCCAGGTTCAAATCCCAGCACACACATGGCAGCTCACAACTGTCTTATCTGTAACCCCAGTTCCAGGGAATCCGAAACCCTCACACAGACGTACATGCAGGCAAAACAGAAGTGCACGTAAAATTTAAAGAAGAAGGAGGGGGAGGAGGAGAAGGAGGGAGAAAGAGAAATTCTCTTGTGTGAGTGGGGTCCTGAGTTCAAGCCCAGCACAGGAAGGGGGGGGGCCTCATTGCATAAGACTGGCTGTCCTGGAACTGCTCTGTAGACCAGGCTGGCCTCAAACTCAGAGACCACCTGCCTCTGCCTCCTCACTATTGTCATTAAAGGTGTGCACCACCACAAGCAGCAAGAAATTCTTTTTTTACTTAAAAGGAAAATGTGACATTTGAATGAAGATTGTTTCATAAAATCAAGATACTCAGAATTCTCTCTTACCAGTCAGCTTTATTTAATTGTTCCTAATCAAATTGCTTTCATTTTGGGGCCTATTTACATGTAAGGACTATTTCTGGGATCAGTAGGAAATGTCTTATTCAATTTTGAATACTTTGACACATGAGAATTTTGTTATTAATCCTTTAGTGAGTCTCTTTATATACATAACTAATTTTTTTGTGTCGTGGTATGATTTTTCAGATGTACAAGAAGCCATTTTCAAAAACCCATCCATCAAAACTACTTTCCAGTTAATACCACTTCTGGTGAGTATGTGCTAAGTTTCTCCTGTGCTGTTGTATGTATGCATTGCTAGAGTGTGGCTGGAGAGACAGGCTGTTAGGAGCACTTGCTTTTGCCTAGGACCAGACTGGTGATTCTCAGTCTTCAGTGACCCTGGGTCCTGGGGATCCCATGTCCTCTTCTGGCCTGGTGGGAACCAGTCACACACAGTGCACATGTGCAGGCAAACTGTCACTCACACAGAATAAAATACAGAAATCTTTTTTAATGTGAGAACTTTTGGAGGTTTTGAGGGGAGAGGATAAAGACTGGGTGCCCTGAGTTCTAAAATCGTGACAGGAGAGAATAAATCTATCGAAGCTTGCACATCCCTCAATACTGTTTCTTCTGTGAAGCAGCATTTGCACTATGCTGCCCTGACCCAGGTCTGACAGGCGTGGCACTGAAGAGAGCAGGAAGCTGCGCTGCCCTCTCCACCCCACTGTGCACCCCTAGGGTGCAGCATCCTTGTTGGCAAGCACTTAGTTCATTCTAGCTTGGGGTTTCCCTAAATTTTTTGTAGTTACCTAATTTGTTCAATTTTCCAGTGATATTTTCTCTCCCTTGAAATTTTTAAAACCTTTACTTTGATTCATGCATTATTAGACATTGTTTTTTTAAGTATTTATTTATTATGCATACAATATTCTGTCTGTGTGTATGTCTGCAGGCCAGAAGAGGGCACCAGACCTCATTACAGATGGTTGTGAGCCACCATGTGGTTGCCGGAAATTGAACTCAGGACCTTTGGAAAAGCTGGCAATGCTCTTAACCACTGAGCCATCTCTTGAGCCCCTAGACATTGTTTAATTCCAATTTTAAGTACATTTTTTTCTTAAAGGATATCAGAATCTATGGAGAAAGGTCAATTAATGACATACATAGAAGATCAAATCTGGGACACAGACACTAACACCTGTACTATTTATAATTCCAGTGAGTTATAAAAAACAGTTTTATCATGATAAGTGCTAATCGCTAATGATGGGTAACAATTTGAATCTAATAGGTTCAAATGCTGGCTTAGTGGATTTGTTTATATGTTTGTTGTTGTTTTTAGAGACAGGGTTACTCTGTCTCTGACTGTCCTAGAACTCACCCTGTAGACCAGGCTGACTCTGGTTCTGGTCTTCTTCCTGTGTAGCAGGTACTCTGCTAATGCTGTAGCTGTAAAAAAGAAAGTAGCTCCTGAAACACTGGGTGAACTGTGCAGTGTAACACAGTCTCCAGGGACTGCCAAGGCCCTACAGTTGCTTAGGTGCACATTATCGAAGGAAAAAATCCCTACAAATCTTAGAATTTTTATTTTAGAGTATCTTACTTAGTTTTTTTTTAATTTCTACCTTCTCCCCTTCTCCCATTTCCCTCCCCCTCCCCCACCTCTCCAGTCCAAAGAGCAGTCAGGGCTCCCTGCCCTGTGGGAAGTCCAAGGTCCTCCCCATTCCATCCAGGTCTAGGAAGGTAAGCATCCAAACAGACTAGGCTCCCACAAAGCCAGTACATGCAGTAGGATCAAAACCCAGTGCCATTGTCCTTGGTTTCTCAGTCAGCCCTCATTGTCAGCCACATTCAGAGAGTCTGGTTTGATCACATGCTCCATCAGTCCCAGTTCAGCTGGCCTTGATGAGCTCCCATTAGATC
>NW_026068013.1:523230-570062 GCF_014885135.2 Alexandromys fortis | reverse complement strand
TTTTTTTTTTTTTTCTAGAGCTTTCAGGTGTGCCATTAAGTCTCCAATGTGTGCTTTCTCCGTTTTCTGTATGTGGGCACTTAGTGCTATGAACTTTCCTCTTAGCACTGCTTTCATGGTGTCCCATAGGTTTGGATACATTGTGCCTTCATTTCCGTTGAATTTAAGGAAGTCTTTCTTTCTTTATTTCTTCCTTGACCCAGGGTTGGTTCAGTAGTTGACTGTTTAGTTTCCATGAGTTTGTAGGCTTTCTGGGGGTAGCATTGTTGTTGAATTCTAACTTTATTCCATGGTGATCCGATAGTACACAGGTGGTTACTATAATTTCTTTGTATCTATGGATGTTTGTTTTGTTACCAATTATGTGATCAATTTTTGAGAAGGTTCCATGAGATGCTGAGAAGAAGGTATATTCTTTTCTGTTTGGATGGAATGTTCTATAGATGTCTGTTAAGTCCATTTGGTGCATTACATCTGTCAGATCTCTTATTTCTTTGTTAAGTTTCTGTCTGGTTGACCTGTCCATTGGTGAGAGAGGAGTTCTCCTACTATTGAGTGTGGGGTTTGATGTATGCTTTGAGTTCTATTAATGTTTCTTTTACATATGTGGGTGCTTTTATATTAGGGGCATAGATATTCAGGATTGAGACTTCCTCCTGATGAATTTTTCCTGTTTTGAGACTAAAGTGTCCTTCTCCATCTCTTCTGATTGATTTTAGTTTGAAGTCAATTTTGTTAGATATTAGTATAGCCACACCCCCTTTTTTTGTTTCTTTGGACCATTTGATTGAAAAGCCTTTTCCCAACCCTTTATTCTGAGGTAGTGTCTGTCTTTAAGTTTGAGGTGTGTTTCTTGTAAACAGCAGAATGTTGGATCCTGTTTTCATATCCATTCTCTTAACCTGTGCCTTTTTATAGGTGAATTGAGCCCATTGATATTAAGTGTCTTACTTAGTTTTTAAATTGTTTTCCCCTTTGGTTTTTCAAGACAGGATTTCTGTGTGTAGCCCTGGCTGTCCTGGAATTCACTTTGTAGACCAGGCTGATTTTGAACTCACAGAGATACACCCATCTCTGCCTCTCCTAAGTGCTGGGATTAAAGACATACACCACCACTACCTGGCTTAAAATAAAGTAAATTTAATGAATTTTTTTAAGAAGCAACTTTATCTTTGGCCTAAAATAAATGTTAAACATTCCTAAAGCCTTACATGCTTCCAAGTGCTTTTGTTTAAAAAAGGGGGGGGGTGGGGAGGAAGGAAGAAAAAGAGAGAGAGAGAGAGACAGACAGACAGACAGACAGACAGACAGACAGATAGATAGATTATATTTGGCCATTTACACAACAGATCAACAGATGACAAAAAGCTCCTCTGCATTGTATTGTGTTTTCTGAGACAGGGCAATGCCTTGAACTCTTGATCCTCCTGCCCCTCACCTCCCAAGTGCTGAGATGATAGGAGTATAGCTCTTATAGACCAGGCTGGCCTTGAACTCCCAGAGATCCGCCTGCCTCTGCCTCCCGAGTGCTGGGATAAAAGGTGTAGGCCACCACTGCCTCTTAAGGGCCTGGAGAGGCGGCTCAGTGAGTCAAGTCCTTGCTGCACAGCCTGAGGGCCTGAGTTCAGATCCCCCCCCCCCCAAGCCCACAGACCAACAGGATATAGTCTGTGACCCAGCCCTTGGGCATGGAAACAGGCAGATCTCAGGGCTCCACTGGCCAGCCAGTCAGCCAAACGGTCATCTTCAAGTTCAGTGAAGAGACCCTGTCTCAAAAAAGTAATAATAACGTAAGTTGGGGTAGAGAAAAGGATGCCTAAAGTGCAGCTCTAGGAAAGTTTCTTTGAAGCACATTACCATTAGTAATATAAAGACTGTGAATTATTATGGCCATACGGTGCTCTACATAGAGCAGGACTCGGCATTGTTGATAATATGTACCATGACTTTAAGAGAACACTCTGAACTCTCTTACAGAACAACCAGCCACGGGCCAGGCAGTCTCCTGATGTCGGATCCCGAGTGCAGAGAAAATACTGATCAACTGTGACAGTCACTATTTAGTGAAGTTATTTTTGAGAATTCTGTAAATAAATTCTGTATTTCTGCATTTGTTAATGATTTTAAATACTAGACTTTTATGTTTATAAAAGTAAATCTTAATGTAAGTAATAGAAATGAATTTACTGGCTTATATTTATGATACAAATTATACTTTATTATGTATTTTCTTGATACATTTTTAATGAATGAAATACTTCATTGTTTTCAATAAGCATGCTAATGGATATAAATTTTCTCTATGTAAAAATAAAAGAGGCTATTTTATTATTCAAATTATATGTTAAGTATGATAGTGAAGCTTTGTTTTCTGCAATTCTTAATTCTAATACATTTTTGTACAAGTATCCAAGAAGCTTATAATAAAGAGCATCCCCCCAGAATAATAAAGCTGTTTGTTTAAGACTTTGCAGGAGCTCTGCCTTTTTATGTTACCAAGAGGGTGAGTTACTAGCTTGCATGCTCAGTAATTAATATTATCATTTTATTCAAGAGTCATCTGTCTCCAAAAAAGAACCTCTGACATTTTAAAAATTCAGCATAAGGACTAGAGTAATGGCTTAGTAGTTAAGAGTCCTTGCTGCTCTTTCAGAGCCCTGGAGTATGTTTCCAGGACCCACTTTGGTGACTTACTACAATCTGTAACCAACTCGAGCTCCAAGGGATCTCACACCTTCTTGTGGCTACCATAGGTGTATTCACACACATGAGCAAATGCACAAACACATCCATGTAAACAGCATAGTTTTAAAATCCAAAGGGGTCAGATGGCGAACGTGAAAACTGAAGTGTACTTTTCTCTAATCAGTACTTTTTATTCACTGTTAGGAATATCCACTTGTACAATTAGACTTGTATTAGAGGTTTGCTTTCTAAAATACTGAAGCAAAGCCGAAAGTTACATGATCTTTCCAAAGGGTTTATAATGATAAGACCAGTTGTGGTGGTGCACGCCTTTAATCCAGCACTTGGGAGACAGAGGTAGATGTATCTCTGTGAGTTCGAGGCCAGCCTGGCCTACATAGCAAGTTCCAGGACAGCCAGGACTGTTAGACAGAGAAACACTGTCTCAAAGAACAAAGCAACCAAAGAAATTATGATCATCTCTCACTGTTTTACTTCCCTCCGGTACTTTTTGCTTCAGACCCTCATAGAGATTATTTCAGCCTGATTTTTTGCTTCTGGTGGGATCTCTGCAGTGAGAATCACACACCGTATAAAAAGCCCCATCTCTCATTGCTGGAGGAGCTTCCTTTCCTCAGGCCTTAGCCGTGTTGATCTGGTGTCTAGTGTTGTGAGTCCTACTTTGCTGTCATCCGAGTTGCACCTGTCCTCCTGTGACAGTTACATCAAACTATTTATTATTTCCCTCAGTAAAGCTTGTTTCATACCTCCATGCCTGTTCATTCAGTGTTGGAAAGGTCTCCCCACACCCTCCTAATATTCCAGGAATCATTCATTCACTGTTTTAAATCCTGTGAGGTTGAACTTTGTTCAGTTTTTTTTTTTCATAATGAATCTCTATTCCTTACTCCAAACAAATGATATATTTGTACAATAAGCTGAAGTTACTTGTAGACATATGTGTCTCTTCTAGGTCAAAAATTCCTGGAAAATCCATATTGTCATTTGTGTAGTCTAAAAAATGATGGTAGACCTAAATCAGGAATAAAGGAGAAAACAGTCAAGCACTCTCCTGTATTGAATCAAGAAAAGAAGATAAGACAGGCGGTAGTTGATATGAGAAATGCAATTTCAAATACTTAAAATAAGCTGTGAGATGGTTATCAATTACTGCATGAAATCCGATGGCAGTCGGAAGATAGGAGGGGCGGAGGAGCTTGGAGAAACTGGCGTTTGAACAGAGGTCTGAAGTCAGGAAGGCAGCTTCGGCGGTGCTGGGGGGATGGCGCTCGCACCGAGGGGCCCCGAGTTTGAGCCTCTCGGAGCCCTCTGTATGTTCTAGTAGAGAGAAAAGGGCACCGGCTGAGGAAGGGCCCGGGACAAGCTCTTCCAGGAATCAGGGTCTTCTTAAGAACAGCAATGGTAATAAGCAGACAGTATTGAAGATACGTTGAATTCTTATTTTCTGATAAATTTTGATGAAGTATAGAGTGGAAAGAAGTCCAGTATGATTGTACTGGTGACTGTGGCCAGGCTGGCTGTGAGAACGGTGGAAATCCTGGGGTGGAGTACACGAGAGCCAAGAGTATCTGTTTTAAAAAACTTAACACGTCTTACATTTTGATTTTTCTATCAGCTGTCCCCATAGTGACTTAGCTAATTATTCCCTGAGACACTTGTGTCTGGAATGCAGGGACAGATGGACAGAACTGGGGAGTTGTCAGTGTATCCTGATGTAAATAGCCGTAAGACTGGATGAGATGACCTTAAGGGAGGAGTCGGGAGAGACTGGCTACTATTACAGAGGAGCACTGCCACACCTAGCTTCCGGTGGTGTTTTCTTCTGTGTAGAAACCCAAGCAACACCAAAACACTGAAGGACTAATAGTACGCTCTACAAAACTGTGAGATAAGATACAGAGTCAACATAAAAAATTAGTGCTGTTAGTGACTTATCTGAAACAGAAATGAAGCAACATCCCAATATAATGGCCGTCAAAAAATAAATAAAATAGCTAGGACTACACTTACCAAAGAGGTGAAAGATTATAATAAATA
Organism: Alexandromys fortis; assembly: GCF_014885135.2. Classification (NCBI taxonomy): domain Eukaryota; kingdom Metazoa; phylum Chordata; class Mammalia; order Rodentia; family Cricetidae; genus Alexandromys; species Alexandromys fortis. The sequence continues at coordinate 565,319 of NW_026068013.1, read as the reverse complement.
AATAAAATAGCTAGGACCACACTTACCAAAGAGGTGAAAGATTGTAATGACAATGGAAAGGCATTAACCAAAGAAATTAAAGGGAACACAAAAATCTTGAAAGGAATCTTGCCTTGTGTTCATGAGTTAGAATAGTAAATATTATCGACCAGACTACACAAGCAGTTTAGATATTTAATGCACCCCTATCCAGAATACCAATGGCATTCTACATAGAACTAGAAAATACACAAAAATTTGTTTCAAACTCCTCTAAAAATAAAAATAGCAAAAAGTATTTTTAGCAAAAGTTCTAAAGTATGACTTTAAAATATACCACAAAGCTTTAGTAATCAAAAGCTCACTATGAGCATAAAAACAGGCGTGCACAGCACAGGGTCAGAACCCAGGGCGTGTACTAGGACCGCAGCCACCAGTCTCTTACAGTGCTACTATGGACATTCACTGAGACTGGACAATCTTCTCAATGACAGTTTTATAGGAGTTACAGTCCTCCTGAATATTTGTCCTAACTCACTTTTGGAAACAAGTAAAAATTAACAGATCTCTGAGAATTCTAAACCTGAATAAAGATTCAGTTACAAAATTAACTCATGATAGGTTAAAAGGGGTCAACTAGATAGCTCAGTAGATAAAAGCACTTGCCACCAAACCTGGCAACTCTAGGACCCATACGGTGGAAGAAAAAGACAACTACACCAAAACAAAACAGCTCTGCCTTGTAGTGGCAGAGCCGTCCTCTGATCAAGTAATAAAGCAACCTTCTTACATACCAAACCCAGTTCCCATTACCTCCCCTCCTACACTCCCTTAGAGAGGGCAAGGGAATCCACAAAGTTGCACATTTGCTTTGAGGCAAGACCAAGGTCCTCACCATTATATCTAGGCTGAGCAAGGTATCTCTCCAAAGAGAATGCGTTTCAAAGAGCCAGTACACGCAGGGATAAATCCTGGTCCCACTGCCAATGGCCCCACAAACTCAGAGGGCCTTGTTTGGTCCTATGCAGGGTCTCATCCTGTGTCCTCTCTCCCTACCAACCCCCCACACCCCCACCCTGCTGTCAGTGCAGAGTCAGTGAGCTCCCACTAGCTCAGGTAAGCTGTTTCAGTGGGTATACCATTAGGTCTTGACCCCTTTGCTCATTATTGCTCCTCCGTCTCTTAGACTGGACTTTGGGAGCTCAGCCAGCATGCAAATGAAGTTTTAAAGTCGTGTAAATTGGTGTTAAGCTGTGGCCTGAGTACTAATGTAGTGTACTGCCCTCTAGGGGTGAAAGAAAAATAAACATTCCTGTCAGACAACACTGGTAGATTTGGTTCAGTTGGATTTAAGTTTGGTTTTATAGTTGAAAACACAAAGTTTTTTCTTTTTTTCCCTTGTGTGCATTCATTGCACTCTGGTATTTAGGACATTTTCACATGGCTTATACATTGCCCCCATACTTCCCCTGCCTTCCCTCCCCACCTCTCCTTCTCCAGACAGCCCTTTTTGTTCACCTACTCAGTTTTCCTTCTAGTTTTGCACCCTTCATAAATTTCCTGATCAAAGTGTTCTGAGGAGAGCTTCCAGACACTGGAGCAATTAAAACTACATTCTGGAACTGGGGAAACACTTGATCCAACAAAAAAACAAAATGTAAATACAGACTCATTCTGTATTCATAAGAATGAAGAAAGTTTCTCATTTAGTAATGTTGAAAGCCTCTATTAAAGCCTGTTTCAAAAAAACAAACAAACAGAAAGAAAAACTTTAATTGGAAATTAGAAACAATTAGAAGTTTGTTTGTTTGTTTTAATAGGGCTGAAACAAAGCAGGGTGTGGTGGTGCACACCTTTAATCCCAGCACTGAGGAGGCAGTCTGAGGCCAGCCTGGTCTACAGAGCTAGTTCCAGAACAGCTAAGGCTACAGAATGAGCCCACGTCTCAAAGCAAACAAGTAAAAGAGAACATTAGGAAGGCTGAGGGGGTAAAGTCTCTTGCTGCTGAGCCTGACATACGATACAATGCCCACAAAGACACTCAAACAGAACAAAGTGCAATTCAATAGTAACTAAAACAGTAAAAGTAGGTACTCAGGAAAATCGAACATGTGTCTACAGAAAAAGTTGATACAGATATTCACGGGGTATAAATTATCATAGTTAATTCTAGCTCATAAGTTTCTAGAACAATGAGTACATAATTAAAATATGTGTCAGAAAGATGGCTGAGCGACCCTTGCCCCCAAGCTTGACAATCTGAATTCCATGCCCAGGACCCACATGATAGAAGGGTGATCTGATTCCCACAGGCTGTCCTCTGATCGCCACATATATGTACACAAAATAAACGTAATCAAAATTTAATCTGGTTTGTGCACATATTGGAATGTAAAAATAAAAAATAACATGATACAAAGTGGATAGGTCGTTAAATGATTGTGGTGAGTGGAAGGAGGCCGGCCGTGCATTGTGTGAAGGCATTCTTCTGGAAATGGATGGCTATTCCCAGGGCTATGAGTATGAAACGGGAAATGTGTGCAAATAGATATGTTCTTTCCAGTTGCTTATACAAACATTCTCCAGTAAATGTTAGCGTTTCGAGTCTGCGGATGCTTTAAAAGCCATTGAATTATGTAACATATGGACACTGTGGTATTTGAATTACATTTCTTTCGTTCCTTTTTTTGTTTGTTTTTGTTTCTGTTTTTCCAAGTCAGGGTTTCTCTGTGTAACTGCCCTAACTGTCCTGAAACTCCTTCTGTAGAGCAGGCTGACCTCGAACTCAGAGATCCGCCTGCTTCTGCCTCTGGAGTCCTGGGATTACAGGTGTGCGCCACCACCTGGCTGAATTACATTTCTATATATCCGTTAGTTAAAATAATAGAACCACAAATGATGTAATTAAAAAGAAGAAGAAGCAGCAGCAATGAGATCTGCAGGGCCAAAGAAAAAGTAAAACTAGAAAAGAAAGAAGTGGGAAAAAATGAAATAATTCAAGAACAAGTATTTTCTATTATAAATAAAGGAGAGAGCAGGGCAAGGCAGCTCAGACCTACAGTCCCAGCACTCAGGAGGCGGAGGCAGAAGAATTAGGAGCCTAAACTCCATTCTAATTTACAGACCGATTGCTAATAAAAATGGGTTGGTTTTTCTTTGAAACAAATATACAATTTTAAAGCCTGGATATTAAAGCAGGCATGGTGGCACTTGCCTGAATTCTAATACTTGGATGTTGAGGAGGGAGGGATGGGTATCCAAGGACATCCTGAGCTACACAGTACATTACAGGCCAGCCTAGACTGGACTGTGAGACAAAACACCCATGCAAACACCATAAACAATAGCTTTTTTAAGATATGGGTTAAAATTTAAAGCTATCAAAAAGTCTATTGTAACCAACAGTGAAGTAAGGATATTTCTCCTTGACTTGAGAAAAAAACAGATCATAAGAGGAATTTCTTTTTTAAAAAAGTAACCGTTGAAGTCTCTGGCTAATATGGTAATTCTAGGGAAACCTAGTTGATGTCCCCTGCAGCTAGCGCTTGTAGCCCAGGCTGTCTACTAGCATCTTAAGTATTCTGCAACTTTTAATTTCTCAATCCAAAACGAGTAACTAACTTGTTCAGTCCATTTTTCCCTTAACAAAGCTTATTTTACCATGCTAAGAAAAATATGTGAGAGTAGTTTGTATTCTCTCTTGACATTCTTACTTTATAGTATTGTAACAATTTGCAAGAAAATAAAAATCATGTAGTTGTGGTAGTAGGCCTCACTGGAGGCTGAGGCAGGAGCATTGAGAGGCCAGCTCAGGCTACGTGAGACCCTGTCTCAAAATCTGATGGGGTGGGGGCATGAGGGATTGGGGGGCAGGTGGGATTGGGGGGCAGGGTTGCGGAAGTGGCTCAGCGGGTAAGGGCGTTTGTCATGCGAGTGTGAAGAGGAGTTCTAATTCCCAAATCTCATGCGGAGATGACTGTGTGTGCTGTGTCTATAAGGCCAGCACGGGCAGGCAGATACTGGACAGCCAAGTCAGCCAGCTTAGTGGGAACAGGAGCTCGGGGTCAGTGAGAGAGCTGTCCAGAGGCCATAAAATGAAGAGAGATGAGAAAGACTCTGACACACTGCCCTGCTCCGTCATCTGCAGACACAGGCATACATGCACGCGCACGCACACACACACACACACACACACGTTTTATAAACAAATATTCATAAGTTATTAAAAAGAGGGAGAGAAGAAAAGTGATGAAAGGGGGGAGGGAAGGAAGGACGGAAGGAGGGAGGAAGGAGGAAGAAAGAAAAGGAAGGAAGGACGGAAGGAGGGAGGAAGGAGGAAGAAAGAAAGGAAGGAAAGAAGGAAGGAAGGAAGTTGCATTATTTCTCTGACTAGTATTTGCTCTTGCTTAAAAACCTGCTACCCTACACTTCTTTTACTAAGGAATTCTTTTTTCCCAGAAAATGTAAAACATTTTTATTACTACTCTGTGTGAGACAGACAGACAGAGGAGTGGGAGAGAATGCCCGTGTCCTTGAGCCTAAACCTTAAGGTAACGTGACTGCTCTTTTTTTGTCTAGAAAAGACAATTATAAGATGATACAAGAGGCAGTGTGAAATGATTTTTTGTTACATATAGTCACTTACTTGTATGTGGGAACAGAGGAAGGGAGTAGGGGTGAGAGACAGAGAGCTTCACCACAGCACCGGTTGTCAGAGGACAGCTTGCTGTTCAGTTCTCCCTTTCCACTATGCACATACCAGGGCTGGAGTTCAGTTCAGTTTCTAGCTAGTTCTCGACCCCCAAGTAGGGTGGCTCGGAACTGCCTGTACCCCCAGCTCCCAGGGATCGGTGCCATCTTCTGATCTCCACGGGACACACACAAACATTATACACACTCACAGACACACATACACATAAATAAAATAAATATTTGATTTAAAAAAATAAAGAGGACTTTCCTGTTCTCTGTAGATCTAGCATTGCCTGTATCCTGGACCAGGCCTGAAGCAGTCCCATGCCAGAGCACTGTGCTGTCTCCATACCTCCACCCCAGCTGCTGGCCTAGGTCTCCCACAAGGAATGACAGACGCCAAGTACAGTACTGAAAATGATGATGGTAGTATAATAAGAGTTACTATTTTAAGCATATACATGCTATTTTGCCATTCTAAACAGCTCTGGAGGTTTTTCATTCAAGTCCCTAGAGAAAACTTTTGTAGGTACAAAACCTAAAGATGCTATTTCTGGAGTCACCATCTTTGCATCCAATAAAAAATACAGACAACAGCTGCCATGAAAGCGTTAGGAGATATTGAGCTTTTCTTCTCTTGCTGTGTGTGTGTGTGTGTGTGTGTGTGTGTGTGTGTGTGTGTGTTGGCCTATGTTTGCCTTAATACCACTGTGGAGGTCAGAGGACAATTTATAGAGCTCATTCTCTATTTCTTTGTGTGAGCCCCAGTGGGAAACACGGACCCTAGAATGTCCCCACCCTAACTGCTCTATTGCATCCACACTGGGTTTACTTTACTTCATCTTGGCAGCTCAAAGTATGCCCTCTGCTCCACGTTCCAGAACATCAGCTTTACTTATCTGAGATGGATCATGAAATGCCATGCTGATCAACACCGGGTTCTCTGGGATGAGGTGGGTAAGGAATGCCAAGCAGAGAAGCCCTGGTTCCTGGGATGCCGGGATGGGTGCAGATCTTAATGAACCTGAAGGGTGCCTGGACCTGGCGGCGGTGCTGTGTATCAGCCCTCTCTTCAAGACCCGCCTGATCAACTAGGAATTGCGTCTAGTCAACTCTGGATTTTCAACTTAGCACTTCATTCAAGCAAAATAAATACAGACTTACATCACTGCTTCTGATGGGGAATCACTTCCCTTTCTCTCTAGTTTTTGTTTTTATGTGTTTGTTTGGAAATTTGTCACATTTCTTATCTAGCCAAGGCCCCTTCGCAGTCTTGCAGGGAGTCTGTTGAACTCCTAGTCTCTTTTCCCGCCCTCTCAGAGGCCTTGACTACTTTGAACTGGTGGAGAGGCAGCAGCCAGCTGACTTAGGGGCTCCTCTCTGAGGAGCCACAATAAAACTGAGAATATCAGATAGCCATTTGGTGATGGTATCTATCTCTACAGTTTATCATATGAGCCAAGTAGCATCTCGATGACATGGTGGTCTTCAAAAGAAATCCCAGGACAAGATCCCAAACTGATACCATCTTCAGAAGAAACCCAAGAAGAGCCCCCAAAACAATACAGTCCAGGGATCTTGCTTGAGATTGTTTTCTCTGCCAGTTAAAGACTTAAAAGGCTAGAAAAGTCTGGAATACAAGAGGTGGCAGCAGAGAAAGCTCAGACAGCAACTGACAGAATCAGCCCTTGAGAAAGGTGTTTGTTGGGCGAGGAAACACATGCACACAGCAGCACACGGAGGAAAAGACCCCGCCGTCAGCGAGGCAGCCTGGCTGCCTGGGTTCTACATTATTTGTTTGCTTCCTAGTGATGCTGGTAGTTTCTATTCTGGACCCTTTAATTTGGAGCTGGCAGTGGCTTCCAGAAGTTGAGTTCCTGTTCTTTTGATGTTAGTGCCCCTGTGGTCTGGTGAGCACACACATCCTGCACTGTGACACTGTGATGGTGCTGGTGGGCACGAGGTTCACTCCTAAGAAGCCAACTGTTAGTTTGGGAGTTGTGAAGTTCTTTTATTAATTCTTATTAACATAGAAGTCTTGAATGTGTTGAGCCCTTCAAGAGTCTGTTTCTGCACTCTAGGTCTCACAAAGATGAATTGCTGTGGAAAACCATCAACATTTAAAAAAACTTGTTTTGTTTTGTTTTGTTTCAAGACAGGGTTTCTTGGGGTAGCTTTGGCTGTTCTGGAACTCACTCTCTATATCAGGCTGCCTCTGCCTCCAAAATGCTGGGATTAAAGGCATGCACCACGACCACCTGGCAACATTTAAACTTTTTTTGTTTTATTTTTATGTATATGAGTATTTTGCCTGCATGCGTGTATATGTACCACATGGATGCCTACTACCCAAAGAGGCCAGAAATGGTTGTTAGATTGCCTGTAACTGGAACAACAAGAGGTCATTGTGAGCCATCACGTGGGTGCTGGGAAATGAATAATCTGGGTCCTCTGCGAGCAAGCGCAGCCAGTACTCTTAGTCACAGAACTCTCTCCAGCCCCAACCATCAGCATTTAAAGGTGCCTTGAAAGATTTCTGTACCCATGGTAAATCTCTCCGCCATCACAGTAATCCAAACCAAGCCAAGTTAAAAATGAAAGACCAAGTTTTTGGTCCAAAAAACCTTGCTGGGTGATCTTCTAAACCTGGACCCCTAGAGATGAGACGGGAGTGGGTGCCAGAAAAAACCACACCGTTAGTTTTCAGGAGACAATTTAAAAGCCCTGTAGGCAGGGTCTTGAGTAGCTCCATGGAAGGAGCCACTGCTTGGGTTTTCTGAAGACAGGATCTGGAGAGAGATGTAGCCCTCCCCCACTCCCCTCATACCCTCGCCCCAGCAGAGTTCCCAGTTCCCAGCTAAACAAATGCAAGACCTTATGCTCCTTCCAGCATCCAGCATCAAGGGATGGGAAAGCTGGGGGGGGGGGGGCACAACACGACACGGGACAGGAGGATCAATTGAGAAAGAAAGAAAGTTGGTTTTTTCTTTCTTTTCTTTTTTTGGCTTTTAGCTTTGGAGCCTGTCCCGGAACTAGCTCTTGTAGACCAGGCTGGCCTCAAACTCACAAAGATCCACCTGCCTCTGCCTCCCGAGTGCTGGAATTAAAGGCATGCGCCACCATCGCCTGGCTTTGGTGTGGTGACTTTTTCTAATCACAGACTAAATTGATAGTGGAAAACCTTAGTTGAAGCGCCTATGGTTTTGATTTTCCCTTAACCATCCCAGTGTGCTGAACCCGTCCGTACTTGTGACTCCCCCTTCAAAATCCCATTGAGTTCAGAATAATTTTAGAGAAAAAGGTTTATTTAAAGCTAGCAACACCAAGACCATGGAGACCATCAGAAACAAAAACCAGTGCAGCTTAGGCCTGGAGGCACAAGACTTCCTCATGGGGTTCTTAGGACACAAATCAGATAGGTGGACACCAAGTTTGCTAAAAACTTTTTTGGGAGTTTAAATTCAAGGTCATCCTTGGCTCCATAATAAATTCCAGGCTGGCTTGTGCTGCATGAGATTCTGTCCATAAATAAATAATTTTTCAAAATGTTTATTCCTGAACTGTTGTGGTTCATTGTTTCCTTGTGTTTGATGATGTTGTGTGTTAACTTGAGTTTATTGTGGCTCACAGTTCGTAGGTGTCAGGCCATGACTACAGACACCATCGCATGAGGTCTCTGGTGGTTTAAGTGAGTAGCTCGGCATGGCAGGAGCATCACACAATAGAGCTGTGCGGCCAGAGTGTGAAGGGAGGAAGACGGGCACTGGGCCCCACTGTTCCCTTTGGAAGCAAGCTCCCAGGAATCGTAAGACCTCCATAGCATGAAGTTAGTCACTAAACCTCTAGCATATGGACCCTTGGAACATTCTATAGCCAAACAACAGCAAAGTGCTTTTTTGTTTTGTTCCACAGTTATACCTTCAACTTCACACACATTCATTGATGGAAATGTTGAGTGGGATAGAACATAAACAGAAAGTCCCCGGGAGAGCTAGGGAGAGAGCGCACTGTCTTATTTGGGTTTCTATTGCTATGATGAACCACGATCAAAGCAAACTTGGGTTTCAAACCTGGGACAACATGTCAAAGTAGACACCTGCCACCAGGTTCTCCCTGCACCCCTCAGCCCCTATCTGTTGACAGGGCACTCCTGGCTAGCACACCCCACCCACTACCCTGACCTCTCCAGCCCAGGAGCTGGGCTGCTCTTCCCCCAACTGCTCTTCCCTATATAATCCAGTCACTGCAGCTACAAGTCTACTCTCTTTGGGCCTCCTGACCAGCGTATCTGGTCCCATTGCCCCTCCCCACCCTCAGCCCCATACCCCAGGGTCATGTTTACCCGGACACTCCCAGATGTTCTGCACCTGGCTATGCCCTTCCACATATCTATAGTCATTTTCCCCTCCACCACATCTAGGAGCAGTCACGTCCTTTCCTTTTTATTTCTTTTTTCCATTCAAGGGGAGGAAAGGGTTTATTCGGCTCACACTTCCACATCACAGTTCAGCAGCAGAGGAAGTTAGGACAGGAACCCAAACAGAACAGGAACCTAGAGGAAGGTGTTTAGGTGGAAGCCCTATCCCCATCCACATATACCCAAAAAGGTTGGAATGTTTGCAATCTCCAGCTGGGCGGGGGTGGGGGCATCCAGGAGCCCCTCCAATGGTGACCCCCCCCCCAGATGCCTAGGACCTAGCCTACTGGCTGTTTAAGACCTGGCCCATAGGTCTGCCATGTGCTCTCCTGGCTCGTGCCTTGAGGGCCATCCTGAAGTGCTCTACTCTGCATTGCTCTGTTTATTAAATCTGGATTTATTAATTCAGCTTGATTTGGAGGAGCCCAGCAACTGGGGATCTGATCCCTAACAGCAGGGATGGAGCTCCTCACCTTGAGGCTTGCCTACCAATGGCTTGCTCAGCCTGACCACCAGCCTGGATGACTCCACCCACCTTGGGCTGGGCCCTCCCTCATGAATCACTAATCTTAGGGAGGCATTTACTCAAGTGAGGCTCCCTCCCCTCTGACATAAAACTAGCCAGCACCTATGAACAGCACTCAGGTCATAGGGTGTTGGCCTCACAAGCAGAAAAGCTGAGTTTGAATCCCCAGCACCCACACGGAAAACTGTACATGGTGGTCTGTGCCTGTAACCCCAGTACTGTGAAGGCAGAGACAGGAAGTCCTGGGTTTACTGGGTCTACTGGAATCCAACCTAGCCAAAAGTGACCCTGGGGAAGGACTTTGGACATGTTTCAGTGGGCAAAGAGTTTCAGCGCAAGCATGAGAACTGGAGTTCAGATTCACACAAATGTCAGCTCTAATCCAGGCACTGAAGGCAGAAATGGGATCTCCAGAACAAGCTGGATGCCTTGACTCACCTAGGTCAGATGGGAGACCCTGCCTCAACACACACACACACACACACACACACACACACACACACACACACACACGCACTGAAGAGCACAGTTGAGGCCAACAGCAACCTATGGCCTCCACACTAGCACTCACACCTGTCCACGTGCATGCAAACACACACATTGAAACTGCTTCCAGTTTAGAAACTGCCGACCAAGATCATTCAGTCTAAGTCACTGGACAGGGTCTTCTGAAGACACACTGTTAGCTTTTCACTGAGTTCATCTGAGTAGCTTTCCTCTTTATATGGTTCATGTTTGGGGCCTCACTGAAGAAACTTTTGCTAACTCAATAGATTTTTCTCCCATTTGTTTTTTCACAGGAGTTTCACAATTTTAGATTTTGCTTCTTCTAAGTTTAGTACATTTTGAGTTTGTTTTGTAAATGACACAGTATGATTCAAAATTGCCTATTTATATTATTTATATAATCATTCCTTTTTTTATTTTGGTTTTTCGAGATAGGGTTTCTCTGTGGTTTTGGAGCCTGTCCTGGAACTACCTCTGTAGACCAGGCTGGTCTCGAACTCACAGAGATCCGCCTGCCTCTGCCCCCGAGTGCTGGGATTAAAGGCGTGCGCCACCACGGCCCGGCTCTCCATTTGTTTGAAAAGGAACCTTTTCTCCATTTTCTTACTGTCTAGCAGCTACAATAAGTCCATGATCCATGGTCCAGTGAGACACCAGAGGTGCAACAAGGTCCTTCAAACAAGGCCACGCACCTCTGGTAAGAAGAACTGATTATAATCAAAACAAAATGGGAGAGAAATCCCAGCACTCGAGAGGTTGAGACCAGTTCCCACAGCTGTCCTCTGACCTACACACACATAGACACACAGGTCCAGGGGGGAAGTGATGGAAGGTTGGACAGGGGCTGAGCAGAGTAACGATGCAATTTTGTTTTAATTGGCATTTCCCTAAGGACCAAGGTGTCAGCTCTCTCTTATGCTGTTTTCGTTCCATTTTTCCTCTGGGGTGAGTGTCCTTTCAAACCACTAAGTCATTCTTGACTTTCTTTTTGACGCTAGGATCTATACTCCCTATGCAGCGTAAAACAAGGGAGCGACAAGACCTCGTGTGGCTTTGTGGTTTAAGGTCTGATGATGGAGACCATTGGGAGACTCTCCCAGCCATTTTACATCTTCGGTGATCCATCTATTCTGGCCATGTGTCCTTTTTCAGATAGCTTATTTCTATGATCCCTTGGGAGACTTTAAACAGAATGACAGGCTCTTTTAGCAGGTATGTGCAGTGCTCTGAGCTGAGCAGTGGTCATGAAATAAAGGCAGAATGAGAGCTCAGTGAGGAGCTCATTGTCCAAATGGGAACAGACATGGAAGATTCTAGGAACAGTTCATAGAAACTGTACAAGGAAAAGATAAGAACCTAATGTCTTTTTATGTACATATTATTAATTTCTTTAGGTTACATTTTTGTTTTGTGTGCCTGAGTGTGGAAATGTATGGGCACTTGTACCACGGCACATGCATGGTTATCAGGAGCCCTTACCTGCTAAGTCATCTCACCAGCCCTGTACACACGTATACGGAGACAGCTTCTTGGTGTGTAGCTCTGGTTGACCTAGAACTCCCTATAAATGTAAATAGGCTAGCCTTAAATTTGTGGTAATCCTCCTGCCTCTGCCTCCCCAATGCTTAATTACAGGTTTGGGATGCCACGCCCACGTTTTTATTGTTTTATTATTGTATTTGAGGCCAGTCTCCTCCTGTAGGCCAGGCTGAATACACAACAGTCTCGCACCTCTGTCTCCTGAGTACTAGGTTATAAGTGTGATCACTATGCTAGCTATTGGGTGTTTTGGTTTGGTTTTGAGACATGGTAATGCTACACAGCCCAGGCTCCCCTAATTCCTATACTTTGGACTCCAACTGTGAAGCCTCTAGATAACTGGGAAAATGGCAAAGAAGCAGGAGGGGAGGTGGCTGATGTTGACCCGGGGAAGTGAGTCTGGCCGGACACCAATGTCGCATATTAAGAAGGCGTTGGTAGATAAGCTAGAAGTCCCAGATTTTAAACATTAGCCTATGGATGGTGTCTTAGTTACTTATCTATTGCTGTGAGAAGGCACCACGATCAAGGCAACTGACAAAAAAAGAAGAGTTTGAGGGACTCACAGTTTCAGAGGGTGGGGAGCACGGCAGGAAGCATGCAGACCCTGGAGCAGGAGCTGAGAGTTCACATCCAGATCCACAGACGCAAGGGAGCGGACTGGGAGGGGCGTGGGCTTTTGAAACCCCAGGTTCTAGTTTACTGGTTCTTGGTAGCAGACAGGCATGTGAGGGACAGTTCATTCAAAGGAGGGTATCAGGGACCAGTTCTCTACAGAATGATATACTCAAGGCAGAGGGAGAAACAGACGTCACCACAGTGGAAACACGGCACGTGGTGGCGAGTCAAAGAGCAAATGCTAATCCTGAACTCATGCCACAAGTCCATGTGTTACCCATCCTCCGTGCCAGACATCTGAAGTGCTCTGGCTCCATCAGGGAGCCAAAACAGAGGAAAAGTGTCTGCCCCAGAGCGTTTGGTCGGGGGAAATGAAAGGAGCCAGTGTTATCAGAGCTGGAGAACAAGGGAAACAGTGTGAGTCCAGAAGGGTGAAGAGGTAGGCAGAGGCCAGAGCACTAACGTCCTGGCATAGTTTCAGGCCAGCTGGGGGTTCATTCCTATTACCCCAGCACTCGGGATACTGTGGCAGAGAAACTGCCATGAGTTCAAAGCCAGTCTGGGCTACTTCGCAAGATCCTATCTCAAAAACCAAACCATCAAATAAACAGAAACACAGCAGTGTGCGATCAGGTGGTTAGGATTGCTGTTTGTTAGTTTTGAGAGCAGGAGACTTAAGTTCTGGGGACTTAAATCAATCAGGGTCTCACATTGGCTAAACACAAAGTGTACTCAAGCAGTGAGCCTCACCCAAACCCCTTTCTGTCTTTTCAGCTTTTAGAAGACCCCTCTTCTGCTAATCATAGTCTGGCACATGTGGTTTCTTTATGCACTCAATAAGCAGTAATGGTGAGCATCACAGTGCCCACTGTGCGCTGAGACTGCTCTAAGTATGCTCCGTGTATCAACCAACTCATGGATCCTCAAATGGCGCCACCTCGAGTAGCTGGCTGAATCAGAGGCGAGCCTGACTATACCCAAGAATCTTGAGAAATCTGTGTGAACAAAAGGGGATGGGAGGAGGCGACAGGAGAGGAAACAAGTGACGGAACTCCATGTGCAGCTTCACGTGTCTCAGCACCTCTGCCACGACAAGGATTTTAAGTAACATTGACAGTGAGCTACAGGCTAAGAAACACACAGACCTGAAAATTCTATTGATTCTATAGCCAAAAAGATGGGCAAACACATGCGACAATCTCTAGGACCCTACATGGGCTTGTTTGACAAAACTTAGTATTTCTGAGGAGCTTTTGATTCTCTCAAAGGCATCAGCAAGGCCCTTCCCTTTCTGGAAGTACACATATAGAACTATTTAAAAATCTCAAGAATTTGTTATCTAGGATCTGCAAAGAGACGTGTCTGGTTGGCTTCTCCCAACCTGCCCCACAGTGACGTGACGTGGCAGCAGCACACAAACAGAAAGACACCTGGGGCCTGAGAGCAGCTGCGCCTCCTCGACTGGGAAGCAGATAAATATCACACATACAAGAGGCCCTGGGGAGCAGTCGCCACCTGAGCACTAGCGATGTGGCCAGAGTTCCAAATGGGAAAACAACACCTGGGGTACAGGGTGAGGAGAGACGGCTGCCGGGATGTGTGGAGGCCTTGGCCCTGCTAGTGTGGGGAGCTCTAACCAAACCCAGCTTTAACACACAACAATGTGGCCCAGGGCTCGGGCTACAGCTTAGTTGGTGGAAGGCTTGTCTAGCCAGCAAAGCACACACAGGTTTGGCAGTGTGACTTTGTGATCCCAGCATTCAGGAGATGGAGGCAGGAGAATCGGGAATGTAAGGTCGCCCCTAGTTAGACAACAAATTCAAGGCCAATCTGGGCTACCTGAGACCTTATCAAAGAAACAAACAAACAACAAAAGTCCCCGTAAAGCAGACTTCACAAACCAGCTACTGGGTACTGATCTGCCTTTGATGACTGTGTGACTGTTCTCTACTGTGTTTAAAGGCTCTCAGTCCTCAGGGTTGGCACTGTTGGGTAGCTGAGAACCTTTGGGAAGCAGGGCTCAATAGAAAGTACTTAGGCCCTGGCACTTGCCCTCAGGTAGGGTGAGGAATCGGGGTTCCCTGCTTTTCATTTGCTGGAGGAGGTGGCAAATAGCTTGCCCACCACAGGCCTCAGCAGCAGTAGCAGCAGTTCAAAGCCACGGGCCTGGTTCTGAAATCCAACCAACAAACTCCTGACAGACAGACTGTCAGTTGCTGAGACAGTTTTTTCTTTTTCTTTTTATCCCTCTTATTGAAAATGGATTTTTTTCTTCACATAACATATCCTGATTATGATCTCCCCACCCCCAGCTCCTCCTAGCTCCTCTGCACTTCCTGTCCCAATCAGATCCACCCCCTTTCTGTCTCTCAGTAGAAAACAAACAGATGTCTATCGGATAATAACCTAATGTAATATAAGATAAAACAAAAACTCATGCATTGGAATTGGACAAAACAAGCAAACGGAAGGAAAAGACCCAAGAGTAGGCACAGAAACAGAGACTCACTTGTTTGTACTCAGGAATTCCAAAAAAACACTAAACTGATAGCCATAATATATATGCAAAGGACCTTTAGGGGAAAAATATATATTTAAAATTTTTTAATTTATAAATAAAAATATATATTCTTAATATAATTTTTTAATCTTTAAAAAATTACCATGTATATAATTTAATTTTTTATTAATTTTAAAAAAGGAAGAGACCTGACAGGCCCATATGAGACAAGGAACCGCAAAAGATGCCAGTGAGTTCACTTTTCAGTGGCCGTCTACTGCTGGGCATGCAGCCTTCCCTTAGAGGAGCTCCTTTCTCCAGTAAGGCTCCCTTGGAGGAAACTAAATTTTTATTTGCGTGTGGTTATCGATTGGAGATAGCTTCTGGGTTAGTGATATGGCGCGTGTCCACTTCTCCTTTCAGCTCTAGGACCCCACCTGGTGCAGACCTGCGCACGCTGCCCCACTGTATCTCTCCCATTGGTTTACAGGGCCTTGTTCCGGTGGCCTCCATCCCTTCTGGCTCTTACACTCTTTCCACCTTCCCTGAGCCCCGAGGGGAGGGATTTGATAGAGATGCCCCACTCGAGGCTGAGTGTTCCAAGGTCTCTCTCTCCCTCTGCGTGATGTCTGGCTGTGCGTCTCTGTATTTATTCCATCTGCTGAAGAAAAATCCTTCCTGGTGATGGCTGAGCCAGGGGCTGATCTTTGAGTCTATTGAGAGTAGGACAAAGCTAGCTGATATCCTCTCCTCTGGACACTACCGAAGAGTTCCTGGGTTACCTACAGATTTATAGGTTTGTCCGCAATGAGGAGCATAACAGTCAAGAGCCACCTTCTCAGTGTGCACGCTGATCCACATCTGTAGGCCCAGCCCTTGAGAGCAGGGAGATCAGCTGAATGACTGTGAGTTAAAGACCAACCTGAGAGATATGACACCCTGTCTCAAAAGTCTAAATAAATTATGGCCTAGGGATGGGACACTTGCTACTTAGTGGGCAGCTTACCTGGCATAGCAAGCAGGCTTGTTCCTATAACATCGAGACTCAGGGTGTAGATGTAGGATCAGAAACTCAGACATCCTTAGCTCTACAACTGAATCCGAGGCTAGCCTGGGAGTCAGGAGAAAAGGAGGTCACCTGGGCTGGCAAGACAGCTCTGCGGGCAAAGGCACTTGCTGCTGAGCCGATGCCTACACAGTGAAAGGAGAGAACCGATTCCCTAAAGTTGTCCTCTGAGTCTGCCTCATGTGCGCGCTCCATAGCTCTCCCTTTCTTCTCCCCTCCTTCTCAAAATAAATAAAATGCATAAAAAAGGTCACTCCCACTAAAGCCTTAATTCTCCCCGCCAGTTTCTCTGAGACTGGATCCCCTGACTTGGGTCATTAGCCCTTTCTGCCTCCAGGCCCAGTGCATCGTCCCTGACCCTGCCTTAGCCATGGACCCCTGGCCCAGCCCCTCCAAAGCGCTGAAAATTTATATGAGGAGGAAATTGGGAACCTTGATTTATATCATTTTGTAAGTTGGGATTCTGCAATTTAATCTGATTTTTATGGGAACCAAACAAAGGCCGCCATGTGCTGTTATACCCAGCCTGCCAGAAGTTGAAGGAGCAGTTTTGCTTGATGGCCCTACAGAACTTAAAACTAAAGGAAACCCCAGCCAGCATTCCTGCCACAGATAGACAGGTTCCAGTCCCTGCTCGTTTACCTCTTCCAGAGGCCCTAACTCCTCCCAGGAAATCTGCCTTCCAGAAACTGAAAGGCGGCAGGTTTAAGCCCAGCCTGTACCTGAAGACACATTCCATCGTGAACAGGCTACCGCCGCACCACATAAAATCGGATGGACAAGACGTCAGTGCTCAACTGTGCTTGGCGGACACCAAGCTCTGTCAGAGAGCACCCGCATCCACACGCACGCACGCACGCACATGAGCATGTACACACACAACAGCTCTCAGAGGAAACAAACTTAAAATAAAACCTTTAGGGTCTCATCACTCAGGTAGAGAGGCAGGCAGATTTGAAGCTAACCCCTAAAATCACTGATTTGACTGTGAGGCCTATAAAGTAATTTGTACTTAATGCATTGAGAGTTAATATGAAAACTTTAGTAGATGGCTCAGAGGGTAAAGGCCTGAGGAAGCCTGGACACAACATGTAAAGGTGGAAGGCGAGAACTTACCCCCCCAGAGCTGTCCTCTGACCTCCATATGCAGGCTGTGGCACACACAAACACTATGATGAAGATTTTTTTATTTTTAGCTATAAAAATATACATTTAGCAGGGCATGGCAGTGCATGTTTTTTTCCCCAGAACTTGGGAGGCAGAGGCAAGTGGATCTCAGTGAGTTCGAGGCCAGCCTGGTTTACAAGAGCTAGTACAGGATAGGTTCCAAAGCTACAGAGAAGCCCTGTCTCGAAACGCCCCAGCCCCCCCCCCCCCCCACCCCCCGCAAAAAAAGCCTATGGCCATACCACCCTGTACATGCCCAATTGTCTGATCTCAGAAGCTAAAGAGGGTCAGCCCTGGTTAATACTTGGATGGGAGACCATCTGGGAACCAGTTTAGAACCGGGTGTTATAGGCTTTAAAAAAAAAATCAAAACTACAATGTATTAAAATCAAATGTACTTTGTATGTTAAACATGTAGACTGACGTTTTACTTTACTTTGGCTTTTTTTTTAAATCAAGGTGTCACGTGACCTGGAGCCCCTAATTCTCTGAGTACCCAAAATAACCTTGAACCTCCTGAGTGCCAGTGTCACAAGCACGAGACACCACGCCCAGCTTTTACTGTTTGGAAAGGGACCTCACTTCCTGTATATGTCAGATTACCCTAGGTGTCTCAGTGATTCTCTTGCCTTCACTTTTCATGTACTGGGTTTTCAGTACTGCACCACCTGTACTTCAAAATGCCATCTGACACCGAGCCACACCTGAAAACCCATAGGAGGGCAGAAAAGGAGCCTGGCATTATGGTTCCTGCATACAATTCCAGCAACCGAAGAGGATTGTACTAAGTCTGCTGCTAGCTTTGAGCTATGTTGTGAGTTCAAGGCCAGCCACGGCTACACAATAAAACCCTGTTTCAAAACACCCTCTCCCTTCCCAAACTAGCAAGACAGAGAAGGGGAAATACCTTTTTTTTTTCCATGAAATTTCACACCTTTCTTTCCCCAAGTCATGACTAGCCCTCATGCATTAGAGTCTGCCCTTTAAAATGGCTATTTTTCTGTTACCTTCTGCTGAGTAGCTCCCATTCCCTGTTTAGTCTGTATGCTGGCTAGTTTTATGTCAGCTTGACACAAGTTTAGAGACATCGCAGAGGAGGGAACCACAACTGAGAAAATGTCTCCCAAAGACTGTGCTGTAAACAATCCTGTCGGGCATTTTCTTAATTAGTGATTGATGGGGGAGGACCCATCCCATTGTGGGTGGTGCCATCCCTGGGATGGTGGTCCTAGGTTCTATAAGAAAGCAGGATGAAGCCAGGTGGTTGCACTGGTGGTACCCACACCTTTAATCCCAGCACCCGGAAGGCAGATACAGGTGGATCTCTATGAAGACAGCATCGTTGATAGAGTGAGTTCCAGGACAGACTCCAAACTACAGAGAATCCTAAAGGGGAAAAAAATCAAGCTGAGCAATCCAGTAAACTGTGCTCCTCTGTGGCCTTCACAGCAGCTCCTGCCTCCAGGATCCTGCCCTGTTTGAGTTCCTTCCTATCCTGATCCTTCCACATGATCAGTGATAAGGAAGTGTAAGCCAAATAAACCCTTTTCTCCCCAACTTGCCTTCTGGTCATGGTGTTTCATTGCAGCAACAGAAATTCTTCCTAAGATTTCCTAACTGTGGAAGGACTTTGGAGCTTTGTGCAAGAAAAGCCATTGAACTTCTAGCACTTCATGAGCTGTTCTGTAGACATTTGGAAGATAGGAATGTTGAGGGCCAGACAGACCATGGAGTCCTGGCTTGTGAAGTTTCAGAGAGAAGTTTAAATACTGTCAGGGCCATTTATTATTCTGAATTAAGATTTTTTTGGTTCTTGTTATCTGGGACTGAAAAGAATCAGCTGTGAATAACAGGAGACCAGAATTACTATTGAATCCTTTGCTTTGCTGGGATACTCAATGCTGTTTGGCTGGAGCTGAAAGATTAGTGATGACTAAGAAGAGACCAGCGTTGCCAGGTGAAATCTTCTGGGAAATGTTGGCTCAGGGTCAGCACACACAAGCTGTGTTCCGGAAGTGGTCAGGGTTTTACCTTGTGCTGGCAGCTGAACTTGGTAGTGTAAGAGTCACCCAGGTGGTGCTGGTTTTGAAGGCATGAAGGGATCGTGGAGAGATGCCAGTGCCAAGAGACGAGCAAAAAGAACTGCAGCACCGTCGAGTGGAGCTAGAAGACAAGGTGAGTGTGATGAAGAGGACAGAGTCAGAGAAGTGACCCAGGCTCCCTGGAGGAGCACAGAAAAATGCCAGTGCATCCCAGACTTAGATGCTGAGTTATTTACCATTGGGGAGTATGGTTTTGCTTTGATTGTCACTCTTCCCTGGTTCTTCCTCTTGACCTGAGAACGTAATTTATTATTTTAAGGAGCCCACAGTTGAACGACTTAGAATTTTAAAAGACTTTTTATTTTAGAAAGTTGGCTATTTTAAAAAGACTGACCTTTTAATGCACTTGAATTTGTAAGGACTGTAGGATTTGCAAAGTTATATTTTTAATGTGAGATTTTGGGGATGAATGAGAAAGGAAAGGTTATGGTTTAGCAATGATGTCTTTGTGTGTCAAACTGACAAGGGGTTAATTTGCTGGACAGTTTTATGTCAAATTGACATAAGTTAAAGTCATCTGAGAGGAGGGAACGTCAGTTAAGAAAATGCCTGCATAACATCTGATTGTAGGCATACCTTTAGAGCACTTTCTCAGTTAGTGACTGATGGGGAAGAGCCAAGCCCAGTGTGAGTGGTGCCGCCCCTGGGCTGGTGGTCCTGGGCTCTATGAGAAAGCAAGTTAAGCTAACCATGAGGAGCAAGTCAGTAAGCAGCACTCCTCCATGGCCTCTGTATCAGCTCCTCCCTCCAGCTTCCTGCCCTGTTTGAGCTTCTGTCCTGACTTCTTTGATGATATGGAAGTGTAAGTCAAATTAACCCTTTCTTCCCCAACTTGCCTTTTGCTCACGGTATTTCATAGCAGCAACAGAAATCTTAATTAAGCCAGTTTGTACTTATACCTTATAATAAAACGTTCTGGCCTTTCGCCGCCTGATGCCACCGAGGTCACACGCAGGAGGCGGTCCGCAGCAGCCGACAAGCCTTATGTCCCCTCTTATTTGCCTTTGGGGGCAACTCCTCTCCTAGCGCCAAAGACTTTAAGAAGATACTAGACTGTGTGAGCATCAAGGCGGATGATGACCGGTTAAACAAGGTCATCAGTGAGCTGAATGGAAAAACATTGAGGATGTCATCGCCCAGGGTGTTGGGAAACTTGCCAGTGTGCCTGCTGGTGGGGCTGGGGCTGTTTCTGCTGCCCCTGGCTCTGCAGCTCCAGCAGCAGGTTCTGCCCCCTTCCCACGCCCCCCTCCCGCAGAGGAGAAGGATGATGACATGAGATTTGGCTTGCTTGATTAAATCTCTGCTCCCCTGCAAATAAAACCTTTCTATGTATCTTGGAAAAAAATAAATAAAACGTTCTGTTTCCTTTACAAAAATACTTAGGAGGGACTAGGGAGATGGTTCAGCAGTTAAGAGCACTTTCTGTTCTTGCAATCAACAGGGATTCCCATAACCCACATGACAGCTCACAATTGTCGGTAACTGCAGGCCCAGGGGATCTGATGCCCTCTTCTGACCTCTGAGGGCACCAGGTTCCCACATAGTGCAGGGCTGGAGGGGCTGGAGGACTGGAGAGAGGGCTCAGCAGTTAAGAGCACTGGCTGCTCTTCCAGAGGACCCAGGTTCAATTCCCAGCACCCACATGGCAGCTAACAACTGTCTGTAACTCCAGTTTCGGTGATCTGACACCCTCACACAGACATATGCAATGTGAATAAAATAAAAATAAATTATAAAAAAATAAGTAAAACAAGCAAAACATTTATAAACTTGTGAATGGTGGGAAAACTAAAAGAAAGAAAATAATCTATATAAGAATGTTCACAACTGCATCCCTAACAGCTTCAAATTGTAATAATATCACAAAAGGATAAACTGTGGTATAATAGTAGATAGTAGACAAGGCAACAGCAAAAGCAACGAGTCTCCCCCACTCTCCCTCCCTGCCCTCCCTCCCTAGATCTATCTCTATCTCTGTGTCCTCTAGGTTCTTAAAGATCAAGAGGAAGAAAAAAAAAGTAAACCTTTACTAATTCCCCTATCTACAGGGCTGGAGAGATGGTTCAGTGGTTAAGAGCACTGACTGCTCTTCTAGGGAACCCAGGTTCAATTCCCAGCACCCACATGGCAGCTAACAACCATTAATTCCAGGATCCAACACTCTCACACAGACACACATACAGGCAAAACACTAATAATAAAATAAAAATAAATAAATAAATAAAAATTCTCCCCCCTAAATCCTATCCAGCTCCTATGGCAAAATCTGAAAGTTGGCTCCTGAAAGCGATTTTCAACTGATAAACGTACTTTGCTTATTGAATAGTGTGTTGTGGTGTAGCGCCTGCGGGATTTTTTCTTTCTTTTTTTGTTCTGAAATGCAACTTCAAAAGGAAAGCGTCTGCCACAGAAAAGCAGACTGTTCTCCTTCGCAGTCCCTTTGTCTTTTAAATCAAATCAACCTAATTAGATTTTTTTCTTCCAGCAAAGCGTCTAAAGACGCTGTCAGTTTGAGACCGTAGACTTTGATATTAAGTCACTGGCCGGGGCAGAGTAACTGAGTTCCGGTCAGCAGAGAGCTACCGGCAACTTTTCTCCATCTCCTAACAGCCAGGCCAGGAGTTCTCAGTAGCAAGGCATCTGCGCCAAAGGAACCATGTCGCCTCCCGCCCCACCCCCCACCCCCGGGCGGCGCCACGCCCCCCCCGAGCGACGCCACGCCCCTCAGCGGCGCCACGCCCCCGAGCGTGGTGAGGCGCCTGCTGCTCTGTCTCTATAGAAACCGCTACTGCTTTCCTGTGGCCACAAGCAGAATGGCGGCTGGGGAGTCGAGCTATCTAGGTGGCTTCTACTTCAGATTTCTGCCTCAGAGAACTTTCTCATCCCTGAGCACCCGGGAGATCACCAGTCGGCTCCGCCAGTGGTGAGGAGCGAGAGGTGGGAGCGGCCACGCTCCCGTCCCGTGGACTTAGGGCCGAGCTCGGGGTTGCAGCTCTACGCTCCGGGATCCGGGCTCGGGGATCCGGGGTCCGGGCTCAGGGATGCGGGCTCCGGACTCTGCACTCTGCTCCCAAACTCCGGCCACAGCCCACTGATTCTCCCCCTCTGCCAGGTCCATGCTGGGCAGAATCCAGGCGCAGGCGTTCAGCTTCGACCAGACGTTCCAGCCCTACCAGAAGGATGATTTCGTCATGGTTGGTATGGGGGGGGGGTCTCTTCTGAAGTTCTAGGGAATACTCCATGACATGTTCTTGGAGTAATAAAATGTGCAAGTTGGGTTTGCTTTTGTTTCTTAGGGGACTTTTGAGACAGTGTCTCATTCTGTATCTGGCCTGGCACTCCCCGGATCCTCTAGACTCTGCCTCCCAAGGGCCACCACGACTGCCTTACAAACAGCATCTTTTACCTACCTTTGGGATTCTTCCTTAGATAACTTTAAAATTTCGTAATGTTTTTAGACAGTCTCACTGTAATTCTGATGGCCTTGAGCCCATGTCAGTCATCCTGCCTCAGCATCCCCTGTGCTGGAATACAAGGTTGTGTTACCAATTCTGACTGAACATTGTGAGGGGTATTTTTTTTTTAATAAGTGCATCTTGTTTTTAAGAACTATTACCTGGCTTTATCTCTGACTTTATTAAGCTTAACTCTAAATACTTCTGGTTTCTGAAAGTTGCATTCATCCTGAGAAGGGGGTCTCAAGCCCCAACACGGTGCCCAAACAAGACTTCCTCCCAAAGGTGTCAAGCAATGACCTGTCTGGAAAAAGTCTTTTTAACTAGAGAGGATTTCTTTAAAGAAGGCAAAGTTCATTCAAAGGTGTGAGACTTAAAACCCAGCCCCACTGTTTTCAATGTTGTCTCTTACCCGACAAAGGGAAAGTATTGTTAGGTTTGTGCAGTGACCTTCATTTGTTTTTGCCATTGTCCTCTGAGTATTGGCTTTAGTTTATAGTTCACATGTAATGTATTCACTCTGACACTTCTTGAAGGCCCACAGTGTGCTAGAAACTTCTCAATAGCTAGAGATAGAAAAGAGTCAAAGGATGGTCTTTGAAGAATGTTCTGTCCTCACCAAGAATGCCAGCAAATAACACAGGTCATCTTACACACTGCCAAGAGTGAAGAGAGACAGTCTCCTAATTCCGAAGATCAGAAGTGGTTCACTCTGCCGAAACCTGTAGAGGTGAATCTTTGCCTGCTGCTGGCTCCGGCTGGGCAGTTTCCCATAGTTCTTGTCGTTACTTCTAAAGACACCAGTCGTACTGGATTAGTACCCATCCTGCACCATTAACAGCTGCAGTGGCCCTCTTCCTGAGGACACTTTCTGAGCTGAGTTAAATTTATTCACTTTCCTTTACCCGTGATAGGGTTATAATGCCACTGTACTGTAATGATACTATTATGACATGTCTGATGTTGTATGATGTTTTGTTATTTTGCCTTTTTGGGGGGCCACTATTTAGCTTCCAAATGAATCACATGCGAAGGCTTATTCTTAGTTATGAATGCCTGGCCATAGTGTGGCTTGCTTCTAGCCAGCTGTCCTAGCTTAAATTACCCCCACTACCTTTTGGCTCTGAGCTTTTATCTTTCTTACTTCTGTATGCCTCACTTTCCTTCCTGTTCCGTGGCTGGCTGGGTGGCTGCTCTCAAGTTCCTCCTTTCCTTGTTCTCTTGTTCCTCCTTTTTCTCATTTCTCCTGCTGTTTATACTATCTGCCAGTCCCGCCTGTCCTTGCTCCTGCCTCGCTGTTGGCTGTTCAGCTCTTTATTAGGACCATCAAGTGTTTTAGACAGGCAAAGAATCACAGCTTCACAGTCAATCAAATGCTACATAAACAAAACACACCTGAAAATAATATTCCCCAACAGTCTCAGTTTATTTGTGGCTAGATTTTGATAATTTACCAGTACTGACCCTCAACTATTTTTATTTCTTATTCTTATTTCATACAATACATTCTGACCACAGCCTCCCGTCCCTCCACACCTAGTGCTACCCCTTCAACATTCCCTCTTCCACAGATCCACTGTGCCTCCATTTCACTTCACAAACGAAGAAGCCTCCCAGGGATATTAACTGAGCATGACATCACAAGATTCAATAACAATGGACACAAACCCTCATATCAAGACTGGGTAAGGCAACCCATTAGGAGGAAATGGATCCCAAGAGTAGGCAAAAGATATGCCCCCACCCCCACTGTTAGGAGTCCCTAAAGAACACAAAGCTGCACAACTGTCACATTTATGTAGAGGGCCTAGGTAGTTGTCTGTTCAGTCTCTGTGAGCCCCTCTGAGTTCAGGTTCGTTGATTCTGTGTTTTCTTGTGGTGTCCTCATCTCTGGATCCTACAACCCTTCCTCCCCATCTTCCGCAGGGTTCCCTGAATGCCACCTACTGTTTCTGCTCCCATCAACTCCTGGAAGAAGCCTCTCTGGGGTCAACTGTGCTAGACATCAATCTATAAATATAGCAGAATATTGTTAGGAATCATTTATTTTTTCTTGTCAGTACTGTTTGGTCTACCCTAGGTCTCTGAGCTGTCCAGCTTCTAGTCCCTGGTCATCTAAGCATACTTAACTTTTTTAAGACCAGAATTTTGGAATGCTGTAAATTTTTTTCTTTTTATTTATTTTTGAAACAGGCTCTTACTGTATGGCCCTGGTTGGTTGGGCTCAAACGGAGAGATCTGCCTGTCCAAGTCCTGGGACCAAAGGAGTGTGCTTCTCTTAAATTTTTGGTTGTGAGCCCAGCCTTGAATGGCTGAGCCATCTCTCCAGTCCTGGTGTGTGATTCTCAAACTAAGAGATCTGCCTGTCCAGGTCCTGGGACTAAAGGTGTGTGCTACCACAACTGGCTTTTTTCTTTGATACTTTTTTTGTTTTAATATATAACTTTTTGTGTGTTTGTTTGTTTTTAAAGACAGGGTTTCTTTTTGTAGTCTTGACTCTCCTAGAACTAGCTCTGTAGACTATGGCCTCAAACTCACTGAGATCCACCTGCCTCTGCCTCCTACGTGCTGTAATAAATGACATGCAACCACCCCCCCCCAGCTCATCTGTAACTTTTAATATCCTTGTTTATTTATTAAATATTTCTTTAATGCTTTACCCCACTCAGGAGTAAGATAAGACCTCTTCCCAGATTGTAAGGCACACACAGTTTCAACAAACCAGGCTCCACAGGACACTGAAATAGTGTTCTGATAGGTGCTGTAGAAAATGTCCTGGGACAGCAGGGAGGGTCACTTGTTGCCAGGAGAGAAGGAGTACATGTCTTCCTTTTTTTTCTTTTTGGTTGCTCAGTAGAGCTCTTAAGCAGGTTCAGTATTTATTCATAAAATTCAATAGATTTCTTTCCATAACCCCAAGCATTTATGTAGTGATGAGGTGAGCAGGCTGCTTTCATCCTGCCCGGCTCCAGCATGGTTAGCTTTACGCCTGAAATAACAACACACAAACTGTATTCTTTTAAACACTTCTTGGCTTATTCTCACATCTTGATTAACCCATTTCTAATAATCTGTAGCACCACGAGGTGGTGGCTTACCGGGAAAGATTCTAGCCTACCTCCATCTCAGAGAGGAGAGCTATGGCATCTGGCTGAATCTGCTTCTTTCTCCCAGCATTCTGTTCTGTCTACTCTGCCTATCTAAGCTGCTGTCCTATCAAAGGGCCAAGGCAGTTTATTAACCAATGAAAGTAACACATTGACAGAAGACCCTCCCACATCACATTTCTTTCTCTTTTTAAAGTTCTTCTTGTGCTAAGGATGTAGCTGAGGTGGTAGGGTACTAGTTTAGCATGCATCTCCACACTACATAAACCAGGCATGGTGATATAGACCTATAATCCCAGCACTGGGAAGATGGAGGCAAGAGGATCAGAATCTGTTGTTCAAGGTCACCTTTGGACCAGGTCATCTCAAAAACCAAATTAAGATTCATAGTTAAAATATTGGGGATCCAGTGTTGTAGACAGAAGTTTCAGTCCTGCCTGGTACTGCCCCCATTCAGTCCCATAGAAACACACAGAGGCTTATATTATTTATAAACTATTTGTCCTATTAGCTCAGACTTATTGTTAAGTAGCTCTTACAACTTAAATTAACCCCTAATTCATTTCTATGTTTAGCCATTTGGCTTGGTACCTTTTCTCAGTAAGTCATTCTCATCTTTCTTCCTCTGTGTCTGGGTGGTGACTGGCTCTCTGCCTTTCCTCTTCCCAGAATTCTCTTAGTCTATTTACCCCACCTATACTTCCCCTTGGCTACTGGCCAATCAACTTTTTATTAAACCAGTATGAGTGACAAACCTTTACAGTGTTCAAGAACATTATCCCACAGCACAGTGTGGAGGTGCCTTTAATTCTAGCACTCAGAATGCAGAGGCAAGTCTGTCTCTGTGAGTTTGAGGCCAGCCTGGTCTACATAGTGAATTCCAGGACAGCCAGGACTACACCAAGAGACCCTGTCTAAAACAAACAAATAACTAAAATGCTGGAGAGCTGAGGAAGTGACTCAGTGGCTGATTGCTTACTTAGCATATGCGGAGATCTGAGTTCCATCTCTGGCACTGAAAAATGTGCATACGATTCTTTGAAGTTTTGTTAAAGATTTATTTGTGGGGCTGGAGAGATGGCTTAGCTTTTAAAGACTAGAGCTCACAACCAAAATGATGAGATTTATGGGTGTGTCTGTGTACCTATATCTATGTGTATCTACTGTATGTACCTATGCCCAGACAGAAGAGGATATTGAGTCCCTTGAAGTTTGAGTTGCATGCTTTGTGAACCATCTTACATGGGGTCTATGCTCAGTATACCAGTCCTTACGATTGAGCAGCAAGTGTTCTTAACCACTGAGCCATCTCTGCAGCCAGTTTTTACACATGTGTATCTGTGTGTAGAGGGCATATGTTCAAGTAGCACCTCTGGAATTGGTCTCTGCAGATGGAGTTTCAGGAGATTGTGAGCTGCCGACTTGAGTGCAAGGAACCAAACGCAGGTCCTCTGCTAGAGCAGTATTCGCTCTTAACCACTGAGCCAGCTTTCCTTTTACTATGTAGTCCAAGCAGGGCTTGACCACCAGGCCTGGCTCAAAAGTACCTTTTTAATAAAGTAATTAAAACCAGGCATGATATCTTATGTCTAGATTCTCAGCACCCAGAGCCTAAGGTGGGAAGAGTGTGACTCCAAGACTAGCCTGGGGTATATAGTGAAACCCTGTTTTCTTTCCTTTCTGGTTTTTTATTTGTTTGTACAAAAGGTTTCTCTGTGTATCCCTGGTAGTCCTATAACTTGCTCTGTAGACCCAACTGTCCTTAAACTCAGAATTCTACCTGATGGGATTAAAATTGTGTGCCAGCTGTAAAGCCCTATTTTCGAAGAAAAATAATTAAAACATTAATGTCAGTTTGTGAAAGGCTGATTGCTCTGCGTAGAGTCTGGAAACAGTGAGACAGAATCGGCAGCCCCTCCAGACAGTGTGTGGTTTCTGCACTGGTATCATGAGGACAGTGTTTGGGGAGGCCCTCATTTTCAGAGACACTTCTGAGGAAGCGTAAGGACAAAGACGCTGAGAGTAGGGAGAACGGCACATGTTGGACCAATCCCAGGTTTCTGCTATAGGCTGTTACAGGACTTGTATATTACTCTCTTAAACACGTAAAAGATGGAGAGTAAGTTTAGTGTTAGGTGCATCCAGGTAGCTGTCTTCTAGTTCGTTGGCTGTAAATCTCACTTTAGGGTCTAACAAGAGCTCTATCAGATGTACACGGTAATGAGAAGGACTTTTCCATGTAAACAGTGACAAGTTGTTTATTTTGCAGTTTCCCCAGAAGCTTGCACATGCTCCCATGAACATCTCAGGAGCAGAATTTAGACCATGGCTGCATCCCACCAACCCTAGCAGATGTGAGTGGGTGCATGCCAGCTCTACGGGGTGGGTGTGTTCTCTCATGGCATCAAACAAGTTCATCTAATCTTTGTGTGCATTTTGATATCTGTATAAATTTGCTACTGCAAACTGGTTTATGAGTCAGCTGCTATTTTTGGAAAGTGCATCAGTTTTCCTAAAGTTGACATTCAGGAAGTCCCTTCTGATACCTTGATGTCAGTTTTTTGTTTTTGGGTTTTTTGTTTGTTTGTTTTTTTAAGATTTTATTTATTTATTATGTATACAACATTCTGCCTCCATGTATGCCCGCATGCCAGAAGAGGGCACCAGATCTCATTACAGATGGTTGTGAGCCACCATGTGGTTGCTGGGAATTGAACTCAGGACCTCTCAAAGAGCAGCCAGTGCTCTTAGCCACTGAGCCATCTCTCCAGCCCCTGTTTTTGTTTTTTGTTTTTCTCTGTAGCTTAGGAGCCTGTCCTGGAACTAGTTCTATAGACCAGGCTGGCCTCGAACTCACAGAGATCCCTCTGCTTCCCAAGTGCTGGGATTAATGGTGTGTGCCACCACCGCCCAGCTGTTGTCAGTTCTATAACAAACGAACAAAACTGTTTTTAATTCATTTTTATGAATATAGCTGTAATTTCAATTTTTAAAGAATTGGTTTGTCTTACTTAAAAGGCCTTTATTTAATTTTTATTTTATGTACATTGGTGGTTTTTTTTTCCCCACATTCATGTCTACATGAGAGTGTAGGATCACCTTGAACTGTAGTTACAAACAGTTGTGAGTTGCTATGTGGTACTGGGAATTGAACCCGGGTCCTCTGGAAGAGTAGTCAGTGCTCCTAACCTTAAGAGGCCTTTATAAAAAGTATTTGGGGGACTAAAGAGATGGCTCAGTCGTAAAGAGCACTGACTGCTCTTCCTAAATGACCCAGGTTCAATTCCCAGCACCCACATGGCAGCTTACAACTGTCTGCAACTCCAGTTTCAGGTGATCTGAAACTTCCCATGGCAAAACACTAATGAACATTTAAAAAGAGTATTTTAGGGGCTGGAGATGTCTTAGCATTAAGAACACTTGTTACTGAAGAAGACCCGGGTTTGGTTCTCAGCACCCATATGGTGGTTCACAACAACCTGTAACTCCAGTTCCAGAAGATTCAGTGACCTCTTCTGGGGTACCTTCATACATACAGACCCAAAATGCTCGTGTGCACTAATAAAGTAAAATATCTTTATAAAATGTATTTTAAACACATTTTCCTTGGCTTTAGGTCAACTGCTGCAAGTAAGCTGGTCTACTTCTATTTATAGCATCTAAACAGCGGCGCTCAGGGTATGAGACAGGGCTGCCTTATATTCTTGATGTTCCTGCCTCCACCTTCTACGTGCTGAAGATTGTAAGCACATGCCTCCATATCTGTTTAATTTCTTTCTTTTAAAAACCTTTCCATCATTTTCTGTGTGCTTGTTCATGTGCCAGGTGAGCATGTGCCACCGTGTACACGTGGCATTGAAGTCAGTTCTTTCCTTCTACATGGAGCCTGGGCATTGGGCATGGGCCTCTGAACCATCTCACTGTCCCTTGGTTTCATTTCATTTGTTTCTTTTAAAAAATTCATTAGCTTTTTTCTTAAAGTTCTTCCAGTCAGTGTAATGGTACGCACCTTATCGAACACCCAAAAGATAGAAGCAGGGGTCCCAGGAGTCCAGGGATAGCCTGAGGTGTACCATGAGTTACATGTGTGTGCAAGACTAGCCTGAATACATGAGGTCCTGTTGCAAAAAAAAAAAAAAAAAAAAAAAAAGGAAATATGGGGGCTAGAGAGATGGCTTAGCGGTTAAGAGCATTGGCTGTGCTTCCAGAGGACACAGGTTCATTTCCCAGAGCCCACATGGCAGCTCACAGCTGTCTGTAACTTCTTTTCCAGGAGATCTGATGCCCTCATACAGATACACTTGCAGGCAAAACACCAATGTTCATGAAATAAAAACAAATAAAAAAAAAAAACACAAAGTCCTTCAAGCTGGACATAATGGCTCATACCTGTTATCCTAGCACACAGTATTGAGGCCAGAGGACTGAGGTTTTTAGGGAAACTTGGAATACAAAGCAAATTCAAAGCCAGTCTGAGCTACATAATGAGACACTGTCAAAAAGTCAAGGGCTGGGTAAATAGCTCGGGAGTGAGCAGTTGCTCAGTATAGACAAGTCCTGGCTTTGATGCCCAGTACCTTCGGGGGGGGGGGGGGGGAAACAGTAATTAAAGCAGAGCTTTTCTTCTTTACATTAAACGATATTTTATTAATTTTGTTTCAAAAGTTAATTTATTTATGATAAA
The DNA here is from genome assembly GCF_014885135.2 of Alexandromys fortis. Lineage (NCBI taxonomy): Eukaryota > Metazoa > Chordata > Mammalia > Rodentia > Cricetidae > Alexandromys > Alexandromys fortis. Next base: position 534,960 of record NW_026068013.1, on the reverse strand, counting down.
GTTTCTAACATGTTCCCTTGAAATTTGTATTTTAGGCTTTTTTCAAAGACCCAAATGTCATTCCAAATTTGCAGTTACTTTCAGATTCTTCTGGACAGTGGACCACATTAGGTAAAGAAAATTAATTTTCATATTTCCAAGTTAACTATTTTAATAAAATTTGCCTCAGCAATTATTACTAGTGATTTGTGTCACTAATATACAAATTGAGACATTCATGATGTGTGACCAGCTGTGGCACGCTTGCCCTGCGTCTCTGTCCTGGAAATCTGCTATCATCCTGGCGTACCACATCAGAGCGATTTTCTCTCAGAAGTATAGAAAATATACACCCTCTACCTTCCATTTACTCTGGTATGCTGTTCACATTGAGATGAGTAAGAAGAAAGGGCGCTCAGGAGGTCACTGGTACATTAAGGGGTACTGGCTGGAGATGCAGCTCTGCGTCCTGAGTGACGCACAAAGATCTGGTTCAGTCTCTAGCAGCACTGTAGTGGTTTGGAAGAAAATGACCCCCGGAGGGAGTGGCACTATTAGGAGGTGTGGCCTCAGAGTAGGTGTGATCCTACTTGAGGAAGTGTGTCAATGTGGGGGCAGGCTTTGAGGTCTCATCCATGCTCAAACCATACCCAGCAAGTCAGTTCAGTTCCTATTGTCTGTGGATCAAAGATGTACGAATTCTTAGAACCTTCTCTAGCACCATGTCTGCCTGCATGCGGGCAACCGGCCACCATGCTCCCTGCCATGAAGATAACGGACTAAACCTCTGAAACTGTAAGCCACCACCTCGTGTGAATGTTTTTCTGTTTTTTAATGATTTATTTATTTGCATTGGTGTGTCTATGTAAGGTGTTGGATCCCCTGGAACTGGATTACAGACAATTGTAAGCTGCCGTGTGGGTGCTCAGAATTGAACCCAGATCCTCTGGAAGAGCAGGCAGTGCTCTTAACCACTGAGCCATCTCTCCAGCCCCTAACTGTTTTCCTTTATGAGAGTTGCCATGCTCATGGTGTCTCTTCACAGCAACAGAAAGCCTAACTTAGACAATCACATAAAGCCAAGTATAGTAGTACACACCTGTAACTCCTGTAATCCCAACACTGGGGAGGTAGAGACAGGAGGATCAGAAGTTTATACCTAGCAAGTTGAGGCCAGCCTGGGCAATATGAGATCCTGTCTTAAAATAATAATAATAACAATAATAATAAATTAAAAAGGGAGAGAGATGTGATGGAGGGAACAAAAAAGAGGGGCTGGAGAGATGGTACTGTTCATCAGTTAAGAGACACCGTGCCCTTCCAGACGTTCACGTCTCGGTGCCCATATATGGCATCACAGCCTGACTCCAGCTTCAGGGGGTCCAGGACCTGTAGCCTTCATGGCACCTGTGCATACATGCACACCCCTCACATGGACAGATACAGTCACATAATTAAAAATCGTGAGACTGTAATAGTACCTTCCAGGTTTTCCTATAGACGTGAGAGTGTGGGAGGGAGATGGCCAGTTCTACCCGGGACAGGTCCGATGACGGGAATTCCTGGGCAGAGTACAGCTGCAGCTCACACGTGGTTTTCACAGGAATTGGCTAACCTGGAATTGTTTAGAATAACAAATCATAGAGAAATGACTTCTTAAAGGCAGACCCTTTCTCTAGATGACACTTTAATAATACACTAAAACAATCCTTGAAAATTCTATTTATTTATTTGGTGTGTGTGTGTGTGTGTGTTGTGTGTGCGTGCACCTGCCTGCCGATTCCTACCATTTCTTCCAAACGTACACGTCCAGCATTTTACCACCTGTGCCGTCAGCTCCCCCAAAGACCGCATTGAAAACCAGCATGAATACTATATTTTAGATTCAAGTTTGAGGTTTCAACTGTGGAACTGGTAACACCATTCCATACTGAATGGTGTTTTACACTTTTTGCTTTTGGGGTGGGGGCGGCCACCATCCAGCTCTCAAATAAATCACACACAGAGACTTATTCTTAGTTATGAATGCCTTGCATTGGCTTGTTTCTTGTCAGCTTTTCTTAACTTAAATTATCCTATCTTTTGTTTATAGGCTTTTACCTTTCTCTATTTGTATATCTTTTTTTACTTCTTTCTCCATGGCTCGCTGTGTAGCTGGGTGGCTGGCCCCCAGTGTCCTCCTCTCATTCTCTCGTTGCTCCTCTGTCCCCCTTCCTCCTAGAGTCCTGTTTATACTCTGCCTGCCAGCCCTGCCTATCCCTGCTCTTGCCTCACTATTGGCCGTTCAGCTCTTCATTATCAGGTGCTTTAGACAAGGAACAGTAACACAACTTCACACAGTAAACAAATGCAGCGGAAACAAAAGTCACACATCTGAAAATAGTATTCCCCAACAATTCCATTTAGAAAAAGGATCTGTGTATAACAACAGTGTATAAAATTAGATATGAGAACACAGCTTGTACTATGCTAGACAATAAGGAGATAGATATTCCAATATGTAAAATAACATCACTCTTTTTGATCATTTTTGTATTGGAAAAGTTACTTTTCATAAAAAAAAGTCACAGTCTCTATTATTAAATGAATAAATTTGTTTTATAATTCTACAAAAAAAAAAAAGAAAAATGATCTGTGGGCTGGAGAGGGTTAGAGTTAGGGCCTGCCTGCAAGCAGACATGCAGGCAAAACACTATATACTTAATAAATAAAATCTTTTTTAAAAAATTAAAAAGAAAACAGTTCACAGAAGTGTGTGCAGTCTCCGTCTTCTTGGCACAGGCTTCACAGAAAGGCCTGACTTGGTCCCAAGTTTTGTTCAAGTTTTTTTGTTTGCTTATTTTGTTTTTCATGATTGTCTTAGTTAGGGTATCTTTTGCTGTGAAGAGACACCATGCCCATGTCATCTCATAAAGAAAACCATTTAATGGAGGTGGCAGCTTATAGTTCAGAGGTTTCGTCCATTATCATCATGGCAGGGAGCGCGGTGGCTGAGAGTATGTCCGCATGCAGGCAGACATGGTGCTAGAGCAGGTTCTAAGAATTCGTACAATAGGAAGTGAACTNAATTATTATTATTATTATTATTATTATTATTATTATTATTATTATTATTATTATAAACAGGATTTCTCTGTGTAACAGCCTTGGCTGTACTGGAACTCTCTTTATAGACCAGGCTGGTCTCGAACTCAGAGATCCACCTGCCTCTGCCTTTCAAGTGCTGTGATTAAAGACGTGCACCACCACCACCTGGTTTCTCTATTTTTTAAGCTAACTCCCCAGGCTCAATAGTAGTCTGTCCAGGTGTGCATGGGTGTGGGTCATCCTCTGGAGCATGGGTAACTACCAGTAAGGCCAGTCTCCCAAAAGAAGAAGAATTTTCCCTCCCCCAGGGACTTCTTAGCTCCCCACCCCCACCCCGCACCCCTGTTGGGATTTAGCCAGCTCAGTCCTGCGCAGGTAAGCACAGCTGTTGGAGCTGAGGGCAGCTGTCCTGCCATGTCCAGAGGACAGCATTTCACTGTACTCTGTCTGCGCCTCTAGAAAGTGTTCCCTGAGCCTTTGCTGTTGAATTTAAAAATCACATTTATTTATGGTGTGTGTGTGTGTGTATATATAGGTCAGAGCACGGTTAGCAGAAGTTGGCTCTCCTTCCACCAGGAAGGTCCCAGGGATAGAACTCAAGTGCTGGGCTCATCAGGTCCCTTTCTTCCCCTCTGAGCCATCTCAGCAGACCTTATTCTAAGTGTAGAACAAAGTGTTGCACAAAGAGAGCTTCTGAGCTGCCACACGTGCCATCAGGTAGGAAAAGAACTCTAAAATTAGAAACACTTCACTTGGGTTTGTTTTTTATTTGTATGTACATGTATGGATGTGCATGTGCATGCATGTGCCCACAGAGACCGTGAAAGGGTGTTGTCTCCCCTGGAGCTAGAGTTAGAGGCTCTGAGCTACCTGACTGATGCTGAGATCTGGAAGAGCAGCAAGTGCTCTTAACCATGAACCTTCTCTCCAGCCCAGCACTCATGTTTTTGAAGAGGAATTTTTTGAATGCTACCAATGCTTTTCTACCAACTTGGCTTCCTTTCCTCTCATTTTTTTGCAATTTTTTTAAATTGTTGTTATTTTTCTGGTATATTGATGTCTTCCCCCTCAGTTTTCTTTTTTTTTCCCCCTCAGTTTTCATTTGGAGTCTTTATATCCCTACCCCCAAAATCAGTCTGGATTGCCTAGAGTCTCAACAGCCGGGCTGTTAATTTTGAATTTAAAGCAGTCCTCCTGCCTCAGCCTCTGGAGTGCTGAAGGGCTACAGGCTTGCAGCAGCACACCCACTCTGTGCAGTGCTGGGGCTTGAACCCAGGGCTTCACGGAAGCTAGGAGGAAGCTAGGAAGTGGTTTTCCACCGCAGCTGCTGCAGCTCAGGAAGGAGGCATGGAGGAGACTGGAAAGGGACGCCTGTGAACATTTATAGCCCTGCGCTATCGGGAGACACCAGAAACCCTGTTCTGAAGAGAACACCAAGGGTATGCTAGGAAAACCATCTGATAAAGAGATCAGGGCGTGTCTGTGGGAGTTATCAGTCATTTCAGCAGAAACCAAAAGTATAATGGGATGGTTATCAGTAAAGATGCTGATCTAAAGGGCTCTTGGACTTCTTACTCCTGTGGGCTGGGCCATAGAGCTTCTCAGCTGCCAACATGAGCTGTGTGTTAAGGAAAGATCCAGAAGGTAAATCAGGGCTCAGCAGTGCAGAATCTGTACAGGGGGCCTGAGTTTAGTTCCCAGCACCCATGCTAGGCCATTCAGATTCTGGAGATCTAACACCTCTGACCTCTGAAGGCACCAGCATCCACATCCACACACACAGACACACACAACACACAATTTTTAAAAAATAATCTTTGTAAAGAGTCTTTGTCCCACCAGCCAGCTCCCAAATAATGACATGGAGATTTATTAATTATGAAAGCTTGGCTTTATCTTAGGTTTATTTCTAACTAGCCCTTATAATTTAAATTAACACATTCCCATTAATCTACATTATCTCATGGACCACCCATCCTGCTTCCTCCTTGTCTCTTCCCTGTCTCTTATCTCTATGGCACAACTAGATTCCTCCCCCTACTTCCTCCCTCTACCTAGAAGTCCCACCTATAACTCCTGCCTGGCTATTGGCTGTTCAGCTTTTTTATTACACCAATTACAGCGATACACCTTCACACAGTGTACAAATATCCATAACAAATCTTTTTAAAAATGTCAGTGAGAGGTCATTTTACCAGACCAGACAGCCTCTAATCTTATCCTCAGAGACTGGGCCACCCAGACACAGAACTTGGGGCCAAGTAAACAGAAACCTTAGGTACTGGTTCACCTGGTGCCTAATAATTGTTTATCTGGTTTGAGGGTGGAAATGGCTGTCCTGTGTTCATCTCATCAGTATATTTTATTTTTGGTTTCTCAGTCTGTAGACCAGGTTAGCCTAGAACCCAGAGATCCTCCTGCCTCTCCCTCCTGAGTTCTGGGATTAAAGGGTGTACCACCACTGCCTGGCCTACCAGTGTACTTTAGAAACATACATTTCGTGTAACAGGTTTACATAAAGAGAAATTCTGCCTCAGACTGAAGTGTACCTCAGTCTTACCTTTTAGAACATTTAGATGAAACTCTGAACCTGAATGAGTTCAAATTTGGAGTCTTTTGAAGTGGAATAGTACTTTCCATGTGAGGAAACTGAAGTTAGGAGCCGGGGATGAAATCTGATTGGCTGAATTGTCTTACCTAAAGTCCAGTGCTCCCTGATGACTCTGCGTGCTGAGTCACCTACTGGCTGCCAAGGCTCAGAATGCAATGACACTGGGTTAGGCCATCATCCTCTGAACTCTGAGGTGATGGACATCAGTCCATAGTAGATGCCGTTTCCACAACTTAGACTAAGGGGTTTAGGTTGAATTTAGTAAGTTTGACTTATTAAAATGGCATGCTAGGCAGGTGGGGGCGCACACCAGTAGTCCCTTAGCTGGGTCGGGTAGATGCAGGGCATTGCCAGTCCAGGACTACCTGACTTACAAAAACTGTCTCCACACACACGTGCATACGCACACACATGCGTGCGCACACACCTACCAACATCATCTCTCCCCTGTGCTCACCAGCCCTTGTTCTGGAGCTGCCAGACTCTTCTCTACCCTCAGTCTTTCGGAAGCATCCAGAGTTATCCCATCATAGTCTGTCGGCTTTTTGCCTCATCTGCTCCCTAAAAGGACTGGGCCTCAAAACAAGAAGGGCTTCTCTTAGGAGCACAGCTTTTGAAGTCATTGAAACACATAGTTCCTGGCTCCAGGCAGTTTTCTTGTCCCTACGTCCAGGATCATGACCTGCAAGAACAGGTTCCAGCATGACCTGGTGGAGTCAAAGCAGGAAAGGCAAACAGTTGCCAGGGTTACTTCTAAGCCCTGGCATTTCTCAGGCTAGCAATGCAGTAGTGGGGCCCGAAGATGGAACTGCGCAATCGCATGTGCAGGGCCCTAGAACCAACAAGGTAGCCAGAAGACAAAAGAATATTGTGCCAAACTGTGTGTAGGTAAAAGAAAGGGAAAGCTGATTGAGGCGATAATAAAAATATTTTTCTTAACCTTTATGGCTATGTAATTTGAGGTGTACTAACGGGAAAAACTATTTTTAAAAGATATATTTAAGCCGGGCGGTGGTGGCGCATGCCTTTAATCCCAGCACTCGGGAGGCAGAGGCAGGAGGATCTCTGTGAGTTCGAGACCAGCCTGGTCTACAAGAGCTAGTTCCAGGACAGGCTCCAAAACCACAGAGAAACCCTGTCTCGAGAAAAAAAAAAAAAGCAATAAAAAAGAGAAAAAGTGTGGTCTGGGGGCCAGGACTCAAAGAGGAAGGAGCTAGGGATATAAAAGAAGCCAAGCTCACCAGGCAGTGGTGGCACACACCTTTAATTCCAGCACTCAGGAGCCAGAAGCAGGTGGATCTCTGTGAGTTCGAGGCCAGCCTGATCTACAGAGTGAGTTCTGGGACAGCCAGGGCTACACAGAGAAACCAAGAAGCGGCTGGGCCCCAGTGCGGTTGTCTCACGTTTCCCTTCTGGTCTAAGTGACCAGCCCTGCCTTGAGTGTGACCTTGGCTTGGAAATGTGTCTGTGTCTTACACACTGTCAGCGAGATCTCATGGGAGACTTTGTAATGAAGAAAAAATATTTTCAAAGCATCTTCAAAGACTTTACAAATAATCATTAATTAAATTATTGTTTTGGTTTTGATGTTTTGTTTTCTGAAACAAGGCCTCGCTATGCAGCCCTAGTTGGAACTTGCAGTGTATGTCTGTCCTCCTGCCTTTCCCTCAAGTGACGATGGTAGACGTGAGGCACAACAGTGCTCAGCTTCCTCTTGTTAACGTGTATTTAGTCAGTGTGTCTTTATGTGTGCATACATGCCAGATGATAATTTGCAGGAGTTCGTTCTGTCTTTCCACCATGTGGATTGAATTTAGGTCATCAGAACTGGTAGGAAACACCTTTGTCCACTAACTCATTGCACCAACCATTCACATTTTGGTTTGGTGTGTGTGTGTGTTTATGTATGTATATATGTATGTGTGTGTGTATGTGTGTACACATGCTTGTGTGCCTATGGAGGTCAGAGCTGTCACATCTCCTGGGAGCTGGAGTTACATAGTCTTGTGAGCCATCCATTGTGGGTGCCAGAAACTGACCTCAGTTTCTCTGTAAGAGCAGTCTGTGCTCTTAACCATAGAGCCGTCTTTCTGAACTACCCCACCGCACCTATACCTACCTATTTTGAGACAGGGTTTCACTTTGAAACCCAGACTGGTCCTGTAGCTGACTGAGAATGCTAGTCTACCTCAGCCTCTCGGGTGCTGGCCTTATAGGTATGTGTTATCAAACTTATGGAAATCCAAACTTATGTGAAGGAATCTTATGCTTTCATTGGCAATTCTACATTTGATCTTTGCCAGAAGGCCAAGGAGCAAAGTTTTCTAGGCAGTTCTGACAAATGCATTTCAGTAGAGGGCATGCCGGGCTGTAGGAACCCTGGGTTCTGTCCCCAGCACTGACTAGAGCTAGGCATGGCTATAATCCTGTGCCTATCTGTAATCCTGTGCACACCTGTAATCCTGTGCATACCTGTAATCCTGTGCCTACCTGTAACCCTGTGCACACCTGTAATCCTGTGCATACCTGTAATCCTGTGCCTACCTGTAATCCTACGCACACCTGTAATCCTGTGCACACCTGTAATCCCACCACTGAAGAAGTAGAAGCAGGAAGATCAGAAGGTCAAGCTCATCCCCCACCTACATGGTGATTTCAGGGTTAACATGGGCTTGTGAAACCTTGTCCTGATAACACCACACACACACACACACACACACACACACACACACACACACACAGTCATAAGCCCCCTACTAAACACACAAAGCATTTTTGCATTAAGCATTCTCTAGTTCACTGATTCTCAACCTGTGGGTCAAGACCCTTAGGGTGGAAAGACCACTTCATATCATATATCACATTCAGATATTGTTTGTGTGGGATATTTACAGTTATGAAGTAGCAATGAAATATGCTATGGCTGAGGTCACCACAACCTGAGGAGTCATATAAAGGTCGCGGCATCAGGAAGGATGCGAACCACTACGCTAGTTTATGTTCACCTAGTTCTGAAATAATATTTTATTAATACATTGTTTTTGTTTTGAAACTTGAGTAACACCGTATATCCCGTAAGCCCTGGTTTAGAACTTGCTCTGCAGCCCAGCCCATCCTCAAACTGTGGCAATCCTCCTGGCTTACTCTCCTGGATGCTGGCCTTACAGCCACTAGCCAAACTGGCTCAAAACTCTTTTTACAGTTTATTTTATTAAAACCAAAACACCTAAATAAATGAAAAAGATTTATTTTTGTTTTATATCTGTGTGTTGAGGTAGAGTACCTACTGAAATTTCTTGGAGCTAGAGTTATAGGTGGTTGTGAGCCACTTGAGGAAGGTGCTGGAATCCAAATACTGGTCTTTGGGAAGAGGCAGCAAGTGTTCTTACCCACCAACTCACCTCTCTAGTCCCTAACCTTTATTTCAGGTTAATGTAGTAGTAGTAGTAGTAGTGTGTGTGTGTGTGTGTGTGTGTGTGTGTGTGTGTGTGCCACAGAAGCTACTTTGGGGATGGGTTTTGTCTTTTCATGGTAGTTCAGGGACCTAATTCATGACTGTGTAGCACTTTTATTCACTGAGTCATTAAGATATGTGTTGTGTTTGGTTACTTCTTAGAATCCATGCATAATGGTTGGTTTTAGAAATTGGGGCTGGACCATGCATGGTGGCACACAAGTTTAATCAAAGCTCTTGAGAAAAGGCAACTGTCCATGAGTTTGAGGCCAGCCTCATCTTCATAGTGAGTTCCAGGACTTTGACTCAAAAAAACAAAAACAAAAATGGAGGGATGGAATTTGAATCCATGTCCCATGACTCACGATCACCTGTTACTCCAGCTGCAGGTCACCGGTGCTGCCTCTGGCCTCTGTGGGCACCTACACACAGGTGGCAGACACAGACACCACAATTGCACAGAAACAAAAGATAAAAGTATATCTTTTTAAAAGTTTAGAAATAACTAAAATCACTAAATTTCACTTTTATATTGTCATTCTTTACAAAATATCTTTTTCAGGAACTGAAGTAAAAAAAATTGAAGCTATAAATGTCCCGTGCACACAGCTTTCAATGTCATTTTTCCAGCGGTTATACAGTGAAAATATTGTTCGCGAGAGTGGACACATTGTCAAGTGCTTGGATTCTTTCTGCGATCCCTTTCTCATTTCAGATGAACTGAGAAAAGTAAGTACAGAGTTTTAAAATTTCACAGTGGGAGTTTATGGAAGGAAATGAGAAAGGACCTTCAGCCGCTCAACCTGGAGTTCACTCTAGCTAGTTGATCTTCTCAGGGTGGACTGATGTGGACTGATGTGGACTGCTGACGTGACTGTGGCGGTCGGGCTGACGCTACACATGCACAGGACGTCACTCCTGTCAGGTATCGGGCCCAGTGTGTCAACAGCAGAGAAACTCCGGCCTGTTTAATGATGAGCTATTGTCGTCCCTATCAGTCTCAACATCAAATGGATATTAAGAATATACCTGAAAAGTTGATAATAATGGCACATGCCTGTAATCCTAGCACTCAGGAGGCAGAGACAGGGAATCTAATCAGGAGTTCAAGGCCAGTCCTAGGCTATATAGGGAGACCTATCTCAAAAGTAAGACCAACAAAACTAAACTAGAAATGGAGCTTGGGACATAGCACAGCTGAGAGAATATTTAATCTCGTGAACAAAGCCCTGGGTTTGATCTCCAGCACTTCATACACATGGCTTGATGGCACATGCCTATTAGCCTAGCCCTTGGGTTAAAGGTCACCTCATCTGTGTAGTTCAAGGTTAGCTTGGGGTACATGAGACCCTGCCCAAGAATTAAAAGAAAAAATATATTAGTAATTTGGTTTTTTGTTGGTTTTTCAAGATAGGGTTTCTCTGTAGCTTTGGAGCCTATCTCTATGCTTGCAGACCAGGCTGGTCTCGAACTCACAGAGATCTGTCTGCCTCTGCCTCCCGAGTGCTGGGATTAAAGACGTGCGCCGCCACCACCTAGCAGTAGTTTGGTTTTTAAACAGATATATTTCATGTGTATGAATCTTTTATCTGTATGCATGTGTATGCACCACATGTGGGCCTAGTGGTCATGAAGACCAAACAAGGTCTGGATCCCCTGGTATTGGAGTTACAGATGGTTGTGAACCACCATACAGGTGCTGGGAACTGAGCCTGAGTCCTTTGCAAGAGAGGGAAGCGCCTGGTGTTGCACAGGCTGACCTTGAACTCACTGTGTGGTTAAGGGTGGCCTCAAGCTTCTAAAAGCTCAAAATCATAACCCTGTATTATACATTGCATTGCTTGAAGATGATTTTTATCATCTTAGGTTTTGCTCATGGAAGACTCTGAAAAATATGAAGTCTTCAGCCTACTGGAAAGGGAAGAGTTCCTGTTCTGTCTTTTTAAGCACCTCTGCCTTGGAGGCTCCCTTTGTCAGTATGAAGATATGATTAAGCCGTATCTGGACACAGCAAAGCTGATCTATAAGGATCTGGTGAGGTAATGTTCTCAGTGTGTAAATTCTTCCCAGGAGAGAAAATCCTTTTTGTTTACCCTGGTGGAATTACCCAGCGTCGCTTGTGTTCGTATTGGCTACTCCACTGGCCCTTTGCAGCCCGCCTCTCTCTTCTCCAGGCCAGAAGATTTTGTGTCTCTGTTTTTGTTTGTTTCGTGCCAGTGCTGGTATTGGGCTAAGACCTTGATTTATAGGCAAACATTCTACCCTGAGGCAGCAGCCTTGTCTTTCAGGTCATTATCAGGTTTTTTTTTTTTTTTTTTGCTTTTTCGAGACAGGGTTTCTCTGTGGTTTTGGATCCTGTTCTGGAACTAGCTCTTGTAGACCAGGCTGGTCTCGAACTCACAGAGATCCACCTGCCTCTGCCTCCCGAGTGTCATTATCAGTTTTTGTGAGGTTTGTTGTGTCTGGTCTACACTGCAACTCAGGCTGCCTTAGAGCTCACTCTGTGACCCAGGCTGTCCTGCCTAATTGCGGGTCTTACTGCCATGCCCAGCCCCCAGGCTTAGTTCTCAGCTTTTCCTCCTTCCCCTTTCCTCACCCC
>NW_026068013.1:448158-522410 GCF_014885135.2 Alexandromys fortis | reverse complement strand
TGCAGGTTCTAGGCTATCCTGGTCTACATACTGATTCCAGCCCTGAGGAGGCAAAGGTATGAAGATCACTGCAAGTTCTAGGTTATCCTGGTCTACATACTGATTCCAGCTCTGAGTAGGCAAAGGTATGAAGATCACTGCAGGTTCTAGGCTATCGTGGTCTACATACTGATTCTAGCCCTGAGGAGGCAAAGGTATGAGGATCATTGCAGGTTCTAGGCTAACCTGGTCTACACATTCTGATTCCAGGCTAGCCTAGGCTCTTTAGTAAAACTCTGCCTCAAAAAAAAAAAAAAAAGAAAGAAAAGAAAAGAAAAGAAAAAAAAGAGAGAACGAGAAAAAAAGGAAAGAAAAAGAAAAAAGGTCACAGAAACACGGAGGTAGCAAGCTGCTCAGCAGGTAACCATGCTAGTTAACCAAACCGCCTGAGCTCTGAGCTCAGTCCTGGAACCCATGTAAAAGGGAGTAGGGGAGAGCAGACTCCACAGAGTGACTTCTGACCCCTACACTGATGCTATGGAAAAGAAAGGAAATAAAACATTTTCAGGAATATGCAGCCAACATGCGAGGCAGTGCGCTCTGCACATTTACAGCTCCTGTGAGCCCAGGAGACTGAGGCTCTCCGCACCCCAGCCGTGCACGCACACGCTACCACACTACCATTCTGCTGCCACAGGAGTCTGTGGAATGTCTCACTGCTGTGTGTGGTAAGGAAGAGTTCACTGAGGTATTTGAAACAAACAGTTCTAGAGCTTAAATAGAAATGCTCTTTCTTCCTGAACCCTCCTGGTAGCCTAGCCTGCAACCTCCTTTACATTTACAAAGGTTCTATTGGTAGCTTTGAATCATACATAATAATAGGCTTTATGATGATAATTTAATATACGTGTGTCCAATGTGTTTTGATTGTCTTCTCCCCATTGCCCTCTTGTACATTTTGGTGTGTTGAATTTTAAAAAGCCCTGAAGAGTAACAACTGTTCATGAAAAGAGCAGCTAAGCTGATGGTGCCTCTTTTTTATGTTTTATCTGTGTGTGTACACGTGCAAGTCCAAGGAGGCCAGGAAAGGGTGTTGGCTTGACGAGGCAAGTGAGGTCCTGGAATCAAACCCAGATCCTCCGCCAAAGCAGCAATCACTCTCTTTTTAAGAATATTATAAGGGCATTTTGTCTGTGTGTCTGCCTGCTGCCTGGAGCCAGAAGAGGGTATCAGATTCCCTGGTTGTTTGTAAGCAGCCTGCCATGCACATCCTGGAAAACTGAGCCCAGGTCCCCTGCCAGAGCAGTGGGTGCTCACAGTTGCTGAGCCATCGCTCCAGTCCCCAGGCTTGTTATGTTTTAAGTGTGCCTTTTTTCCCTCCTCTTAGTGTTCGGAAACATCCTCGAACCAAGGAAATACAAATTACCTCTTCCGTCTTTAAAGTGAAGGCCTACGTGAGTATTGAGCTTCTTGATTACTCATAGATGGAGCCGCTATGTTTGTGATATACAGAGACTGTTATACCCAGGAGAAACGATGCCGCTGCTGACTATTCTATAACATTCTAACGTTATTGGGTACAGCTTCATGGAGTGAGTCAGGGCTGGAACCTGGAGCCAGGGCAGAAACAGAGACTGAAGGAGTGTTGCTGACTGGTTCCCCTCATTGCTCTTCTCCAAGGCCCTGTGAAGAGCGCTAAGGGCTTTCCCAGCCCGAAGCTCCAGACTCCTTCCACAGTCCTCCCCAAACAACATCTGGGACCAGCTTCTCCATTTGTTTGCTCTCTGTTGTGCTGAAACACTGACTAATCCAGCTTAGGGGAAGAGAGGCTTTATTTTATTCACCTTACCTGTCCAAGCCTCAGTCCACTGTCGAGGAAGCCGAAACATAAGCACAAGCCTCATGGCTTATTCAGCCTGTTTTCTTGTGCAGTCCCGACTCCTGCCCAGTGTTGGCACCACCCGCAGTGGGCTAGGTCCTCCCCCATGCATCATTAGTCAGGATAATGTCCCACGGAGCAATCTGATGGAGGTAATTCCTGAATAGAGATCCCCTCTCCGCAGATATGTCTAGGTGTGAGCCAAGTTGACGAAAGCAAACAGCACCCGTGGCAGGCACTTCACTCACCGAGTATCTCAGTGGTCCATGGAAACTACCTGATAGAGTCGGGAAAGGGACACACTTGAGTCCGAGCACCCAGGGGACTTAGGCAGAGGGCTACTGAGCTCTAGTGTAGCCTGGTCTACATGATGAAACACAAGTAAGAAAAAAGCCAGCAGTGATGGCTCACACCTGTCATCCCAGGAGGCAGGCAGAATCCATCAGTTGAGGCCAGCCTGGGGCACACACTTACACAAAGCACAACAGAACAGCTCCTGGAAAGCATGTGATTGCACTAGCCACTCCTTGAGGCCAGAGTCAAGAGTTGGGATACATGCGCACAGTGGATTTGTACTGCTAGTACGGCTGTTGGCGGTTTATTGACAATTTATTCTCAAAAACTTTTAGGTATGTTTAATGATTCTTGTTTATCGAGACAGACATCTTGCTGTGCATTCCAGACTGGCCTCAAACTTGATCTTCCTGCCCCAGCCCCCAAAGGACTGGGATTAAAGGTGTGTGCCATTACACCTGCCTATGTTTCATGATACTTGGGCAGAAAAATGTGTGACAGTCAAAGACTTCAATGCGGTTGAACACTGAAAAATTCAGGCCTGTTATCTTTTCAGGACTCTGTTGGCTTGTGCTACCCTTCAGCTAAGGAGCATGAGCAGACGTTCTCCTACTTCGTCGTGGATCCCATCAAGCGTCACGTGAACGTCTTGTACCATTGCTATGGTGTGGGGGAGATGGCTTAGTTTGGTTTGCACCATCTATTGTGTCTCCTCGTCAGCACTGATAGACAGACAGATATGCTCTTGCAGATCCGTCGGAAGCAGCTGTAAAGACTACGTCGAGTTGAAGAAAGCAAACACTAAAGTGCCTTTCTCTTCGTTAGCCTGGCACACTCACACAAGAACCCCTGGTGGAGCCTGTACAAAGCAGAACGTCACAGTTTATGTTTGTTCTATCAACATGGAGCCAGTCTCAATTTCCTATTTTTTAAAATTGTTTGAGAGGCAAAGGCAGGCAGGTCTCTGTGAGTTCATGGCCAGCCTGGTCTACAGAACTAGTTCCAGGATAGCCAGGGCTACACAAAGAAACCCTGTCTCAGAAAACCAAATTAATCAATTAATTACTTAGTTAACTTAAAAAATTGGTTTTAGTGTTTGAGGAAGTATCTCATGTGAGCTTTGAACTCCCTATGCAACTGAAGCTGGTCTTGAACTCCTGATCCTCTTGCCTCTACCTCTTTAGTATTGGGATGCAAGCATGCTCTTTAGTGTTGGGATGCAAGCATGTACCACCAGGCCTTGCTCTGTGTGCTTTGTTTGGGGAACTAATTAATTCTGGTTTAGAATTGAAACATTAGACATCACCACCACCAGTCATTATTAATGTGAATTAATACAATTTTTAAACTTCAATTTATGTAATTACATTTTTCTCATCCCAGAAAGGTATATGTATTTCCAGTGTGGTGGCACACACCTTCAGTTCCAACACTTGGGAGGCAGAGGCAGGCAGATCTCTGTGAGTTTGAGGCCAGCCTGGTCTACAAAGTGAGTTCCAGGACAGCCAGGGCTTGAAAAGAAAAAGGAAGGTTTATGTCTCTACATGTAGAAAAAAACAGAGAATCCTTTTGCTTCATTTTTTTCACTTAAAATCCTCAATTAAAACTCATTATAAATTCTTATTATATAACAAGTTAAACCTCTGGCTGCCATAGAGTTTCTAACAGAAACATAGTAGTAATATGTATGTTGCGGGTCCATTGGAGGTGGTGTTGCAGGCAGTGGAACTAGCAGTGGAACCCAGCATTCTATGCACGCTAGGCAACTGCTCTATCCACTGTAGTATGTCGGCACAGGGTCACATGTAGCCCAGTCTGGCCTCATACCTATGTATAGCCAAGTATGACTGTGAACTCCTGACCCCTTGCTTCTACATCCCAGGTGCCGGGTGACAGTTGTAGGCCCTGAAAACTGGCTAGGCCTTGTATTCTCAAGTCTACCATTACTTACACCGTGACCCTGAGGGGATTGCTTAACCTTTATTTCCTAAGTGACATTCTCTGTAAAATGTAGGAGATTCCTTCATAAATTGTTTTGAAAATTATAAAAATTAAAACGTATCTTGAGTGTACAATGGTGCCAAGTATACAGTTTAATGCTACTAGCTGGGTGGTGGTGCCACACACTGTTAATCCCAGCACTTGGGAGGAGAGGCAGATGAACCTCTGCATTTGAAACCAGCCTGGTCTACAAAAATGAGTTCCAGGACAGCCAGGGCTGTTACACAAAGAAAAACCTAGTCTTGAAAAACAAAAACAAGCCCGGTGTTGGTGGCGCATTCCTTTAATCCCAGCACTCGGGAGGCAGAGGCAGGCGGATCTCTGTGAGTTCGAGGCCAGCCTGGTCTACAAAGGGAGTTCCAGGACAGGCTCCAAAGCTACAGAGAAACCCTGTCTCGGAAAAAAAAAAAAAAAAAAAAAAAAAAAAAAAAAAAAAAAAAAAAAAAAAAAAAAAAAAAAAAAAAAAACCAGGCCCTTTGTCTAGTTGCATTTTTCTATTAATTTGTTTGTTTTATATGTAGAGGGTTTGTTTGAGGAAGGGTCATAGACCCAGCTGGCCTCCCACTAGTCTGGTCCTCCTTCCTCTGCCTCCAGAGCACAGGGATTTCAGGTGTGCAGCCCCAAAGCGGCTGCCGTGGACCCATCTACACTCTGTGCTCTCAGGCGCTGGGAGCACAGAGTGTAGATGGGTCCAGCACCTGGCCTTGGAAAGACAGAGGTCTTGGACAAAGAGAAGTGGGTCCTTGGAGTGACCTTGATTAGCACGTGCAGTGAGGTAGAGGGTCTCTCAGGGGCAGAGGGGGGGTGCACAGAGAAGGAGCCCCTCTGTACCGCAAACCAGCACTTGAGTCAGCTGCTGTCTACATGCCCCATCTTAAGCTCTCTCTGCTCGGTCCCTCCAGTTATCCCTGAAGCATTTATTGGAGTTTTGAACTGTCAGAACCTGTACTTAGTAGTGCACTATGGAGTGAGATCTGGAGCCTAGGAACATACCTCAGGCCACATGATGTCTGGAAAATAGCCGCAGCCTGTGGAAAGGGCTGGGCTGGGACAGCTGACCCTGTGACAGCCGACGTGACCAGTGTCATATGAATGGTTTTCTGGGACTTCAAAATGTTCTTCAGAAATCCCAGCTGCTATTTAAGGAGGAAGGTCAGGGATTGTAATTAGGATATTAGATGAGACACGGGTGAAGGCTGGGAAATGAGGGGCACTGTAGTTCCCGTGAGCAATCAAGCTTCCAGCACATGGGAGACTCGGGAAACGCAGGTGCACCCGAGAGGGCAGCTGAACCAGGACACTGCGCAGCTCAGGAAGGCAGCTCTGTGGGGACCTGCTCACAGAGGCCACCACACTGAGTGTGCAACTCCATCTGTCACAGGTAGCACATCGCCATCATCAGTAAACTGAGCAGGGTGGTAACTCCTTAAAGCAGTACCCTGGAAAGATGACTCGTGTTGTGCTAAGCTGAAGGAAGTCCAGAGATCAGAGGCACACTGGGAGCTATCAAGCATCGGATCACCAGCTGTGACTCATACCAACATCACGAAGTAGACAGTGCTCAGGGAGAAGACGAAATGGGGATGTCACTTCACTGGTTGAATGCGCCCTCGAAGACAGGCACAAAGCCCTGGGTTTGATCCCCAGCACCTCAGGAACCAGAGAACTGGAGGCAGGAGGATCATGACTTCAAGGCCATCTGAGGCCAGCCTGGGAGACGTGAATTCCTGTCTCTAAACAAAAATAATAGCAAAGAATCCCAGCACTTGGGAAACAGAAGCAGACAGATTTCTGAGTTCGAGACCAGCCTGGTCTACAGAATGAGTTCCAGGACAGCCGGGGCTACACAGAGAAACCTGTCTCAGAAGACAGAAACAAAAGCCAGCAACAAAATGAAATTGATGAGTGTAGTGATAAGAGCGGTGGGCTGCGTTCCTGGCACCTGGCCGCCCGCTAGCTTTGCCCAAAATAATTACACGGAAGCTGTATTCTTTTTAACACTGGTTGGCCCGTTATCTGTAGCCTCTTATTGGCTAGCTCTTACATATCGATCTAACCCATTTCTAATAATCTGTGTAGCCCACGAGGTGGCTTACCAGGAAAGATCTTAACCTGCTTCTGTCTGGAGTGGGAGAATCATGGCGACTCACTGACTCAGCTTCTTTCTCCCAGCATTCTCTTCTGTTTTCTCCACCTACCTAAGGGTTGGCCTATCAAATGGGCTTAGGCAGTTTCTTTATTAATAAGAAATCACTCCCACATCAGATGAGCCAACAAGATGTCTCTGTGCTGAAAGAGGCTTGGTGACAAGTCTAGCAGACCTGATGCCAACTCCCAGGACACAAACAGTAGGAGAAGACAGTTAACTGCAAGATGTCCTCTGACCTCCATACCCAAATCATGGCTTATGCTTGTTTGCTCATCTACACACACACACAATAAATAAGTAGAATTTTTTTAAAAATGTAAGTCAAGTCAGGCAGTTGTGGCACACGCCTTTAATCTCAGCACTCGGGAGACAGAAGCACAAGGATCTCTGTGAGTTTGAGGCCAGCCTGGTCTACAAGAGCTAGTTCCAGGACAAGCTCCAAAGCTGTAGAGAAACTCTGTTTCAAAGCTGCAACACCCCCCCCCCCCCCCCGCAAAAAAATTTAAATTAGGTCTGGGAGTATAGCCCCATACGAGAGCACTTGCCTACAGTGCTGTGAATTCCTGAGTTCAACCTGAACATTGCAAAAGAGGAAATGGAGTAAGACAAGATCAGTGTGGCCCCAAAAAGAAAGGGTTAGGCAAGTGGGTGAGTTCTGAGGTGACAGGGCTCTGAGGGCGGGAAGTGGGATTTGTGGGAGGAAGTTGTGGTTAGACGGGGAAATCCCTCAGTGGAGCCCTTCCTCTTCTTTTCTTTATTCCTCGAGCCTTTGTTCTCTGATTCACAACCCTGTAGGCTCTGTGCCGTGGGCGCTGTGCCGTGGGTGCTGTTCTGTGGGCGCTGTGCCGTGGGCACCGTGCTGTGGGTGCCATGGGCGCTGTGCCGTGGGCACCGTGCTGTGGGTGCCATGGGCGCTGTGCCGTGGGCGCTGTGCATTGGGTGCTGTGCTGTGGGGGCCGTGGGCGCTGTGCCGTGGGCGCTATGCTGTGGGCGCTGTTCTGTGGACGCTGTGCAGTGGGCGCTGTGCCATGGGTGCCGTGGGCGCTATGCTGTGGGCGCTGTTCTGTGGGCGCTGTGCAGTGGGCGCTGTGCTGTGGGCGTGGTTCTGAACCAGTGCTCAACCAGCTTCGGTTCTCACACTTTTGAAAACAGATTTGCAGATTCTAAAAGCTGGTTGGAGGCTTCTTAAGGAACACACTATTCCTAAATTCTCTTAACCAATTAATCAGCAGTAAATGTATATAATATAGCTGGGTGTGATGGCACACACCTATAATCCTAACACTTGGGAGGCTGAGACAAGAGGATCCTCTGAGTTCCAGGCCAGCCTGGGTTGTAGATTGAACCCCTATCTAAAACAAACAAAAACCTGGCATTCATTCCACAAATGTTTATTATTATTGCCTACTGTGTTCCAGCCACGATCCACATATTATGTTAAATAATGGTTTGGAGTGGCGAGTGCTTGTAGTCTCAGTACTAGACAGGCAAGGTGGGCATCCTGCAAGCTGGAGGCCAGTCTGACCTGAAGTGATAGCCTGACAAAGCCAACAAAGGGCTCTTCAGAGGTCTGCGCATGCTTCTTGGCACCGTGTCAGGCTGCTCACAGTCCTCTGTACCCCAACTCCAGGGGAGCCAACACTGTCTTCTGACCTCCCTAGGTATCTGCATGCAAGTGCACACATTCACACATATACACATATTTTATACATAAATAAAAAATTCAGGGTATGCATTTCTCTTGTTCTGCCCATCCTCTACAAGGTTAAATGTTCACCTTTAATGCATTTTTAAGTGTATTTTTATTTGTGTGTGTGTGTGTGTGTGTGTGTGCGTGCATGGGAGTGTGTATGTCACATGTTCAAGTGCTCAAGGAGGCCAGAAGGGGGGGGGTCAGATCCCTGGAGCTAAAGTTACAGGCAGCCTAGGCCATGCAGTGTGAGTGCTGGGAACTGAATCATGTCCTCTGGAAGAGCAGGGAGCACCCTTAGTCCCTGAGCTGTGTCCCCAGCTCTGATGGAAGGCTTAAGCAAGGGGGAGGGGGGCTTTGCACGTTTTGAAAGACCCCTATGGCCATTATGTGGTAAGCAGTTCAAGAGGCCATGTAAAGTGGGAAGCTGATGACTATGAGAAGCGGCTGAACTAGACAGTGTCTCTGAAGATGGAGTATTATAGCAAGTGCTGGGTCCTCTTCCTGAATTTGTCTTGTGAATATATACTCGTTTTATCTAGTAAAAATTATTAATTGCTAGTAGCCTAGAAGATAACTCTACTTAAAAATAGTGCCTTTAAAGAGACAATTAAAGTTAGATGAAGGTAGATTGTAACAGGAGACCCATTGGATGGGCCAATCTCATTGGCGTTCTTAGAAGGAAAACAGGTTAGAACACAAGACAGGAGCTGGGCAAAATGGTTCAGCTTCCCACAATGGAAGAAACAAGTTCTAAAAGTTCTCCTCTGCCTTTCACAATGTGTGGCACACGCACACACACACACCCACACACCAATAAATACATTAATTTTTTGAACAGAAATAGACCAACAGGAAGAAATGTGTAGAAACCAGGAATACAAATGAGAATTAGAAAGGTTTTGACCTCAGGCTTCAGGCCTCCCAGTCTGTGGGGAAGGTTTTTGCTGTTCAGACAAGTCAAGTTTTTGCTGTTCAGACCAGTCAAGTCTGCACAGTTTGCTGTGACGGCCTCCCACAATAATATATGGAGGGAAGTGGATGTTCCAGATGCTTCCCCAAACACTGCTGCAACCAGTGTTACTTACTGGTGGATTTTCAAGAGACTTGTTTAAAAAAAAACTTAATAGAACAATAGGGTTAGCATGGCGATATGTTTGTTGATGCAGTTATCTGGGGCTTTGAGCTCAAGACGGATGGGAACTAATATGGGCTCACATAGTAATGCACAGAAGCCTTGGGAACTGGGCAAGTGTGCGGATGAGGTCACTGTTAACTCTTCATGGCTGGTGTGAGTGAGACACAGCGGGGACCAACTGCAGTTTTCAGTGAGCAAGAATGGAAATGTCCCTTGAGAGAGAACTGGTGCTGAGTGGTAAGAGATTGATGGGAACAGGAAAGATTGGATGGGGACTGGGAGAGCAGCCAGGAACTGACTGAAAAACCTGAGGTGTGAGCTGAGAAGGGGCTGATGTTCCTGAGGAAGCCAGAGGGACTAGAGACACCAGTCTCCCCCCATCTCTCTCTCTCTCTCTCTCTCTCTCTCTCTCTCTCACACACACACACACACACACCAGGCACACCCATCATTCTATCTTACCTGAACCAACTCACTTTTTAAGCAGCCCATGCGGGGTCAGGATTGATGCCTACAACACATACTTTGTTGAGAAACTGAAAAACATTTGTGTAATAATCTGGCCTCAAACTCATGACAATCCTCCCTTCCTCTGCTTGCTCAATGCTGGGATTGCGAGCATGTACACCATGCCCAGCTAGAGAAATAATTATGTGTTGTCTTTCTAGTGAAGTACCTCAGAGCCCAGAATCCTCCATTACTGGTGAGCTCTATGGCGCTAAGCAAACCACGCACACCAGGACATCCCAGAAGCCTCTGTGGTGAGGAAACTGCTTCACGTGAGCACCACACAATCCCGCCGTGCAGTCACATGTGTGCTCTCGGTACCTTTAGTGGTCGTCCTGACAAACAGTGCAGAGAAAGCCCCTCAGCTGAGGTTCTCCCTCGAAGAGGAAAGCTATGATCCGAGCTCTTGTTTGCCATGCAGTCCAACACCTTCATTCCAACTCACACAAGGCGTGCTTCACAGAAGAGAGCAGGTTCTGATCTCCCCAGACAAAATACATCACTAAGGAATGTAACACTTGGCCGGGCAGTGGTGGTGCATGCCTTTAATCCCAGCACTCGGGAGGCAGAGGCAGGCGGATCTCTGTGAGTTCGAGGCCAACGTGGTCTACAAGAGCACCAGGACAAGCACCAAAGCTACAGAGAAACCCTGTCTCGAAAAAAAAAAAAAAAGCATGTAACACTTTCTACATACAGACAAATGGGCAAGGATTAATAGGTGTTCGTAAATGAATTCACAACATCCATGGTGTGAATTCGGTACCATTAGCTGGAGAAAACAAGTCAGAACTGTGGGAAGAAGACTGAAGAGTTGAGGAGCTTAGAGAAACAGACGGGCAAGCTTTATCATGGTATTCTAGCACAGGAGCCGTTCAATAGTATTAGTCCTTCTTCACTGACCAAATTGCATAGGCATTAAGAGTTGTTTCCAGAGTTTGGCATTTTAAATTATCAAAAGAAGTATAGCTTCTATTTGTTTTCCAAAGATTTTTTTATTTATGCGTGCATGCATACATACAGGTGCACATTTGTGGAGCTAGATCTTCTGGGGTCGGTCTGAACTCAGGCCCCCTGAAAGCGTAGCAAGTACACTTAATTATGGGACCATCTCTCTAGCCATAAAATAAAAGTTTTTAATTAAATTTTTGTTTTTAAATTTTATTTTATGTGTGGGTGTTTTGTCTTCAGGAATGTCTGTGTACCAAGTGCATGTCTGGTGCCTGCAGAGTTCAGGAGAGGAGGCCAGATCCTGAGGAGCTGAGTGACAGAAGGGAGCTGCCATGTGGGTGCTGGGAATGGAACCTAAGCCCTCTGGAGGAGCCAGTGTTCTCCTCAACTGCCAAGCAGTCTCTTTTGTCAAAATGTGCTGCTCTAACTCCAGCAGACCAGGCACAGTGCCCCATGCCGATCATCCAGTGGTCTGACCATGTGGTCTGGGTTTTGAGACAAGGTCTTGTTATGTAGACTGACCACAGCATAAGATCTATGCTCAGCCTCCTCAGTGCTGATGGTAGTGGTGTGTCCCCATATCTGTCGAAGACTCCAACTCATACAAATACAGATAAATAAATAAATGTATGTTTTTAAACAAAAACGGAAAAATCAGGCTGAAGATGCAGTGTAGTCAGACTTTTCTTGGGCTACCAACTCACAAATAACACGGAAACTTACTAATTATGAAATCTCGGCCTTGACTTAGGCCTGTTCTCAACTAGCTCTTAGAGCTTAAATTACCCCATTTATATTAATCTACACTCTGCCATGTGGGATTTCCTTTCTTCCATCTTGTACCTGCTGTTTCCTCTCCGAGTGCCCAGATTCCTCCTCCCTACTATTGGCCATTTATCTCTTGATTAAACAAATAAGAAGATGCCTTAGGCAGAGACACTATGTTAGGTGGCTCACAACTGCTTGTACCTCCAGTTCCAGGGGAGACCCTATGTCCTAGTCTGCCTTTGAAGACACCCACCGCTGATGCACAGCATACACTCACACACACACACTCACACACACACACACACACACACACACACACAAATTAAAACTTTTTTAAAAGATTAAAAAAATAAGTCGTCAGTTTTTGTTTTGTGGGTTATATTTTCTTTTTTCTTCATTTTTTTTGGGTGGTTGTTTGTTTTTTGAAACAGTGTTTCTCTGTGTAACAGCTCTAGCTGTCCTGGAACATGTTTTGTATACCAGGACCAGGCTGGCCTTGAACTCACAGAGATCCACCTGCTTCTGCCTCCCAAGGTGTGTGCCACCACTGCCTGACCTCTCTCTATTGGTTTTTCGAGATAGGGTTTCTCTGTAGCTTTTGGAGCCTGTCCTGGAACTAGCTCTTATAGACCAGGCTGGCCTCAAATTCACAGAGATCTGCCTACCTCTGCGTCCCAAGTGCTGGGATTAAAGGCGTGTGCCACCACCACCCGCCCTTTCTTTTTATTATTATTATTTTTTAAATAGGGAAGAATCTCAGACAGCACAGGTTGACCTAGAACTAACACATTCTCAAAGATGATCTCAAACTTCTTAGCTATCAGCTAAGATTCAGGACATCATTTTTACTGATCCTTTACAACACAAAATGTAATCAACTTTTCAGCAATCACCTAAATATGTATTAAGTGTTTACTTAGATGTATAAACTTACACAAATGAATTTTTCATTTGAAGAACAAAACAGTGTAGAATATGATAGTATATTGTTTTTCAAGTGTTAGATGTAATAGAACTCCCATGATGGCTCAGTAAGACCCAGATTGTATCTGGGAAGGTGAGTTTGAGGCCAGCCTGGTCTACAAAGCGAGTTCCGGGACAGCCAGGACTGTTACACAGAGAAACCCTGGAGAGAGAGAGAGAGAGAGAGAGAGAAGGGAGAGACAGAAGCTGCCTCTTCAAGAGGGAGATGGAAAAGGAAGAGACTTAAGCTGCAAGCAGGAAGATCTGCCTGCCTCAGTGGAGGAGGGGTAGTGGGTGTGGCTTGTCTCTTAAAGTGACAGGACAAACCATTACACCAAGGCAGTTACAGAATGTTCTTACAGGACCAATTCATAATGCATCACAGACAGGGTCACCTGATGAGCGGGTGGAGTTCTCATGCAGTTGCATACCACAGTCCATCAACTGAATGGTAGTATCGAGCTTCAGGAACAAAGCTAAATGCTTGAAGCTTTTAATTGATGAGAGTCCAGGGCCCATATGCGAGGCAAGGTGCTGCATGAAAGAAAAAAAAGTTGAAATGAAATCATCCTAACACTTGGGAGGCTGAGGCAGAAGGATTATCACAACTTCCAAGTGGGAGCAAGCTCTGATGCACTAGACATGGAGTACAGCCCTAATTAATTCTGGGAGGTCACAAACATTCCAGTGAGAGCAGAAGGAAGAGGGAGATGGGTGGCTCAGGAGAGAGGATCATGACAAATGAGATATGTGGCTGGAAACCACACTGCCAACTGGCTGTCAAGAGGAGAGGACCACAAGCCTCCCGTCCCAGCTGCCGTGCTCTGAACAACATGGGTCTGTGGCTAAAGAGAAGCAAAGGTGAATGTCTCGTGTTGCACAGTCCAAATGTATCTTTTGGTTCATGTTTGTTTGCTTTTGCAATACAGGGTTTCTCTGTGTAGCCTGGCTGTCCCTGAGCTCACTTTGTAGACCAGGCTGGCCTCGAGCTCAGAGATCCGCCTGCCTCTGCCTCCCGAGTGCTGGGATTTAAGATGTGCGCCACCCCTGCCCAGTGAGTCAACTAACTGTAAAGTTAGTGATCTACACAAACAATGATAATGGCCCAGGATAATGGTAGACTTTTTTTTAAAAAGGATGTTTTTATTTGTATGACTGGGTTGCCTGAGTGTATTTCCAGGTACTTCCTGGTGACTGCAGGGGCCAAATGCAGTTCCAGTTCTTTTGGAAGTGGAGTTACAGGAGTTGTGAGCTGCCATGTGGGTGCAGGGAATCAAATCGGGGGTTACTGGAAGAGCAGCCAGCGCTCTTAAGCCCTGTGCTGCCCCTCCAGTCCCCAAATGGTGTGGGACATTCTTCTGTATATGTGTTGCTTTTATTGATTAATGAATAAAGAAGCTGCCTTGGTCTGTGATAGGACACAGTAGAGCTAGACGGGGCTGGGGTGGGGAGAGAAGGGGGTTCGGGGCTAAACTGAATGCTGGGTAAAAGAACGCTAAGTCAAGAGAAGCCATGTAGCTGCCAGATGTGCTGGAACCTTGCCAGGAAGCCATGTGGCGCTACACAGATTAATAGAAATGGGTTAACCAAAGATATAAGAACTAGCTAGCAATACGCTTAAGTGATTGACCAAGCAGTGATTTAAATAATATTGTTTCTATGTGATTATTTTGGGAGTCTGGGCAGCCAGGAAAAGTGAGCAGCCTTACCCAAAACCCAAAGATAGGTCTATATATAAAGATGCCTCCCAAGTGTGGCTTGGTGGTATATGCCTGAAAACTCAGCAATCAGGAGGCTGAGGCAGGAAGGCTGTGAGTTCAAGATGATTCTGGACCATAGCCTGCAATCTTGTCTCAGGAAACCATACACAAAGAAAAGCTGTCTTTCTGTTTCAAGGGGTTTAAAATAATAACTCCTGGAGGTGGGTAGGTCAGGCACAAAGATGAAAGAATGTATTCCCATTGTCGCCATCTCCTCCTAACTGGTGACTGACATGCTGGAGAGAATGGTAAGGGGCACAGTCCTGATGAAGAGACAGAGGTCCTAACTGAACGTTTGATTACTCCAGAAAGCCTTGTGAGCCACAGTAACTTTGTTCTCACTTTAAAGGCCGGCAAACTATTGACCACACCCTGTAATTACAGTGTCCATGGCAGTAAGGCTGTAGTTAGGGACAGCTTCCATTGCAACCTGTGGCCACAGCCGCCTTTGTTCTATACATCTCCATTCAGCTGAAAGGTTTGCTGTTCTCAGATGGGGTCTCAGGCAGCCCCTGCTGCTTTTACACTTAACTGTCCAATGAGATTGGCTTTAAACTTTTGACCCTCTGCTTCCCACCACGCCACCGTCCCCACTAGAGACAATTCTATACAGGTCAATCAGGCCTAGAAGTCACAGCATTCCTCCTGCCTCAGCCCTCCAAATTTCCAGATAATTTCAGTTCTCTTCCTTCCTTCCTTTCTTTCTTTTTTGGTTTTTTGAGACAGGATTTCTCTGTAGCTTCTGGAGCCTGTCCTGGAACTAGCTCTTGTAGACCAGGCTGGTCTCGAACTCACAGAGATCTGCCTGTCTCTGCCTCCTGAGTGCTGGGATTTAAAGGCGTGCACCACCACCGCCCAGTCCTTCCTTCCTTTCTTTTTCATTTCCTTTCTGAGACAGTCTCTCATATAACCCAGGCTGGCCTGAAATTCACTTTGTAGATGAAGCTGACCAGGAACTCAGAGACCCACCTGCTTCTGTCTCTATTGTGCTGGATGCACAACAGCTGTGCCCCACCAACTTTTCACTGTGAATTGTTTTGCCCAAAGGTTTTGTTTGTGGATTTAACTGTTGGATATGAGAAAGAGGGAGAGCGATCAGGGTTCTAAAAGGGCTCTGGCGTAATAGGCTGGGTTACTACCAGCGAAGTCACCTGTAAACAGGGCAATGATAGAGCTGACAACGACCAAGAACTCGCCTTGTGCCACAGACTGGGTCAGTGCTTTATGTCCATTGAGTCATTCAATGTCTCAACAACGTGAGGTGATGTCATTACCCTGACGCCAAAATTAAAGAGCAGGAAGTAGTCTGCTCCCTATCTTACAGCTGCCGCAAGGGGAACCAGGACCTGAACTCCAAACCCTGAAGTTTAGGAACCCACAAGACTGGTTAAATGCTCTTCGCACTTGGTGGGGTAGAGAGCAATTCTGGAATTAGTCCTAGGAGGGTATTTACCCTACTTCCTCTCTTGGACAGGAACCTGAAGCTCCTGGGTTGATTAAAATCTTGCCTGTTTGAAGCTGGTTCACCCCACTCTACAGCAGCAAGCACTAGAGATCGCTGCTCAGAATTCTTCTGGGCATGTCCTGGCTGGAGGAAGAGATTATCTTTTTGCTCAAGGGTCCTTTCTTTGCTTAATCCTATTTATACCGTTTTCACTTGCCCTCAGACAAAATCATTGCTACAAGAACGCCGATTTCTGCAGAAGAAATTTGTGTGTCTAAAAATCGGTGTTGCACAACCCTGGGAATACACTCAAAAAGCACCGACTGCTCCAGTGGAAACTGTAATGTTTGATATAGAGCTCAACAGTTCATGACATCAGCAAGGGGCTGCTTGCTCTTCCCGAGGATCCAGGTTCAAACCCCAGCACCCGCATGCTCACAACCGGTGGAATCAACACCTTTTTCTGGCCTCTGTGGGACCCACGCAATCATATGATGCAAAGACACATACGCAGGAAACACCCAACACAAAACAATTATGTAAAAACGACAACATGTTTTCACCATTTTTAAGTGATTACAGATAGTAAGACCACAAGATCTCTCTCTCTCTCTCTCTCTCTCTCTCTCTCTCTCTCTCTCTGTCTCCCCTTGTACCAGGCACAGGAGGTAAAAGTAATATGCTCCCTCATTATGATTTGAGTTGACGTTCTCAGACACCAAATGGCAAATTGTGGTACTTAGAAAAATTGATTTGACTCTGGGCACGGTAGAAAAATGCCTTTAATCCCAACACTCCAGAGGTAGAGGCCAGCCTGGTATACACAGCAAGTTTCAGGGCAGCCAGGGCTACATAGAGAAATTGTGTCTCAAAAAAACAAACAAAAATTTTGGTTTTCATTTAAAAAAAATCAATGGTTGTTGATTACATTCGTAATCTCAGCCCTTTAGAGGACGAGGCGGGAGAAACAAGAATGTAAAGCCAATCTCAGCTACATGAGTAGGAGACTAGCCTGCGCTACATGAGAACGAAAACAAGGCTGGTCTACCAGTTCGATTTCTGAGACCCACAACGAAGACCCCACAAATTGCCCTCTGACCTCCACTTGTGCTCCACGGAATGTGGAGCTCACTCCTACGTGGTGAGTGTAATTTTGAAAAAAAGGAAAGAAAAAAAGCTAAATCAGTTCCCAAAGTCGGGGATGTAGATGCCCTTGCTTGGAATCTTAGCAGTCAGGAAGCTGTGGCACAAGACCGTAAGCAGTTGGAGGGTATCCTTGGCTACAGTCAGTTTAAACAAAACTTAGTGATACGTTTTCTTTTGTAAGATACACTGAGTGTAAGATCTGCTCTCCAAGCTTCAATCTGTAATCATTTGCCTCCCCTCAAGCATTTTGTTTTTCTGCACACTCGCCGGTAAACGGCAAAACTGCAATCTACGTTAAAACGCGAAGCCGACTAAAATCAGTGCGGGTGAGTAGACGGCCTTCCATCCAGCCTCGCCTCCGGGCGGCCTTGGCGGCCCGGGGAGGCCGGCCCGCGGACGCGCAGCTCCACGCCGGCCGGTGCGCACGCATCGCAGCAGCCTCCGGGTCACGTGCGCCCGGGAGTCTGCAGGAATGCAGCGCCGTGCAGGGAAAGTTTCCCCGGGGGCCGCCGGCCGCGGATTCGGTGCGGGCGGGCGCGCAGAGGAAGGAAGAGCGACGAGGAGGCGGAGCCCGCGAGGCGCGCGGGCGGGCGCTCCGCGCAACTTTTTAGTTTGGGCGTCTGGAGCCGAAGTTTCTGTCTCAGTCGGGACGCCGCCGCGGCCGGGGTGAAGAAAGGGAGGAAGGAAGGAGCTCGAGGAGGGCAGGGAAGGCTCGGCGGCCTTGGGCACGGAGTGCCGGGCGATGCGGGCGCGCGACGCTGCCCCCCGAGCCTGAGCGCACCGCCCCGAGCGTCGAGCGAGGCCGCAGTCATGGAGCCCGCGCAGCAGCCGCCGCCCCAGCCGGCCCCGCAGGGCCCCGCGCCGCCGTCCGCGCCCGCGGCCCCGCCGGGGACCCCCGCGGCCCCACCCGCACCACCGGCCGGCCACCAGGTCGTGCACGTCCGCGGAGACTCAGAGACCGACCTAGAGGCGCTCTTCAACGCCGTCATGAACCCCAAGACGGCCAATGTGCCGCAGACCGTGCCCATGCGGCTGCGCAAGCTGCCCGACTCCTTCTTCAAGCCGCCCGAGCCCAAGTCCCACTCGCGACAGGTAGCGGCGCCGCGGGGGCCCGGGGCCGTGTGGGGTGCGGGGCTGGGGTTTGTTTTCCCGGAATTGGCGGCCGCGGGGGTCTGCACAATGCGCGCGCCTCCGCTCCGCACCTTGGCTCCGGCAGGAGGGGGAGGGGAGGGGGGAGGGGAGAAGGAAGGGGTCCGGCGTCTCGTGCGGGACCCCAGCCGGGGGACAGCCCGCCTCCCCTGCCCGCGCCTCTCGGTCTCCGTGGAGCCGCGTCTGCTGTCCCCTTGTTTGCCGAGTTGGTGAGGGGTGGGGGTTGAACCGGTCCATTGAGTTTCTGGTTCCTTCTCTCCTCCCCTCCCCCTCCCGCTCGCCGAAGCTTTCTGCTCCGGCGGCCCAGGCGCGGTCCAGTGCAGGGTTCGGGCCCGGCTCGCCCCCGCCGTGCCCTGGAACTCGCGCGGGCGGGATCTTTTCACACTTGGTGGGCTCACGTGTCGCTTGCCCAATCGTAGCCTATTATTTACTGTTCGGCCCGAAGGTTTTAAATGGGCCACATCTGGGCATTGCGCAGGACCTCGGCTGCGCTCACGGCGCACAGGCTCAGCGCCGGCCTTTGATAGCGCGTTGCAGGTTGACTCATACGCCGAGTCCTGCCTGGCTCAACTGTGATTAAAGGTAATGTTTGGGAAGCAATGACTAATTCCAGCCTCGCCATTGCTTTTTAACTAACTGCGGATGTGAACATGGCTGCTTAGCCACATCTACGACGCCTGGTTATTTTCCCAACTGGATCCTACACAGAAGTGAAACGGTTTCAAAGTATTAACATTCCGATAGGTCCTGGTAGATTTCTTTAGTGGCGCCCCCCCCCCGTTTAATTATTTAATTTTTAGAGACCTTGCTTTAGGCTAAGCATAGGAACTTTGCCCAAAACTTAATTGGTTTTCCAAACACTGCCATCGTTAGCCCACTCGGGCTGTAACTTGAGTGGAAAGAAGAGTCGCCACTCCCACTCCAGCCCCCTCCCAGGCAGGCCTGCTGCAGAGCAGGGGTTTTGGAGCTCGGAAAAGCTCCATTAACCTCGCTACAAAAAGCCGAGTTAAGGAGGAAGGGAAGGTTGTTTAGCCGCTAGCCTAAACACTTAATTTGTAACAACAGTCGTAGACTTCGATACTGTTCATTACTCCCTCCCCCACAAGTGGGTTTCTGGGCTCCCTGAGCTTAATCTATGTTGGCAGCAATCACAAACGGCGGTGGGAACTTTGAAGGAACACTCAGATTGAACGCTCCATTTTCTAAGACTTAGAAGCCTGAAGGAATGAGCACGGGGAAGTACTTGTAATACCCGACTTCCACCCCGCCGTTTGTGGGGTACATTTGCCTTCTCACTAGCGTTAAGAGAGCTGTGCCTCCAGAAATTTACCTTTTCAGTGTGCTAATGATTTCCTAGTCCTAAATTTAATCTGATCTGAAACTCAGAAATGCCCCTGGCTTTGCTCTGTACTTTAAGTTACTGCTAGGTCTTTTCAGTTTCCTTATCCGCATAAATCTAGGAAATCAAACGTTTTTGATCAACCCTAATTCTAATGAAAAGCATTAGACTATGAATAAGTATTTATCTAAGTTGTAAATAATTGTCTACAGGTTCCTGCCTGGGAATTCTTATATCCCTGCGTGCTTCTGGCATAGAAAAACTAATTTACAGAAATGAAGACAAGTTAATTTCTGATACTTCGTTTAACACTAGTCTGGATGAACCCAGATTTGAACCCTTGGGGTCTCTGCAGGTTTTTCTTTTTCCTTCCTGTTCCGTGTGTGAAAGCTTAGGTTGTAATTGAATTGATTACATCTTTATCCTTAAGGCACAAAGAGGGTTGGTTAGCTGCTTCTCTTCATGGGTAGCTTCTAGTATTTGTGCAGTTCTGAGCCTTTGAATTCATTAAATTTATTTATTGATCACACTTGTTCACAGTAAAAAAAAAAAAGTGACAGATGGGGTTATTTAAAGTGAAATAAGGGAGAAGCACATAGAAAGCACATAGGACTCTGAAAAGCAACCAGAATGCTTGGAGTGTGTGGGATAAACATGTTCTCTACCACCAAATAACAGCTCTTGCTCATTTTTTTTTTGAAAATATGTTTTTATGTCCACTATTTGCTGTCTTCACAGTGTCTAGGAGGTAGATATTCAGGTGAACTGCTCTTCAGTAAAATAACATTTATAGTACATACTAAATTTACATAATTTAAAAGTGAGTCCATTTGGACACTTGTGTTCCTTGGTGTCAAAAATGACCATTAAAGTTTGCTTTTGATCTTTAGATAGTTGGCTGCCATGAAATTCTATCTAAGAAATCGGGGTAGGTGCTGTTGTCTCAGTTGTGTAAATGTTCATCTTGCTATTCTGACAGGCCAGTACTGATGCCGGCACTGCAGGGGCTCTGACTCCCCAGCACGTCCGGGCTCACTCCTCGCCGGCATCCCTGCAGCTGGGGGCCGTCTCTCCGGGGACGCTCACCCCCACCGTGGTCTCTGGCGCCGCCACCCCGGCAGCGCAGCATCTCCGACAGTCTTCCTTCGAGATCCCTGACGATGTGCCGCTGCCGGCAGGCTGGGAGATGGCCAAGACGTCTTCCGGACAGAGATACTTCCTAAAGTAAGTGAAGATAATGTGGGAGGTGCCGATGTAGGGTGACATTATCTATTTGTTTTGCTGGTGCTGAAGATGGAATGGTGAACAAGCATACTTTACCATTGAGCTGCACCCCAGCCCCCAAACATTCTATTTTATGTATGTAAGTGCCCTCTTCAGTATTTATTCTTGGTTCAGAGCCTTTTTGCAATCTTGTGCTTTGTGGCAATATGGGATCATCTCCTTTTGAGTTTGTGCCAGATTTGTTAATTAGCCTGGCACAAAGTGGAATACGATGAAAAATTTAAACTTTAAATAACAAGATTGGCTTGTGTTATATTTTCTGCCACCTCCCCACATATGGGTGTCTGTCTGTCTGTCTGTCTCTGTCTTGAGTATTGAACCCAGGACCTTGTGTATTCTTTCCAAAAAAAGGAAGTAGGACTTGGGAAAGCTGTGACTTTATAATACTCAAATTGTGAATCAGCAAACACTTAAGTAAGCTGTATTTTGATGTCATTTAACACCCCCTTCCCTTAAAATGTGAAGAAATCATCAGGTACTTAGTAAGGTATGCCCTCTAGTCCTCACATGGTCAGGCTGGCAGCTCCTCAGAGCAGCCCCTTCTCGGAGGTGGGAGGGTGTGGCTGCTGGCAGCCCTCACCCCTGACCAAATGGCAAAATTACATTCACCTGAAAAGGACAAAGTAGAATTTATTTCCTAATTCTGAGATTGGAAGTAAAACTAATTTTCTAGGACTTGTTTGAATTTAGAGTGAGCAAAATGTCTCAGATTGGCAGTTAAAGACTGCAGATTGTTCTAGTATTCTTTGAATTGGTTAATTGGGTTGAGATAATGAGATGAATAACAAATGCTCATTCTGATTTAAATTTGTTTTGACAAACCCAAGTAAATGCAGCCTTATTTATTGGTTCAGAGGACACTAGTAACAACCTTGTTTTGTTTGTGAGTTCCCTCCCCCCCCCCCCCCCCCCCAGTCTCTATTTTCAGTTGATTGTCTTGGGTGGGTTGCTACTTTGTGTGGGTTGCTACTTTGTATGGGTTTGTTTTCCAAGTCAGGGTTTCTCTTTGTATCCCTGGCTATCCTGTAACTGAGTTGGAGACTTGCTTTGTAGACCAGCCTGGCCTCCAGCTCAGACCTGCCTGCCTCTGCCTCCCAAGTGCTGGCATGTTACTGTAGTAAGGACACCAGGGAAGAGCTTTGATCTTGATCTTGGAAAGCTGCCTCTGGCCACCCTCCCCCCAACTTGTTTTTTGTTTTGTTGCCATTTTTCCCCTGTAACTTTTCCTTTTTACAAAACCATTTTCTGGTGTCCCAGTCCTCATTTCAAAGCACTTCAGAGGGTCAGGTTTCACAGAGAACAATAAAGAGCCTGAGACTGGAAAGTACACACAAGCCTGGCAAACTCATCCTCATGAGCAAGATCATTTATTCTCTCAGCAGACGGCTGTCAGCCAAAGTAAATGACTGGGAAGAGGGGCTGACTGCGGCCTATGTGTCCTGAAGGGGAAGGGAGGGGAAACAAACCAGGTTGTTAGGGAGTAAGAGAAAGGCTTGGACTCCCAAAGCCTCCCTGCTGTGTCCCATGCTGAGTTGGGGAGATTTAAACACTTAATAGCCTGCAGCCCTTCAGTTGTGGTTGTGAGCAGGTTAAAGGGCAACATTTATGTTGTTTTTTACTCATGTGTTTTCTTAAAATGGCTTGTTTGACATCTGTCTGCATCTTCATTATTTGAGTGAGCTTCTCTGAGCTGAGATAACCCTCATGATAGAGTCTTATTTTAGATTTTTCTCAGTGACTGTTGTTGACATGTGACTGCCGGGTGTGGATGTGAGGAGGGGCTCCACACCAGCACCACCCCCACTTAGCGTCCTCACCCCTTTTCAAGTGGGGGCCAGAAAGCAGGTAGACCAGGCCGAACAAGGACTGCGGAGAGCTTTGCCTAGGGAGCAGACACTAGCATTGTTTCTGAGGTTGCAGGTGGGAATCAGGACTGCTTCTGTGAAGAATGAAGCATTGGGTTCTGCAAAGGTCTTAGAAGTAGAAGGTCACCCCCCAAGGGTGACTTGAATGCTCCCAGCAGGTGGACTGAATCACTGGTGTGTGGTTAAGAGCCTGTGGAGGCCTCTGAGAACTGGATGTTAGGAGTGGGTGCTGGAGTCTACAGAATTGCTTTTCTGAAGAGGAAATGCATTATAAATAATTGCAGTTTGGAGAAGCGATTTGAAAGAGAACTTTCTCCATTGTTGTTGGCTTTCCCCTGATGTTACATACTGTGTGGTTGCCGTAAGGAGCTGTCGTGCACCAAACAGATGAATGAAATTAATATCTGCCCTGATTGAGTCAGAAATGATGGTAAACTAAGCTGTGCTGCCAAGTAGCTATTGTGTCAAAATTTATTTTTATCTTAGCTTTTTAGAATCCATTTCTCTTCACAGTCAGTACTTTTCTTTTTGTCTGCAGATTCCTGTGAGGTCCTGAAGATAGCTTATAGTCTTAGTGTGAGCCCAGGACCTTCACGATGAAAAAGCTGACTAGGGAAGATTGTCCTCAGACATTACACACTCAGCTGTGCTGTGTCCACAGTCACATTTGAATATGCACACACAGGAGAATAACTAATAAAAACTTTTCAAGAGGATAACAGCCAGCTGTGGAATGACGATCTGAACTAGTTTCTGAAGTTTAGTTCATACCAGCCATGAAAAACTAAATCTTTCATCCATCTTTTTAGGTAGTTGCTGGTACAAAGTATGTCATTTCTTGAGATTTATACATGGCAGGAAGAATTCTGACCCCCCCTCCCCCCAGTGGTCCAAGGGGGTGAGGTGTTGTAACTTGAGAGATCTGGGAGAACTGTTGACTTTGGGAACAGCTGGTTGTTGCCTGGGGACTGTAGAGGAATGAGTGAGTGTTTTGGAGTCAGTTGGCCCATCCTCCATGCTGGTGTTAAAGCCTAGGTCAGTGAGATCTAGAGCCTGGGACTTTATATTGGCAAATGGTGGGCCCAGAGTATGCTGTCCCTAAGAAAGGCTCAGTCGTTGGAGATCAGCCTTTGAAACCAGTTTCACCATGGTACCTTGAGTTTCTCTTTGACAGGAACCAATTCTCTTTCTAGCTCAGCACTTCTGCAGGTTTTCCTGCAGGAGATAGTTCTTCAAGGAGTTGTCCAACAACTTCCTATTTCTTTTATAAGCTGCTGGATAACTTCCTGAATTAGCATTCTGTAATATCTTTGGTTACAAGGACTGCTTCTACTTCTCAGGTTTATTATTGAATCTGGTACCTTACAGCCTTTGCCAACTACAAAGAACTTACTGCAAACTGTGTACCATGTGGGCATTACAATTCGATGTACCAATTTAATAGATTTGTAGGTATACATTGTTTTAATAATGTCCTGACAGTTTTTTTTTTTTTTTTTTTTTTTTGAGACAGGGTTTCTCTGTGGCTTTGGAGCCTGTCCTGGAACTAGCTCTGTAGACCAGGCTGGTCTCGAACTCACAGAGATCCGCCTGCCTCTGCCTCCCAAGTGCTGGGATTAAAGGCGTGCGCTACCACCGCCCGGCTGCCCTGACAGTTTAAAAAGATTTTTCTGTGGGGGTGTTTTCATTTGTCATTTTCTGGATAGAGCCAGTTCTAGTGTTTTTAGTCTTTGAGATTCAAGATCTTATGGCTGTGGTTTATTTAAGAGAGTATTTTAGGAGATGGAAATGTAGTTATGCTACAGCAAGCACAACACCCTGGGTTTGCTGTATTAACTTTCTAGCTTACTTAGGGCGGGCTGCAGTAGTAGGCCCAGATCAGCCAGTAGGATAAGACCTCTGCTCCACAAACTAACGAACGACCTGACTTCCATCTAATGGTGAGAAGAGAACCATCTCCCCAGAGTTGCAGAGCTGTCTAATCTTCAAATCTTCCTCCTTTTCCCTCCCACAACTCTCATGAACGCAGAGAAAGATGGGAGCCGCCGGCTGTGGTAGTGCATACCTTTCATGCCAGCGGAAGCAGGTTGGGCTCGCTGGTCCAGACTAACCAGGCCGCAGAGAGACCATGCCTCAAAAAATCACCCCTGCTTAAAAAAAATATAGAAAAAAGGCAAATTAAATAGGTTGTGGTTTTGAATGACTATATATATATATATGAAAGTTACTGGAGTATCTCATTCCCATCATTTTCAAAGGTCATTGTTTCAGATTTTTTTGAGAAGTACTCACGGAATGTACCTGCCTCGTGAGTGTACTTGGTGACTATCAAGTACAGTAGTTTAATTTTGTCTCTGTTACCTGCTGTTTTAGAAGAAAGCACTTCCTGGTCTCTCCCAAACCCCTTGGTTTGTTTTTAGAGACAGGGTTTCTCTGTATCCCTGACTGTTCTGGAACTCACTCTGCAGACCAGGCTGGCCTCCAACACACAGAGATCCACCTGCCTCTGCCTCCCGAGTGCTGGGACTAAAGGGGTGCCAACACTGCCAGCCAGCAGTCAGAGCCCCAAAACCACCTCAGCATTGCATCAGGTGAAAGACCTGGGTTAAACTGTTTTAATTTGCCCTTCCGTTCTGTCTTAAGGTCAGTGGAGGAGTGTAAACACCACACGCCTGTAACGATGAAATGTTTGCCTAGGCAGCTGTGCAGAGTGGGGCTGTGGCATTTCACGCATTGGGGAACCCAAATGGTTTCTCTCCCTAAAGGGAGTTCTCAACAAGTAGCTTGGCCATTGAGTACTGGTTAAGCTGCAAACACCCATGAACACATGGGCATTTCAAACTGCCATCACAGGTTTTCGCTGCCTGAGGGGGTATTATCTTCACCAACAGCCTTTCCTCGGCAGACAGGCATCCTGTCCCACGTTGTTCCCCCTCCCCCTGTCCCTGTCCCCTAGTGACTCAGGGAGAAACTCTTCCTCCCAGCATCCCATTCTGTTTACTCCTCCCACCTATGTTTTAACCTATCAGGGCCAAGGAGTTTCTTTATTGCTTAACCAATGAAATCAACAGATTGATGTATGACACTCCCACATCACTCAAGGAACTGTACAGTGAGAAAAAGAATGGGGAGAAAGTGCTGGAGACAAACAGGAAAATTAGTCATTTACTCTGGGGATGATGAAGACACTCTTTCTGATGTGACCTGCTTAAATTAAAAACCTGGATGTTTAAAATGCCAGGAAATATCAGTACAAGAAGCTAAAACTCTTTAAACGATAACATTCAACACTGCTCCTTCCACTCTGTAGCAACCGTTTAGGAGAAAAAAGTCAAAAGTGGATTGCCTATAGGCGACAATTGATGGTGGGGCGGGGAGGGGTGCAGTTTCAAGATATAGTCTCACTGTGTAGCTCTGGCTCTCTTGGAAGG
The DNA here is from genome assembly GCF_014885135.2 of Alexandromys fortis. Taxonomy (NCBI): domain Eukaryota; kingdom Metazoa; phylum Chordata; class Mammalia; order Rodentia; family Cricetidae; genus Alexandromys; species Alexandromys fortis. The sequence continues at coordinate 496,676 of NW_026068013.1, read as the reverse complement.
CACCCTGTAGACCAGGCTGGCTTCAAAGGCACAGAGATCCATCCCCCTGCCTCTGCCTACCAAGTACTGGCGTGTTGAAGGTATGGGCACCACATTGGGAGTAGCTGACACTTTAAAACAGTGTAAAGCAAATAAAGTCTCTCTTGAGTCCATGGAATCAGTTTCCTTTACTAATGTAGAGAAGTACCTTGTGTTTTGTATGTAGGTAGAGAATATAAATTAGACGCTGTAAACTAAATGTAATTAAATTGGGTAGAATGTACATTAGTTGTGTTCTACCCACCCATGATCCTGTGCCTTAAGGCTTTGGGGTAGAGGTTAGCTCTAAGCAGAGTACAAATCCAAATGAAATAATTCATAAAGTCAATTAAGACTTAAGATGACTCAAACTCCCTTTGCTGCTGTCTGTGATAGCATAATCTTAGCATTGCTTACAGCTTGAAAGTCTACGCCTGAGCAGCCTTACTGGAGATCTTGGGCTCTGCCTGTGGTCCAAGTGATGCAGCCCTTTCCTCAGAAGTCCAGGCATGAAAAGACTGGACACTTCATGAAAATGCTTCTGTTATGCTTGCTCAAATATTTCAGCCCAGGTTTCCTGGGAGTAGCAGTGGCCACCTCATGTTTATGTGGGCAGTCGTCTTTTCAAAAGTGTGCCCAGAAAGGACCTTCCTCCACCTCCCTGAATATTCTGAACTAGCCTAGGCAGGACTTATCCTGGTCTGACTGTTAGCTGTCATAGTTTTTAACGTACCAAACCATACGCTGTTCTCGGAGTAGTGTTTCAAATTATCAGGATAATGCAAACGGAAATAGTCATTAGAATGCTAGGTTTGCCCACCAAGTACCCACCAAGTACTGTTGCTTTGTCATCTCGTGCTTCTGGGGTAGTGTGACTCACACGGTTCAGTTCTTCTGGGTCCTTCGCTTAAATCTTCTTGTACTTGTTTAAATTGAGGAGGTTTTTCTTGTTTTTCTTAAGGTCCAAGTTTGTGTGATCAGATATATTGAAAAAAGAGGTGCTGTTTGTTTGAGGCACGGTCTTGTGATTACCCCAGGCTAGCCTGGTGTTTTGCCTCGTTCTACAGGATGCCCTTGAATTCCTGCCAGTCCTCCATCACTTTACCAGTGTGTGTCACTGTGCCCCGTTGAGAGGTACATTTTTTGAGACATGTAAGAAAGCTCACCGCTGACTTGACGACTTGGGACTCAGATCAGCTTTTAGGGTGTTGCATTGACAGAGTTCCCCAGGGTCCTACGATGTTTGTAATATAAAGCTGCTTTTAAAGAGGATCGTCAGTCCAGCCATCAGAGAGTTGGGGCGGCAAGAGTAGATGGGCTTTTTGTGAAGAAAGAAATGCACGGATGACACTTCCTCACTTTCATGGAACTGGTTTCATGTGTGGATGTGTGCGCGTGCACACACACGAGCGTACGTGAGCTCTGGTGTAGCCGCTCTACTAAGTGGACCATCTACCGTTCCAGCAGACTCCTGTAAACCTTCTAAAATTGTCTTCATAAACTGCTACACTGCTGTTTAGTTTTTCTTAACCCCTTACTTCCTTTATCCTCCCAGAGTAATTACTAAATCTTTATTTCTTTTGGTTTTTACATTGTTAGGACTATTTGGGTTTTTCCAATAGCTAATTTTTCTGAACACTTTTTTACATTTTCTTTAGAATTATTAATCCCTCACCATTAATTTCTATTTCTGTTGTTTCTTTTGCCCTCGTTGGGCACTTGCCAAGAGTTCTTTGTGTTCGCACTCTGAGATCATGTCAGGCATGGCCACGAGCTCTCATTGCAGGAGCCTGCTCACTTAAATGAACTTAAGTTTTCCTTCCCTTGATTTGTTCACACTTTTTTTGCTTATTTTTCCGAAATTTGCTGAGAAAACTACACAGATTCACAGGCAGTGACTGAGATTCTCTTAGCTCTTAGTCAGCAGTTTGGGTTCTAAGAATTCAGTTAGGTTTGTCTTGGAACGTTGAGGGCTGTGTTCTATTTTGCTCTAGTTTCCAGTGTGACCGAGAAGCTAAGCCTGCTCTTCCTCAACCCTTGGGAACTCTAGTATTTTGTTGTGCTTGGGGTTCTGAAATTTGATAGAGCCTAGGTGTGTATTCCTTAAAACTCACGGTAAGGATGGCGGTGAACCGTGTTCGAGAGGCCCTCACGGCTTTGCAGTGCAGCCTTTTTGAACTTTAGTCTCAGTGCTTCCTGGTTCCCAGTGGATTCCTCCTGTATTTCTGCTAGTTCTGGCTCTTTGGTTTTCTTTTCTTTATGTGCATTGGTGTTTTGCCTGCATGTATGTCTGTGTGAGGTTGTTGGATCTGGCAAACTGGAGTTACAGTTGTGAACTGCCATGCGGGTGCTGGGAGTTGAACCAGGGTTCTGACTATTCTAAAAGAGCAGCCAGTGTGCTCTTAACCACTGAGCAGTCTTGTCAGCAGTCAACCCCAAAACCTCTTAAACTTTGACTTTTAATGTTTTAAGTTGATTTTTGTCTCTCTAGAAGATAGAGTTGACGCTCATTTAAATACTGGATTTTTGGTTCCCTTCTTGGTGAACGACTGCAAATACCCTGTGTGTGAGCATGGGCCCCAGGTGCTCGTAGACCAGAGGCCTCCAGTGCAGATGGTGGCAGGAGACACTGTCTGAGCTCCATCTGTGCCGCTGTCTAGTGGGCGCTCTAGTGTGGGCATGTGTGGAGATGAGAGGTGCCGCTCCTCAGGTGCTGTACACCCTTTTCAGCCTGGCTGGACACTGGCCCTGAGGGACTCCCACCCTTGACCATCTGGTTTTTTTCCTATTTGGGTTTAGGCATCAAACTTGGATCCTCATGCTTGAAAAAGCACTTTGGTCAACTGAGTCCTCCCCCCACAACGCCCAAATGCTTTTTAATGACTAACTCAGCCAAGTAGCTTATACTTGATCTAAACGGATCATTGTTAGCTTCCCAACTAGTACTCGTCACGGAGGCGTTTTTTAGAGAGCACTGTAGAAGCTCAGGACTCTCAAGTTAAATTTGTCCTCATCAGTTTTATTCCGTCCCCATTTTGTTCTCGGGTAGTCTGGAAAATTTGTTGGGAAAAGAGAAGAGCCACACAGAAGGCAGAGTCATGGGGTTCTCTTTAGTTGGAGACTGGCCTAGGCTAATAGCAAGTTCCAGGGCAGCCAGCGTTATATAGTGTAAGACTTTGCTTTAGAAAAAAGCACAACGCTTTAGTGCCTAGAGCACTGGACAAGCAATTGGAGAATAGGGATAAATGCCACCTGAAGCCGTGGCTGCTGACAGAAAATACTCTGGGAGAGGCTAGCAGCGTTGACTGGACGCGCAGGACGGGCAGTGTGGGCAGCAGTGAGCTTTTAAGTATCTGTTTCCAGGACACTGCATGGAACCGATCATCAGTTGCAGGGTCACCTCCGTGCTCTCTGTGTTTTGTTTTTTCTTTGGTGTTTTTGCTTGTTGGTTTTGTTAAGATGAAAGGAAAATCCCCCACAGAACTGGTGAAGAGCTGTTCAAACGCAGATGTTTGTTTTCTTCTGTACTTGTTCAGACTGATACCTGTAGCTTGGACGTGCTCCAGTGATGAAGTGGGTGGCATGAACCACCTGACCTAGCTGGGGTGGGCCTCGGGCTTTCCTGTTGTACTGTGATTGAGGACAAACCTGCCCTAGGTTACCTGTGTGTGCTTCACTTCTGAGTTAGTACTGTGTACTTGAGGTAACGACTTGTGGACCAGCAAAGCCAGCTCGGCTGGCAGAGGCACTTGCCTGCCGAACGTGAGGGAAGGAGGGAGCTCTCACCAGCTGCCCTGACTTCCGTAAGTACTTGTCACACAGACATGGGACACAAGACCAGGACGTAGCTGTTGGTAGGGTGACCCCCTTTCAAACCACGCGGTGGCTTTTTACCAAAGGAAATGCACTGGGATGACATTTCTGAGTTTGCTCATTTTGATGCAGTTACTGCTGCTCCCCCACTCATTCTGTGTTCCCAGGGCTGGGTTAAGTCGGCTGGTCTCGCGCTCACTGTAGCCGAGTGTGGCACAGCAGCCCTGCTTTTCCTGCACTTGTGCCCCATGGTCTGCTGGGTTCATGCGATTGTGGCCTTTATGCCGCAGGCCCTCGATCTTAGGGTGACACCTGCTGTTTCTCACCGTGGGCTCACTTAGTTGATGCTCTCTAAAGAGGTATTTTTTTCCTTCTGTAGCAGAGGGTGCCTCCTAGATTTGCTGGATAATGTGGTCATTTTGGTTGATGTATTTGTTGTCCTTATTCCTCTGAGTTGTCAGTTTGATGCTAGCATGCTTTCTGAAGGCACAGTGGAGCATGCAGTTGTAGTTTCTCATCATTGAGACAGTATCTGCAGGGGAAGGAGGATTTGTTCAGTTCTCAGTGTCCCCGTGGGGAAGGTGTGACTACTTCCTGGAGTGTTAGGTGGCTTAGCCCACCAGCCATAGCTCTCTCCCAGACGAGGTTCCGTGTCCACAACCGCCTTAAACTCTAGCTGCTCGATGGGCAGCAAGTGTTCAAATATGTGAGCCTGTGGGGACAGCTCTAATCAAGCAGTAGCACTGGAATATTTACTTTGTTTGTTTCTTAGACTGGTCTGAGCTCACCATGTAGCTAAGGCTGACTTTGATCCCCTGACTACTATCTTTTTGCCTCCATCTCCCAGGTGGGAAGATTACAGGCAAGAATCACCACGTCTGGCTTTTCAATATAATTTTCTTGTCATTTCTTCTCTTTCTCGTCCTCCCATTCTCATTCTGTAACCCTGACTGCTTGTGGCTTCCCTATCGGGCCCGAGGATGACCGTGATCAACATCCGATCTTCCTGCTTCTACCTCCTGGGCACTGTGATCCAGGGGTGCGGTGTGTTAGGCAAGCATTCTACTAACTGAGTTTTGAGGCAGAGCTTCATTGTATAGCCCAGGTTTTGGCATTCAAGAACCTCCTATCCTCTGGGCTCAGCGTCCCTGAACCCAGAGGCAGCTGGAGACTTTGGAGAGGGTGATGATGTTGCCCTGCAGCCTTGGCTAATCTTGGACATCACTTTTTACCAGTTAGGCCAGCAGTTCACTAAATCAGCACAAATTTGGACTCAAAAAACAAGTTCTTTTTTTTAATTTTTAATTTTTTTTTTTTCGAGACAGGGTTTCTCTGTGGCTTTGGAGCCTGTCCTTAAATTTTTATATGTGTGCGTGTATATCCTGCATGCATCTATGTAACGTGTGCTCTATCCTAAATCAGAAGAGGGCTTCAGAGCCCTTGAAACTGGTGTTTACAACGTAAGCTACCATGTAGGTGCTGGGAATGGAACCCGGGTTCTCTGTAAGAGCAACACATGTTCTTAACCCTGCAGCAATTGTCCTAGGCCCTTTCTTTTCATTTGCTTGTTGTTTTGAGTCAGAGTATGCATGGCTGCCTGGCCCTGGCTGGCCTGGAGCTTGCTAAGCAGACAGAGCTGGCTTTGACTTAGGAGCATTGGAGCAATCCTCCACCTCTTCCTACTCTAGTATTGAAAGGATAGGTGGGTAACAGCCTGGCTTTATATATTTATTTTTGAGAGAGAGCCTTGAGCTGTCAGTCTTTCCTCTTCTCTCTACCTAGCCTCTGAAGGTGTCTGGAGTTAATCACAGACCTGCATCGCCATGCCGGGGTGTCCCCATGCCGGGGTGTCCCCATGCCGGGGTTCTTTGACCAGCTTTATGAGACTTGTGAATGTCAGCACAGCCCTTTTCATTGCAGTGACTGCCGCCCTCTTTTCCCTCCCACCCAAGAGTGCACATGAGAACTCCTACATTCTAGGCAGTTGCTGTACAACTGAACTGTATCCTTAGCCCTATTTTTATTTATTTTTATTTTGTGATGTGGTTTAAGTTTCCCAAGGTGACTTTGAACTTGGTCTCAGTCTCTCAAGTACTGGGATTATAAGCCTGGACCACCAGGCCTGGCCAAGTTCAGTTATTTCCACAGTAGTGTGGCTCCATTGTATGACTAGACTACAGGTTAAGTTGCTGCTGCACTATTGAGAAACATGAGCTTGCCAAGTAATGATGCAGAGTGTTCATGTGTCAGGCAGGACTTACATGTACGTTCATAGGAGTCTAGTGTCTGCTCTTAGCGGCCTTGTGAGATATGGGACATGCAGTGCAAGCATCTTTGTTTTGTGCTTGTTTACAAATTTTCTGCATCTCTAGGATGTGGAGCTGTTTCTCTGAATTCAGAAAGTTTCCTCATAAGGTCTTTTAAAGAAATGACACTGTGAGTCCACGTGAGTGTATGTGCATGGTGCACGGCCAGGAGAACTGGGGTTAATAAGCCACCCGGTGTGGATGCTGGGAACTGAACCCCGTGCTGCAAGAGCAGTAAGTGCTTTTAAGTTTATCTCCAGCCTCCTTTGAGATCACCAGTCCTAGTGTGTTTGTGTCTTTAGATGACCTTCTATCTTTTGTTTATCATGCTCTCCTTAGGCTGGCTTTGCCAGCAAACTCCCCGGGACCCTCCTGTATTGGGAATATTATTTTCAGGTGTGTGACTTACGTTTAGGCTGTATTTGTTTAACTCTGTGAAACTGTATTTGTGTGCCTGTATAAAACACCTGATGGAGTGTTAGAATGAACCCAAACACAGACTTGCAAGACATGGCCTTTATGAGAAGAAAAAGACCTCCCGGAAACAATGAAAGGAACGCAAGAATAGAATGAAGAAGGTTAGGGGGACTGCGAAGGCCAATGTTGGTGCTGGCAAAAAGTGAGTGGAGATTGGACACAGCCAAAGGAGTAGATCTGCGGTGACTTGATCTGCTGTGGTTTGCAGACATTTTCCCAGAGGACAAATAAACTAAAAGCTTATGTGTCAAAAAAAAAAAAAAAACACCTGATGGTCCTAATAAAGATATGAACGGCCAATAGGGAGGCAGGAGCAAGGATAGGCAGGGCTAGCAGGCAGAGAGTATTAATAGAAGGTGAACTCTGAGTGGAGGGAGTGGGAGCAAGAGAACAAGGAGAGGACGGAAGGGGCCAGTCGACAGGGAGAAAGCAGGAAAGAAAGGTAAACAAAGAGAAAGATAAAGCCCAGAGGAAAAGAGTAGAACCCCACCCAGCACTCCTGTCTCTGCCTTCTGTCTTACCTCTGCCTGGGTTACAAGCATGCACCACCACACCCAGCTTTTATGTGACGGATGGAGCCCATCTGCAGAGCCAGCACTTCACTGTCTGAGCCGTCTTCTGTGAATGTTGTAAGGATCCCCCTTCTTATTGCCCTCAATTGAAGATAAGGTTTTCCTGAGACTGCCAGGCAGTTGTGGCTCACGCCTTTAAGTCCCAGCACAAAGGACAGAGGTAGACAGATTTCTGTGGCTCTGAGGACAACCACGGCTACACAGAGAAACCGTGTCTCCAACAACAGAAAGATTTTCCTGAAACTGTATGTGCAGTGCTCAGCTCTCTGGAGGGGTCAGGATTCTTATTCCATCTTCTGTAGACACCAGCATCTGGCTCTGTCCCAATTGTTCTCTTCCTGTTTCTGTGTCAGAAATACCCCGTAGTTACCGAGTCATGAGCTTCCTGGTGGTGGAGAGTATTCATCTTGTACACCACTGACTTGAAGTTGTAGCTTCTTTTATGGTTTATTTAATTTTTATGTGCATTGGTGTGAAGATGTCAGATACCCTGGAACTGGATTTTCAGACAGTTGTGAGCTGCCATGTGGGTGCTGGGAATTGAACCCAGGTCCTCGGGAAGACCAGTCTTAACCTCTGAGCCATCTCTCTCCAGCCCTGAAGTTGTAGCTTTTGACTTTGAAAATTGATCTGTCAAATTCTGCAAAGGAAGGCCGGGCGATGGTGGCGCTTGCCTTTAATCCCAGCACTCAGGAGGCAGAGGCAGGCGGATCTCTGTGAGTTCGAGACCAGCCTGGTCTACAGAGCTAGTTCCAGGACAGGCTCCAAAGCCACAGAGAAACCCTGTCTCAAAAAAAAAAAAAAAAAAAAAGCAAACAAACAACAACAACAACAAATCTGCAAAGGACCTCTTGAAGGTGTGAGGTTGCAGCACCTTTTGGGAAGTTGGTATCTCTGAGCCTTACAGAATATGAAGATGGCATGAACACCTCCTTCCTTGATTTCTGGTCCTGATGCCAGAAATCTATTTATCTAAAAGATTGGAGTCACCAGCTCATTTGAAATGTAGTTCTGGTGTCTATTGTTTCAGGGCCTCAGGACAGCAAGCACGTTCTCACCTATAGTATGTGAGGCCTGCCAAGCCCAGCCTAGGCTAAGCTCCTCAGCTTTCTCAGCATAGAGCACAGACTGGAGTCACTCTGTTTGCTCGAGCATGTCTCACCCCTTGAAGTTGTGGAATGTTCACTTTTAAATTGATGCCCATGTAATGTTGTAGCGATATTTCATTTGCATTTTAATAAATAAAGCTTGCCTGAAGTTCAAAGAGTAAAACTGCCCCACTGGTCAGCCTTACACACCAGGCAGTGTGACACACACCTTTAATCCCAGTAGCCACACTAGTTTACCTTAGCAAGGTGGTGGTGCTCACCTTTAATCCCAGCACTAGAGAGGATCATAAAATTGGAGGAGACAGCTCCAAGGCAGGGTTGCCATTTCTGACTAAGTTAGAGGTTGAGAGCCAGTGGCTGGCTGTTTTGCTTTCTGAACTTCAAGCAAGCTTTATTTATTAAAATACAAACGAAATATCACTGCTTAAATGTTAGTTCTTGTGAGTAAGAGTTAACTTGTTAGGTTAGCAGGTTCATCAAAATGTATATGGGTAGAATTTAGACACCAAGTGACTTGTCATTCTGAAATTCTTCCAGTCTTCTGTGCTGGAATTACAATAAAATTTATGAACAATAGTGTTGAGAGGATTTTTTTTTTTTACCACTTTTCCATCCCCGTGTGAGTCTGCAGTAAAGACTGGTCCCAACTGACCGTTTAGACTGGAGAGTTATTTCTTAGCATATGGGCATTCTTTCCCCCATGTAGTCAGATTTCTCTAAAGGCTTCAAAATGTTCAGACTAATCAAAGTGGTATTGCAATCTCGTATAATATATAAACAACACAGTTTTGAAGTCTAGACAATTTATGTAACCCCAATCAACTATATTTAAAATCATTTTTGGGGTAGAGAAGTATCTGGATTCCATCCTTTATTCCACTGTCCCCCGTATAAACCATACATACACATTCAGTTCTAAAATACCTTCTATGTATGTATTTGTTATTATTTTTTTGTTTGTGTGTTTGCGGTTTTTTTTGAGATGGGTTTTTCTGTGTAGCCCTTAACTGTTCTAGAACTCGCTCTGTAAACCAGGCTAACCTCAAAATCAGAAACCTACCTGCCTCTGTCTCTGTGCTGGAATTAAAGACGTGTGCCACCATGCCTGGCACCTTCTTTGAACTTCAGTGTCTGCCTTCTCGTGAGGCCGTGTCTCCTGAAGAGTTACCATGGAGTGACTCTGACTGTTTAATTGGTGCAAAGCAATGTATACCCTAGTTTCCTTACTGTCCACAATTCTAACTTTCTGCTGATAGAAATGTTACAGGATTGTTGATCACACTGTGAATTCTGAGATTGCATTATTTCCTGGAACAACCTGCTTCTGTCTGGTGTGACTCAGCCCTAGCACACACCTTCAATCTAAGGAGCTTTCAGCTTGAATAGTGTAACAGGATTAAACAGAATCAACCATAGGTCAAGAGTTGTAGCAAGCAACCAGTTCACTATTAAGAAAAATCATAGTAAGAGGGAGTCAGGAGAGGACAGAGAAGGGGCGGGGACACCCGTTCCAGGTGGAGGAGTTTCGAGGCAGCTTAGGAGGGGCTGTCCTTCTGGGATGGTGGCATCTGCTTTCTTTTCCTCTCTGAGCTAGGTTTTCACCCCAGCATCTAAGTATAAAACTTTAGTAAATTAAAAACTCAAGCAAAAGATACAGTTAGGGAGAAAGTGCAAGGCCATTTAACTAAAGCTTTGCTTCTTAAGCTGTGAGCGGCAGCATTTAAAGCACTAGGTTATAGTTGGGAGGTGCAGATTCAGGCTGCACTGGCTCAGATTGCTCTAGAAAATAGGACCACCTTAAAAACAAGGTGTGCCTTGTGCACACCTTTAAATACAGTACTTGGGAGACAAAGGCAGGTGGATCTCTGTGAGTTTAAGGCCAGCCTGGTCTACAAAACAAGTAGAAAAAGCAAAACTAAATCTTGTGGCTCCTAGTTTTACTTGGTTATTAAGTAGTTTCCCGCCAGGCGGCAGTGGCGCACGCCATTAATCCCAGCACTCAGGAGACAGAGACAGGTGGATCTCTGTGAGTTCGAGACCAGCCTGGTCTACAAGAGCTAGTTCCAGGACAGGCTCCAAAGCTGCAGAGAAACCCTGCCTCAAAAAACAAAAAACATACAAAAAAGTAGTTTCCGTAAAGCAGAAATAAGCATTTTTGTGTTTTTAAAGAAACTGATATATATGAATGGATGCCTGTTCATTTTAATTCGTAGGAAGCCTGTAAATGAAGTTTGTGTTTTTCCTAACACTGCAGTGCTGACAGCCACCTAACTACTACAGTGGTGAGCTAAATAGCACAGACAGGTGCCAGCTATATTCCATGGGAGAACAGCATCGATCCCTTAAAGAACCAAGCCAAGAAAAATGAGCAAGGATATCTGCTCCATAAAAAAGCAGACCAACAACCCAAAACAGGAGTCTTGAGCTGTGTTTCGCGCACAGTATGGCATCCAGCCTGTGGTGGGTGTTTAGTGCCCTCTGTTGGGACACCAGAGCAGCTTCTCTGTATAATTAGGATCAAAATGGACAGCACTCAACTTTGCCAACTCTAAAGTGCAGCGACCATCGATGCACACTTCCTGTCGGTTCCAAGTCTTCTGTATCCATAGTAAACTGAGTTTGTTTTCTGATTGTTGAGTTCACAGTGCATTTGTTTAAGTGCATCTGACTTTTCTGAGTTAGGTTCTCACAGGCCTGCATGGCCTGTAACACTGTAGAACAGCCTGTCCTCAGACTCACGGGTCTAACTCTCTCTGCCTCTGTTGTGGAATATTAGTTTAAAATACATTTTGTTTATTCTGTGTAATAAGAATGCAATAATGTGTTGCATTTTTTTATGTTGCATTTGTTCAACCCTAAAGCTGTGTTACTTTGCCTGTCTAAAACACCTGATTGGTGTTAAACAGAATTGAATGGCCAGGAGTTAGGCAGGAGAAGGGATAGGCAGGGCTGGCATGCGGAGAATAAGTAGGAGAGATCTAGGGAAGAGAGCAAGGATCGAGAAAAGAGGAGCGGATTCTAGAGGCCAGCCACACAGCCAGCCATGGAGTAGGAAGGAAGAAAAGATAGAGAATAAAGAAAGATAAAAACCCAAAGGCAAAATGTAGTTAAAGAGAAACAGGGTAATTTAAGTAGGAAAGCTGGCTAGAAACAAGCCAAGCTAAGGCTGGACATTCCTAAGTACTGTGATGTAACTGGCGTTGCGGCAAGAAAACCAGCTTTTTCCTGGATACAGTTCTGGTGAGAATGTAAGTCTTCCAAGAAACACTTGTCCTACATGTAGGTATGAAAGTGTCACTTTGTGGCGGGGGGGGGGGGTGGCTGTACCCATTGTTTAAATAAGAAAATTGCACTCGGAGGCAGAAACAGGCGGATCTCTGTGAGTTTGAGGCCAGCCTGGTCTGAAGAGCAAGTTCCAGGACAGGCTCCAAAGCTACAGAGAAACCCTGTCTTGAAAAACCAAAAAGAAAAATAGGAAAATCAGAAATGATAATGATAATCTAATCTATGCTAATCTAAAATCATTAATTAAAATATTTGTCTTATTTAGGAAAATAATTCCTTATCAACCACACTATAAGAAAATAAAGCGTGAGAGTTAAACTTCTGGCTGTTTCCCATCTGTGTCCTCTCTGACCTGAGAGGCCATTACTAGCCCTGAAGGAAGGCTTTGACTTCTGAGAGCTGAGCTGCCCATTGTTACAGCAGTCACATACTCTCCAGATTTCAAGTGTGCTCTTTGCCATCATTTTAAATTTGGACTATTTGATTGTCAACTACAACTTAGAACTACTTACAGGCTGTAATGGTGATTGCAGATGGCGCCCTGACTCATTGATACTGTTACTTACACACTCATGGGTAATTAGCTATTTCAGTAGTTGGATGTTGAGCCCTTAGGATCTGCAAACTTGTGAACGTTCTGTGAATGGTATCCCTGCTTGGGCAGATCCGTCCTGCTGGACTTCACCTGTGCTTGTTAGTGTTCTTGAAGGTGGTGTCAGATTTCATCTTCGCCACTTGTGTAAGGGACCTGCTTTACCTGTTCACCTTTCTGGGCCTGGGTCCACGTGGACAGTGTAAGCAGTCTTTGTTTCCTGCTGGTTCCCAAGCTGCCTGGTCATTCTGATGTGTGAATTCGCTGGTCACCTAGTGGAATCAATGGGAAATGTTTGAATTCAGCAAATCCTTGGTATCTGCTCTTCCCTGTCATCTAACAGGGTTGAGCTGAGGGTAGGTGGAGGCTCCCTTGACAGTTTTAGAAGCCTCAGCTTAGTCTGGACAGCTCTTAACCACATCTCCTTCACCTGCCCTAGGAGTCAACTGCTCCTCCAGATAAGCATTCCCTTATTATTTGAAAAGATACATGATTGTGTGTGAGAGTACCATCTAATCTCTAAGTAGCCATAGAAATGTCCTTCGTTACTCGGGTTTTTAAAGGCTAATTGAGTTACTAAAGAGAAGTTACCTAGATATTTGCTTTGTCTGAAGAGCAGTGATGTGGTCCTGGCCCCTGCCATCTCAATTGAACCCAGGGCCTAGTGTTCTCTGGGTAGGAGCCGCCACTCACCACACCCTGGACTTGGTTAGAGCGTGGTGAGGATCATTTAGGTTTGTGTTGCTACACTTTCGCGTCGCTGCTGAAAGAACTGACATCACAGTCATGGGTATTTATTTTTTTGGCTCTTCGCAGGAAAGGGTCTTTCTGTGGGCTAGACTGACCTTGAACTCCTAAAGATCCACCTGCCCCTGCCTTCTGAGTGCTGGGATTAAAGGCTTGTGCCATTTAGTATAACTGTGTGTGTGTGTGTGTGTGTGTGTGTGTGTGTGTGTCTGTGGGGGGGTTGTACACGGGAGTATAGGTGTCTTCTGAAGCTGGTGTGTTAAGGCAATTGTTAGCTGTCTGACATAGGTCCTCTGCAGAGTGGTATACTCTTGGCCCTTCAGCCAGCTAGCCCTATCCACCTTAATTTTGAGATAGTGTCTCTTATTGAACGTGAAACTGGTTTAATACCCTCGCTGGCCAGGAAGCTCTGGGGACTTGCGTCTCTGCAGCCCCAGTTGTGGAGTTACAGATGTGCTTGCCACATTTTGGCCTTTTTAACATCTAATGCTTTTGATGCAGGTACATAACTGACTGAGTTGTCTCCCACCTCCATGACCTCCCACCCCCCTTATTTTTTTGCCATGCTAGGGATCCAACCCAAGATTGTACTTGGTAAAGCAGCAAGCACTCAGTCTCTGGCTCTCATCCTGGCTCACTTTAACTCCCTTAATGGGCCTGTCCTGGTTGGAGTGCCCTGCCTCTGGGGCTGATACCAAGAGTAATGGCTTCTTTCACCTTTCCTCATTCAGATAAGGTATCCTTACTCCTAATGACCTGTTAAGACATTTACCCAAGTGTGGGGTTGAGGGGATTGTAGAGGGGCATCTGCCATTGGTGAATGTGATGACCAGGTCACTCCTAGCTGCAGACTTTTAAACAAGAGTCATAACTAACCCTGTGTAACCCATTGTAAATGAAATTCCATCATGTTCTGAATGTAACATTTTTAGCTGCACATCATAGAAACCCTACAAGTCTTTCTCAGTTTGTATATAGGATTAGCACAAGTTTCATCGCGGTCTTGATGTGGATTGTCTTCGTGTTAGTGAAAGAATCAGTAATTTTAAGTAGAGAAAAAAGATCTGCTTAAGGAAACCTGCCGTCTGACTTGTGTGGGATTGTTCAGAGTGCCTTAATTGATTTTGCTCTGGTGCCCCTTCAAGTGCGGAGTATCCTTCTGCTTACAGGATACAGCCGGCCTTCTGGAGGCCGCTTGTGCGCTGCAGCGTTATTTATCTATTTTTGTAAAGGGTTGCTAATCGCCTGGTGCCTCCCTGTCTGAGTCGTGTGCTTGTGGACTGTCTACATGAAATCATTTGATAGCTCTCTCATTTCTGCAAAAATGCTGCCTGTATTTTTAGTTCACCACCCTGGCTTAAAGTGAAATTATTTAATAGAAATATTTAGAGACCAGAAGCTTACTTTGAACAGAGCTGGTATTAACCGGACCCTTTTTAGAATAGCTCTGTGTTTAAAAACATGTGTCAGTGAGTTAAGAAATATAATTTATTTATCCTACCTTTGGCTAAGACACATACACAGCCTCTATCTAACTGCTTCTAAGCATGGGCTTTGGTTTAAAAGGAAAATTAGTGTGCCCAGTTGTTTCTTTTCTTTCTTTTTTTTCTTTTTTGTTGACAGGATTTTACTTTAGCCCAGGCTGGTTTCAAACCCACATGATTCTCCTGCCTCAGTCTCCTGAAAGCTGCAACTCTAGGAGTGAAAAACCACGCCCAACTTACCTGGTTTATTCCTGCATTGTGCTTTAGATTTGAAGACCTACATACAGACTGTGGTAGTGATAGGGCTGTTAACAGCCTCTTGGCCTATTCTTCAGAAGACTTGGAAACCGGAGTTCATATCTGAAACGTGAGACTGTGACCTCTGGTCCAGAGGCCAGCAATGTTGCCGCCTGGGCCGACCCCTGCTGCTTCCTAAGAATAGCCGGTCACTTCAGTAGTTAGAGCTTCTTCAGCAGTGGGTAAGCGCCTCCCACACAGGTTGCTCTTGCCGTGTCCTGAATGGATGGCGGGTGAGGGGAGACAAAGAGGCTCAGCGGGGTTCTGTAACACACCAGAGATGCCACGAATGCCTGTGGGCTACCTCTTGCCCTCGCCCACGTGAGTTCTGAAAATGGGAGAAGCGGCTGTTGGTAGGTCAAACCGTACATAACAAACATGAAAATACATACTAGGATAAGCATATCTCAGCCTCTCATACTGAGAAGCTATGAAGGAAATCGAGGCTTCAGGAACTGCTGGTGAAGACACATAACTTTAGACTTTTACAAGTATGTAATACTTTAAGAATTTCGTGTGATGTATTTCGACCGTGTTCACCCCCATCTCCTCAGGGTTAAGAAATTTGTAAGTTCTTGAGGACGAGGGTCTTGCTGTGTAGTGTAGGCTAGTCTGGACGTTACTGTGTAAGGCCAGCACCGAGAGGTGTGCATTGCCTTTCTGGCATGTTAGACTGGCCACTCCTGTTTATTTCTGGAGCACTCCTCAGCTCCAGTTTGTATTACTTGACCTCTGAAATTAGGGTATTTCTTAGTTGTGATTTGCCTAGGTAACCTTGCTCTGCATGAGGGGCCTGTTTCAAATACCAAGAAGACACAAATACAATAGAAAGGTATATCTGATGTACACCAACATAGTCAGGTGGGGGCTCTGCTCTCCTTGCTCCAGAGAACCAGAGAAAGCTGAGGCTCTGTAATTGGTTATTGTGGTAGTGAGCCTTGAGGCACAGGGTCTAAAGTCCACAGACTAGAACCCAGATGCCGCCGTGGAGCCGTAGCATACACCCCTCATATTGTTCATACTGTTAGCATAAGCTGTTGGTTTTTGCTGAACTTCTCATTTAGTCTCACTATAATAATGATTCAACAGTGGTGTAGAACGTCTGCCAGAGACGGGCCATGTCCACACAGATGCTAGCGATTGTTTTGATACTGTAAAGAGAACACAGTCTCTTACAGTTTTGAGATGATTAAACCTCATTTGTTGCGATCATATAGATTTCTACAGGAAGTGAGCAAGAAGTCCAAATTCACCTCCTAAGAATTCCTGAGAATGACTTCCAAATAAGGATGTCCTTCCTGTGTCATGTTTAGAATGTTAAAGGAAGTGATTTTTTTTCTGTTTATTTACTGCGTTTTGTATATACTTTTTTTATTTTTCTATCCTATGATATCAATGAATTGTCCTTAAAATGACTATGTTGGGTTTTTGTGTGACTTAATAATACTAATGAGCTCTCACCCCACATTTTAATCTTGCCAAGCTTAGTGGCTCATACCTGTACTCTTGGCACTGAGGAGGTGAAGCAGGGGAATTGCCATGAGATTGAGATCAGTTTGTAACTACAGAGTGGAAAATCTCTTTGAAAAGAAGAACCCTTCCCCACCATCATCTTGTGCATGTATTTATAAATATTTACTAGAAACCATTTTGTTTCATTAACTTCATGGTTATCCTCAGTTATTTTAGAGCAATTAGCATGATTTGCTCTGACATGAAACCAGAATTTTGAATGACTTAGTTTTGTTTCATTCATTTATTTTTGAGTTTGAGATAAGTGTCCTGGCTCTCACTCTGTAGACGAGGCTGGCCTCTAATTCACTACATCTCACTCTGTAATTCAAAGGTCCACCTAAGATAAAAGGCCACAACTGTCCAGCAAATTTTGAATTTAGTCTTTTAAATGGTGAGCAGTGTGCTGACCTTGGGAACGTTTGGACTCTGGGTTGACTTGAAGAGGTTAAATTTTGCTCTGCCTGCAAGAGTCTCTTGATTTGCCTATGAGCGAGCATCTGTGAGCCAGGAGGAGTGTTGGTTTGGAAGCTGAGGTCAGTGCATTTGTTACTGCCCCCTGTGCAGGAGATGAAACTCTATGGTCAGACCCTGTCTCAACAGCCCCAAACCAGGAAAACAAAGCAGATTAAAGATCCTATGAATGTTTATAATTAATACCTAGTATTTGTTTAAATTTGGGGGGCAGCCATATAACATTAGAGTCATTATTGAGTTATGTGCTATTGGTTTGTTTGTTTGATTCGCTTTTGTTTTTGAAATAGAGACCAATTTACCCATACTGGCTTCTGGGGATGTCACAGGGGGTGGAGGGCTTCAGGGAGTGTGTGGTGGGAGCTTCTGGGGGTGGGGGTGCTTTTGGGATGTGGGGGACATGCTTCTGTGGGTGTGGGTTTGGTTGTTTTGCTTTTAAGCACACGCCGTGTGTGTGCGTGTATGTGCACATGCATGTTTGAGGAAGTCAGACGAGAGTTTTGGGAATTGGTTCTCTCAACTTGTTATCAAGCTTCTATGTAACCCAGCCCCCCTTTTTTCCTTTCTTCTTCTTTCTTTCTTGAGATAAGGTCAGACTAGCCTTTAACTTGAAGCAGTCCTTCTGCCTCTGCCTCCCAAGTATGAGATTCTGCATTACATCCTTCCTGAGAGTGTTTTTTGAGTATAGTATCATATGTCTTGGACATCACACCAGTCAGTGTCTGAAGTCTTTATGTATTTTCTGCCTGTTGTTGTTTCTTATTGTTCAAGTAACTAAGGTTTTAATGTGGGGGTAGGGACTGGAAAACACAGGGAGGTGAAAAGAACAAATAAATACATACCCCTTATCTCTTGGCTCATGGATAACACTTGACAGTGTATTTTCGGGTCATTTGAGTTACAGACTTGGATACTATCCAACCGCTCTTCAGTAAAAGGTCACCATTTGTCTCCCACTAGCAGCTCCTGAGGAGAGCAGATCTGAATGAGTTCTCCTGAGGCAGGGTTTCTCTGTGTAACAGCCCTGGCTATCCTGAAGCTGTCTCTATAGACCAGGCTGGCCTTGCACTCACAGAGATCCATCTGCCTCTTTCTCTCAAGTACTGGGATTAAAGGCATGTGCCACCACCTCCTGGCCCAAATGTGACCTCTCTTAGTCTCATCCTGGTAGACTATATATTATATATTGTTTACCTTCAGGTATGTGTTATGTTGTGGTTTTTACTTAGTTTTGAAACTTTTTTATTTATCAAATGTGTTCTTGCACAGAGGCAGAAGAATTGCTTCATGTTCAAGACTGGAAAAGGCTGGTCTAGATAAAGCTTGCATGCTTTATAGACACTTGTGCTTATGTGCCCCTGTGTGGAGGAAAGATGGTGATTTTATAGGGTCAGCGCCCTCTTTTTATAAAGTGGACTTTTAACTGACAGTGGTGCCCTTGCCCTCACAGCCATCTTCCTGGCCTGCATCCCTGTCTCCGGGCTGCTCTCCATTGTTTGTATCGGCCACATTTTGCTGTTCACTTGCTAGTGGGTGTTTAGGTTGTCTCCCCATGGACTGCTGCCCCGTGGACCACTGTGAATCATGCAACTTGAACTTGAATGCAGGAAGCTCGAATCCCTGCTGTGAGTCCTTTTGGGTCATCTAGAAGTGGGATTGCTGAATCATTTGCTGATTTTTACGTTTGCTTCTGAGGAACTTTGAAACCTACTTAGCAGTGTTTTGTGCTCCAGTCTTGCACGAAGGTAACACTTGATTCGGAATCTTGAAGTCTTGTGGTTCCCATGTTCTCTTATGGCTGGCTTTGTAGTGGGTGAGAGGACTCCTTCCTGTTCTGTGCTGGGAATGAAACCAGGGTGTTGCTCTGCTACTGAGCTGTGCTACCAGCTCCATTGCGAATATTTAGAAACTCTTACCTTCTTCTGTTCAGTATATGAGGAATTCAGAAAGACTGGGACTCTTCAGGAAGTACCGATATCATCTGAACATACGTGGCACCTTCTCCCCTCGCCCTCCCCTTTCCCCTTTCTCCACCTCCTTCAACATTATATTAGGATAGGCAGGATTAAATGGAATGATAGCCTCTTTGGGTGTGATCCACAGTCTAGAGGCCTTCCTCTTACAGCATCTGTTTTAACATGTCACCTCACAAAGCTGATGGGCAAGAAATGGGGCCTCGTTTTGTATCTCCTGCTCACTGGTACCTTGTAGTGAGCAACTACCATTAGCCTCATTTTGTCATCCACAGTGAGGGATGATTACCCTGCAAGATTCGGAATACCTGGCCAGCAAGAAGTCCATTCCGATCCACTTACCCGAGGCCAGAAGATGCACTGAGCACAACTCTGTTCCCAGTAGTCAAGGCAAGAGGCCTTAACATGGTTGCTGAGTATTTCCCTCCACACTTTGAGAAAGCATACGAGAAACGGGACCATTAGTACCCAGCATAGAGAGAGCATTGAAAAGTCTTCAGCTGGGAGTTGGCTGGCACCCTCATGAAGTGTCTTTGTGTGCCTTATTGTTCAGCTCCTGGTTGACCATAGTAGTGACAGCTCTGGGTAGAGGTGAGACACGGCGCCCAAGCACATTTCCCTCTGGGTTCAGATGAGTCGGCACTGAGTGTTTTAGTCCTTTGCAGGTGTGGAGTTGGTCAGACGGTTGGATTCTAACTGATTATTTCTTCTGATTTAGTTTCTGAATTATACCTGGATAAGTGTCGAGGACCAGCCTCAACAAAAATACCACTTGCCAGGGTAGGGGTGTGGGGATTTAGAAATATAAGTAAAGAATACAAAGATGCGTGAAAAATAATAAAATAGAAACCATAGAATAGGACCGTGAGGGTGTTCCAGTTAGGACTGAAATCATCGCCCAGGTTTAATTTTCCGTACCCTTTTATACCCAATACAAAAGGGGGAATAACATAAAAGATTTCATTAATGTGATACAAACGACAACTCAGTCATTTGCGGTAACACTTTGAGACATCAAGTCATTAGCATTTTGCTGTTTAGGCCTGAAGCCACTCTTAAACCAAATAGGTTTACATTTTTGGGCCTCCACAATAAGGAAAGAAAAAAAAATACAGCTTTCTTAAGAGTAAAACTTAATCCATGAGATAGTAAGGAAAGAGAAAGGAAATTCATGTTGGTATCTCAGTTTCTCTTCAAACACAGAAGCTATAAACCATCACGTAAAGTTAAGTGCAGAAGTCACAGAATTAGATGGCTCAGTGGATAATCAGGCATCCACTGGGGGTTGGAAATGACTTCGTAGTCCTGTCAAGGGAAAGGTTACACAGGGACAATTTCAGGCTACTGAGCAGTGGGAAAGGGAACAAAAGATAAGGAGTTACTTATTATATGTATGTTCTGTTTTGTTTTCCCTACCTAACCAGTGAGTTTATTTTTACAGTTTTGTAGCTTATGTGTGTACCTGTTTGAGTGTATTCTACAAATGTGTGTGGGTGACCTTGGAGGCCAGCAGAGGGTGTTGGATTCCCTGGACCTGGACTTATAGATGATGTGAGCATCTTGTTGAAGTGCTAGGAACTCATTTCCAGTCCTGCAGGCCAGCAAGGACTTTTAACCACTGAGCCATCTCTTCAGCCACTCGATATAAGATTTAAAAAGAAAGTCAGGTGGCGTTGACAATGTCTTTGATCTCAGCACCCAGGAGGTAAAGGCAGGTGGATCTCTTGAGTTTGAGCCTGGACAGTGAGGGCTACGGAGAAACCCTGTGTCAAAATGCATACACACACATATAGAAGGAAGAAAAAAAAATAATGACTTCTTATAGAGATTGAAAGTCTACTGGTTAAGTCCTAGCAGCCAGTTATGCCATAGATTATCTTTGTCACCTGTAAAGAAGTGTTAATATGTTTCAGAATGTAATGGAATTTCAAAGTCATTAACTTGAAGAAAGGTCTAATGTCACTTGTGACAGGATTTGTTTCAGTATATCAAGGAAAAGGGAGACTTTTAATCTGGGGAGGCAGAGACAGGAAGATCTCTGGCTTCTGCCTAGGTAGCCTTCCTAGCCAAATGAGCGAACTCCAGACTTGGTGAGAGTTTATCTCGGAAACTGACATGGACAGGGCCGAAGAAGATGTCAGCCTCTGGCCTCTGCTCACACTTGCGTATACACACATAGATGTGAACACAAACACAGATACACTGCTTTCTTCAGCCAGGAACAGTCTGGGTGAGTGCGCTGTTGTTCTTGTTTGATGGTTCTCCCTTTGTCACTGCTGCTGATTGAGGGAGGGGCCGGGAATGGGAAGCTGCTAGACCTGCCTGGGATGAGGTAACTAACCTCTCCTTAATCCAGTCATCCATTACCTCTCCCCTGGTAAGCCTGTGGAAACCCAGAGGCTTTTACCAAAGTTTAAAGTTATAAAAGTAACAAAGTTACAGATAATAATGAAATAGCAAAACAAAAGAGTTCGCGGACTGCCTAGTTAAGACCAAGCGTGACTTTGCTTCGTGTCTATTTGTATAGAAGGTCTGTCTTTTCATTTTTGGTATGCAGTAGGTCTTTTTGTTCTTAAACTGTAGTCCAGGCTGGTATAGAATTCACAATACAGGCCAAGGTGGTTTCAAGCTTGTGACAGTCTGCCTTCATTTTCCAGGCACCTCATTCACAGACATGAATTGCCATGCCCGGCATGAATCATGTCTTTTCTCCCCCAAAAATTTGTTCCAAGTTTTGGGATCACTCCTAAGAGTGCCTTCCTGCTGCTGCTGTGGCTGTTTTTAGAAGATTGATGACATTTTATAATACTTTCCAATGGTTGTCAACAGAAAATCTTATGCGGGTACTGGTAAGGTAGGCTTGGCAGTTAAGAGCACTTGCTGTTCTTGCAGAGGAACTGAATTTGGTTCCCTGCACCCATAGGGTGGCCCCAAAACATCTGTAACCTAGTTCTAGGGACCTGATTCTATTTTTAGGTCTTCACACACGTACACACTCATGCAGGTAGATACTCATTATACATAAAGTAATTTTTTTAAAGGAAATATGTAGAGGCTCAGATACTCATTATACATAAAGTAATTTTTTTAAAGGAAATATGTAGAGGCTCAGTGGCTAAAAGGACCCTGGCAGCCTGATGGGTTTCCATGATGGGAGAAAAGCCCCGACTTCTGAAAGTCATCTCACACACACATACTTTAAAATTCTTAAAGAAAATACGACCTTAAGATTCTTTTGTTATATTCAGTGGGGGCTGGTTTGTCAGCCACAGTTGTTTTTGCTTAGTGTGTAGTCTGCCATTTGGAGAGTGTTTGCGGACTTAACAGACCCGTCCTGTCCTAGCGGTTTGGGTGGCCACGGTCGTGTCGTGTTAGCACTTGAAGTCAGTGTAGCTATAAGTATGTGTTGGATTCGGCTCCAGATCTTTAGTAAGATGGTTTCCCTTCATGTAGGTTTGGGAACTAGAACACCCAAAGGACCTTTATTTGCCGTAGTCATGAGCCAGTGCATTGAGCAGTTCTCGTGTGACCACTGAGGGCTGATGAGATCAGATGGACTGCCTAAACCTGTCTTCTTCCACGTCCTGCCGTAGTCTAGGGCCTTAGGCTTCATTCATGTCACAGCAGTGGAGGGTGAGATGGAGTCTTGCACTGCAGATCTCTGCTTCCTGACCTCAGGGTCTCACCTTCTCACCGGCAGCCTGGAACCCTAGGTTAACACCGCCTTTCTCAGTACAACAGTCACTTTTCTGACCTCTCCTGTCATTTAAAGACAGTCAGTTTGTTTAATCAACTACAGTAAGACTGAACCAGTGAAGCCCTAATCTGGCATTTTTAGGTAAAACAACATGTCTATAAGGTGATTTAGGAGATAATTTAAAATTGCTAGAGGTCAACCAACCTTCCTTCCTTCAGTTTTTTAAACAGCATTTCACTTTGGAGCCCAGACTAACTTTGAATTCCTGCCTCAGCCTCCTGAGTGCTGGTGTTTCTTGTTTCATTCTTTTTCCTGACAATACCAGTTAGGAAAAGGCTACAAGTCCTTGAGAACTCCCAGACCTGGCATTTGGCTTTTGTTCTCAGCCCTCGTATTCTGACTTTGTCATTTTCTGTATCTTAAAAAAAAAAAAGAAAAGAAAAGAAAAGCTGTGACCTTGGGAGAAGTGGTGTCCATTGCTACAATGTTGTGACAAGCATGTTGAATGTAACTGCTGAGAGAGACACCATTTGACTGAAGATGACCTCCCCCGGAGCTGTTCCTCACTCCCTCTCGGAGCAACTCCTGAGGGAAGGTGTGTGTGGTCTCTTAGCTGTTTCCTATTTATGAGCAGGGAAACCTTCCATCCAGGTCAGGTTACAAAACGCTGTGCCATTTTACTCTGAAGATCATTTGTCACAGGCATTTTGGTCTCTGCCCACCACACGCTTTTGGGCTTTTCTGACAGCCCCTCTTGAAAAACTTGCCATAGAAGAAAAGTGCATAAGTTGTCCTTATCAGAGAATTACGTCTTGTTTTTTCCTCTGAGTCTTTGAGAGTTTTAAAAGATAGGTGATGGGTTTATAAGAAGGAATTGCTGTGGTCTCCGACGGGACCTGGAGAGGTTAGATTGAACAGTGTACTGCTGTCCTAGAGCCAGTTAAGCACAGGCTTTCCTGGTTTGAGAATAGCTTGTAGCATGTGGCTATAAATAACACTTTCACAACGAGCATGGATTTGATAGGGGGCAGGAAATCTGGCCCAGCTGCCAACGGCAACAGCCAAAGCTCAGAATTCAAACAGTCTTCACACCCAACCTAAAAACACCCTTGCTGCTTTCCTAGAGGCAGAGTTTCTGTGCAGCCCTGTCCTGAGTGCTGGGATTAAAATCATGCCCAGCTAAATCAGCTTTTCTTAATATGAGAAAGAGGTCGGTTGCTTTGGCCTATAAGTGCAAATTGTCTCTTCTATTTAAAAAACCATGTGTGTTGCTTGCTCATGCCATGGTGTCCATGTGGATGTCAGAAGACAGGCTCATAAGAGCAAGCTCTTTGTTTCCCACGTGGGAGGTAGGTGATTCCAGGAAGCCAAACACAGTGCAGCCTGCTGAGCTATCCTGCTGATTCAAAACGATGTCATCTTGGTTACAGTCTGGAACTAGCACAAGTAATTGATGCTACCATAAATGAGACCTGATGATACTGTATGTCTAAGCCCCTTTTGAAAATCTGCTTTTGAAAATGTTTATTAAACGAAAAAGCTTGTAAAATCTACTTTTTCAGCCTCTTATTCTTGCTTTTTATCCTGCACAACTACCAGACAACTGTCTCCACTCTGAGATTCTTCATCTGAGGTACATGTAATAGAAGAATGTAACAGTGTAATCTATAACTTTCCGAATAGAAACATTTAGAAATAAAAACACAAGTGTTTAAACTGGGAACCACTTTTAAGACTGCTGCTACGGAAGGGGAAGAATAGCACACTGTGGGATAGGGTAGTCTGCTCTGTGAACTTGCTGTTTAGTTATCGGGACTTTAAACTATTAAATTTACTTATTTTCCCAGAAAGATAAAATGATATGCATGCAGCTCTGACATTTTGGAACTCTGTAGACCAGGCTGGCCTTGAACTAGAGACCCTCCTGCCCCTGCCTCCTGAATGCTGGGATTAAAGGCATGCACCTCTATGCCCAGACCTTGATTCTGTGTTTGATAATTAAATGCACAACCAAGAATTTTTTATTTTATTTTTTCTTTAATTATCTGCCATGGTTTTGTGTGTGTGTGTGTGTGTGTGTGTGTGTGTGTGTGTGTGTGTGTGTGTGTAGAGGGCAGACTTGGTTCTCCCTTTCCACCTTTATTGGGTTGTAGGGATTAAACTTGGGTTGTCAGGACTTGTGACAAGTGTATTTTCCACCTGAGCCATCCCTGGGCTTTGGTTGGTGGCTTCTTATTTTTTGCCTTGATTTTTGAGTTGACCCATTGTCTTAAGGTTTTTATTGCTGTGAAAAAACACCATGACCATGACAATTTTTATAAAGAAAACATTAAACGGGAGTGGCTCACTTACATTTTCAGAGGTTCAATCCATTATCATGACAGGAGCATTGTTACATGTGACATCTTGGCACCGCCTTAAGTTGCTGGGGAACACAAGATGGTTGGTGGTACCTGAGGTCGAAGCACCGGAGCTGAGCAGTGTGGGGGAAACTTATTTAATGGATTAGCGAGAAGGTTACAGGGACAACTTCAGACACATACCAAAAAACTAGAAATAATTTTTCTCTTTTTTTTAGGGGAAAATTGTACCAACAATTTGGTAAAGATTCAGTGACTTGTCGGGGTAGACGGTTTATGTACAGGATTGGGAAGGTGGAGTAAGTCCCAACATCCCCTATATGAGGCTTAGCAAAATTCGAACCAAGTTTAGGCTGTATGGCCTTGACCTGATCAGCCACGGAGAAGAGGAGCTGGTCAAAGACAACTTGTGTGCTTATACCAGCATTAACATGAGTGTAGTGACAGGCGCCATGCCTTTCCCAAGTTTGAACTCTTTCCCGGTCCTCACAGATATACTTACTGTCCTTTCTTTCCACAACCGCTAGCCTTTTCCTACTGTGCTTAAGCTGTTGATGAGCTGCTGTCTCCTTCCACTTTAGGATAATGATTGTGTACTTATTACCGCTTTCATGTTTGTGATAAAATAGGCGCCAAAAGCCATTTAAGAGAGGGAGGGCGCTCACAGTGTAAGGGCACAGTATTATGGCGGGAAGCTGTAGTTGGTGTCCAGGAACATTGCACAGGAACAAGAGTTGGCTGTTGGTACTCAGTTCCTTCTCCCGTTTAACTTTGGCTTTGGAGTATATGTATTAATAGGACATTTTACTTTTGAAAGAGAATTTGAGTCCTAAAAGCTTGTTAAATTATCATTTTTAGCCAAACCAGAATTTAATCCCAATTCTCACCTTAGGTGATTCAGACACCACTTTCTCTTTGAATTAGAAGTGACACTCTGTCCTAGGAAACAGTGGTGTCACCTAAGACTCCAGATCTCATATTTAACACATTTCAGAGGTGAAAGTGTGGCAGAGTGAGGACTCCCTGCTGGGGTTGGGCGGTGTGTGAGGGTGTTTTCATTTGACCTCCTTTGCTGATAAGGGGAGCCATATTGTCTGACTTTCACTTTTCTTTGTCTCAGTCACATCGATCAGACAACAACATGGCAGGACCCCCGAAAGGCCATGCTCTCGCAACTGAACGTTCCTGCATCTGCCAGCCAAGCGGTGCCCCAGACACTGATGAACGCGGCCTCAGGTGAGCACCACCCTGCTGCAGAGCCACAGCCAATCTGTTTGGATACCTGATTTCCTTTAGGGAACCTAGAAAGTTTTCTACCCAGTGCCATGTGGGCGCATTGGATTTATTTCAAAGTAGCTTGTGGGGAGTTTTCCTACAGCGCCGTCAGCGCAGTCTTCCTCTAGGGTCTAAGTTGTTCTTTCAGGTTTTGGTATCGTGTTTGTTTGTGTCTTAATTGTGTGCACGGCTACAATGACACGAGAATAACATTAGGGGTGTGCTCTCTCCCAGCACCGCGTTTGAGACCCAGGGCTCAAACTCGGGTTATTAGGCAACCAGCAGCTTTACCCATGGGACCATCTCACCTCCCCCTTTCCCCCACAAACATTCCTGAGGTGGTCTGAGGAGTGATGACTGACCTGGAACCATGGTCCTCCTACCTCTACCTCCCAAGTCTGGGGTTTCTGGTGCACCACCGAGTACCATGTGTGTTTGTGTTTGATTGCTGACTTCCGCCCGGGGTCTGAGTTGGCACTCCTCATCCTTTTGTAATGTGATGAAAAGCACATTGTTTTATTTTTAGTTGCTCTAAAGAAGAAAAAGCACAGCTGTATTGCATGACTGCCTCAGGGGTGCTGGACTTCATGCTGTGGTATTCATGATCCCTCCCCCCCTTTTGTTCGTTTGTTTTTGAAATAGAATCTGTCCAAACCAGCCTCAAACTTGCAGTCCCCCTGCCTCTGCCTGGTGCTGGTGTACCACCTTGCCACATTTAAACTTATTTTAAACCATATATTTATATTACCATAACATTATTATTAATAATATTATAATATAACAATATTAATATTAACATTAATATTAAATACCTTAAGGATATTTATAACTACCATATATTAAGGCCATGTTTGTCATGAACCCCAGAGCCACCTCTTACTCTGAGATCTAACATGTTTTGCCTGCATGTGTGTATGGTGCACCATGTACATACCTGGTGTCCATGGAGGACAGGAGAGGACATCAGATGCCTTGGAACTGGAGTTATAGGCGGTTATGAGCCATGGGTGCTGGGAACCCAACCTGAGATCCTCTGTAAGAGTAGCCAGGCTCTTAACCTCTGGACCCTCTGGCTTTTGTCTACAGGACCTCCCTCACCACGCACCCTTTGGTTAGAGGGGCCCAAGGCTGCAGCTGCCACACGAGCACCTTGGTACACACAGGAAAACGTCCTTCCTCTGGGCTGACCTCCCACCCGTTTGCAGACCAGTTTTGTTCATGGTCTAAGTATTAAAGTAAGAGACTTTGGACTCAGTTACCTTTAAACTTGGAGGTATTAGCCAGTTTTTAAAGTGTAGAAGTCAGATTCAGAATTTGCTAGTGAGCTTTTAAGACCCCACCCCTCACCCCCAGTCGTTAAACGGTGTCATAAGTGGTAGAGAAAACAGAAGAGGACAGGGGCGTGGCACTGTCACCAAAAGCTTGTGTGGTGTCCTTGTAGCTTTATTTCTAGTGAACAAATACACTGTCACTTAAGGAGGACTTTGAGGTTAGATAGTACAAAAAAAGACCTTAAAACGTCACCATGCCAGGAACCCAGCACCACAAGATGAGAGGCAGAAGTGGCAAGTTCCAGGCGAGGCTGCGTGGTGAGACCTGTGCTCCCGTGCACAGGGTTCCCAGCCTAATACGCCCAAGTCCCTTACAAAACAGAGTTAACAAGTAACTTCCTTTGTGCTTTATTTAATTGCTAACTTACGTATGTGATTTAACCACGTAAACAGTTGTCATGCTGGATTATTTTGTGAAGTAGCAAGAAAATGTCCATATATTTTAAAAATCAGTTTTAACTTTTCACTCACGTTAGTTCGAATCATTGCATATAAAACCCAGGGGTTGTGGGGCCCTGCTGTGTATCTCCTGAGGGAAACATGCCAGCGACTTCATCTGCTGAACGCTGAATGCATCTGCAATGCTGTGGCTTTTACTCTAGGGTTTTTTCTCTCCCAATTGAGAATTGAAGTTGGGACTTCACATAGTTGAGGTCAGGTCCTACGTATCCCTAGCTGGCCTTGCACTCACTGCATAGCTTAGGCTGCCTCTGGCCGCCTCCATCTTCTTCTGCCTGCACCTCTCGGGTGCTGGGAGTCTCACTCTAAATTAGAGAACATTTTGGTTGTCCTCTGTGACAGTAGAGATTTAAGAATGGAATTAAATGCTTTGGAATGGAAGTTAGAGGAGCTGTAGTTTGGGGGCCCTGGAGAGCAAACCCTGATGCTCATGCTAAGCACCCCTTAGGCTTGAGCCACACGTACTACAGCCTCCAGAAGCCATGATCAGCAGACCTTGTGCCCACATGGAATGAGAGGCAGTGGCCTGCTGATTTCAGTATATGGGCATCTGTCTCTCGGGAAAGCGGCTCTGTGCCTGGGGTATGAGGGACGTTGGAGGGAGGGGGCAATGATGTCTCAAAAACAAAAGATATAAAAAAAGATTAATTTAAATACAAAGTAAATATCTAATATTTTGTAATTAAGCTATTTGTAATTACTGGTAGCTGGTTTTACTTCATTTAAAGTAATTTAAAACATCTGTCCACACCATCTTTGGGACTGTGTTTATATTTGGAGCTCTTTGTGATCAAATATAGGCCTCGGGGCTTTTATCCAAGTAGTGAGTTTCTTTGTCGCTTTCAGACTTAGGAAGCCCATCTGATGTGGGCAACGCAGTGTTCCTGACTATGGCACTGTGAGACAGACTGCATAAAAGACAGATTTCTCTTTTTTCCCTGATTATTTTAAGATGACATATGTAAATAACACTATTAATATAGTACTGTACTAACAAGACATTATTAACAAAAACTCAAGCAGGAATAATATTGTAATGAAACCCACAGTCAGTGCAACCAGGACCCAGTCTGTCTTGTTAGTTATTCTGACTTCTGTCACAAATAGCTTTTTACAAAGTTTTCAAACAAAATGGCTGTTTTTCTTCCCTACAAGGCAATTCAGGTAATCTGAGAAATGGGGAAAATGACTTTGAGGGTAGAGTGTTTGCAAAAGAAAAGGTGGGAGGGTGCAGGGAGGGAAGAGTCATGGCCCCAGGGAATGAAAAGTGTAAACATGGGTAATCTACCACCCTTAGAAGTGGGATTCAGTGTGTCTGACCAGCCCTGCACTCTGGAAATGGTGGCGGAAAGATCGGGAGTTAATGACTAGCTCAGCTACATAGTTTGAATGCCATCCTGGGCTACGTGAGATCCTGAGTCCAAAGAAAAAGAAAAGGAAGAAGAAATTTGGCTTGTTCTTTGTGCTGTGGATCAGGCCCAGAACCAGGCAACACTACCACTGAATTGGAAACCTGACCATGCATCTTGGTTAGTATACACCACTCTTACATGTAGTGCAGACGCCGCTTGGGCCTGTCGGTCAGTGGTTCTTGTAAAGCCCCAGCCCTACTCCGGTTCACCCTACCCTGTTCCCAATATGGGAGTCTGTAAATGCAAACAGGCACATGAAGGAAGTACAGAGATTTAAGTTTTCCTGACATCAAAGGGTAAGATGGCCATTTGGTTTGGAGATGGCTTTGGACACAGTACCAGGACTCTTCTGAGGCTGGCCAGCCCGGGCCTTACCTCTGCACATACCCGCTTATGGGGACAGCTTTCCAGCCGTCCTCTCTCTGCTCAGAGTTTCTCATACATTCTACACAGATGACTTTTGATATCACCCAATGCCACCCACTTCTCAAGTATTCTTTTTTTTTTCTGTTTATTTTTAAACCCAGAGTAGTTGTATCGAAAACTGAATTTATAATTAACCTTTTTGTTTTTTGTTTTGAGGTGGATCCAACTACAGCCCAGGCTGGCCTCAAATTTATGATCTTCTTGACCCAATTTCCTAAGTGTGGGATAATGGGTAGTTGTTTTCTGTAACTTTAATAGTGCTACTTTCTTTCTCTTGCCTGCCCTCCTCCTGCCTCTCTTTTCTCCAGAATAGGAAAGAGAGAGTTTGTGTGTGTTTGGGGGGAGGGGGTATAACTTGTGGGATCATTTCTCTCCTGCCATTGGGACCTAGGGTTTAAACTCAGGTTTTAGGTTTAGCATCCTACCTACTAAACCATTCTGCCAGCCTTTCCATAACAGGATTTTAGAGTCTTTGTTTATTTAATGCATGTCTGAGTGTATGTATGTGTGTCACGTGCATATGGGAATCTGCAGAAGTTCAAAGGAGTGGGTGCTGGGAACTGAACTCAGCCAGTGCTCTTAATCCTTGGCCTTATCTCCAGCCTTGATAGAATCTGCAGCCCTGACTAGCCTTGAGCTTTGACTCCTCTCCCTCCTGTGTACCAGGTGTCGTGGTTACAGGCTGGTGCTAGATATTGCTGTGAGGTTTTTGTTTCGTTTTCTAAAGATCTTGACTATAGCAAGTGAGGCAGGGTTTCCAAGCCTTGCATTAGCAGTTAGCCCCTAAATCATTGGGAGCAGATGGAAACCCAAGTCTTTTCTGGCCAGGCAGTGGTGGCATACGCCTTTAATCCCAGTACTCAATAGGCAGAGGCAGGCAGATCTCTGTGAGTTCAAGGACAGCCTGGTCTAGCCACTGACGTGAGAACGCGAGAAGAGCAGAGCACACTGTTGGAGAGTGCACGGGGGGAGTGTAGCTGCATGGAATCGCCACCGCACGGTCCTGAGGAAAACGAGCTATTAAATATTAGCACTCAAAAATAGTGTCCGCACTACACTTTTTTTCAGTATTATTTGTAGATGTTTTGGAATCTTTGTGAAAAGAGATTAAATTATTTACATTCAAGGACCAAATGAGATGCCTGTTTTGTTTCTTCTCTTGGTGAGTGCTAGGATTTTATTTTTGTCTTTTCCACTGATTTCTAAATCCTTCTGGTCACTATTGCTCCAGCAGTTTTGTGACTCATGGGAGGAGTATTTGTGTGAAAGATTAAGATGCTAATTCTTCAAAAATGGCATCTAGACTACCATATATAGGCAGGAGTGTGAGATGGACTGAATTCTGCAGCAGTAGCAGAGCTCCTAAGTAGTATGTGAAGAAATGTACATAAGGTTATCAGTGCATAAAGCTTAGCTCCACTTTTACTCCAGCAGTTTGAAATCTAAGTGAGCACTTTACCAAACCACTGAGCTGTCGCATTAGCATTAATCTTCAGATTTTACCCTTATCTGTAAATAGGACATGCATAATAGACCTGTGTCCCCTAAGTCTCAGGGACCATCATGGAAGATGAGGCAGAAAGACTGTAAGAGCCACAGGGATGGGGTGGACCTAGCAGGTTAGCTCGCAGCCTATGGTGACCTGCGCAAAGTCAAGCCAGTCCATGCTCCAGCACACCGGGAAGGATGGGCTCTGGAGGCCGTAGGCAGTTGGCAGCTGCTGGAAAACAGGAGTCCTTTTCTTCGTTGGTGTTGCCCAGGAGGGTTTGTCTTTGCACATACCGATGGCTCCAAGGCTATACCTGTGCCCATTCGAGCAGCACTGATTGGACTCGGGGAGTCACTTTTCTTTCTTTTTAAAATGTGTATGGGTATTTTACTTACTTGTACATCTGTGTGCCATCTACACTCCTGGTGCCTTTGGAGGCCAGAAGATGGGGTTAGAGACAGTTGTGAGCTGCCATACGGAGGCTGGATACCCAACCCATGCCCTCTGGAAGAGCAGCCAGTGCTCTAAACCCCTGAGCCATCTCTCCAGTCCCTCAGTGAGTTAGTTATGAACATGAAGGGAGGTTGTCCAGAGGTAGTGGGGATATGGCAGACTGCCTTGTGGATTGTGTACATGTAAGAATTCTCAAAAAAAAAAAATCTGACTGGAGCCTGACGGTGGTGGCACACACCTTTAACCCCAGCACCCAGGAGGCAGAGGCAGGCAGATCTCTGGGAGTTCGAGGCCAGCCTGGCCTACAAGAGCTAGTTCCAGGACAGCCAAGTTTATACAGAGAAACCCTGTCTCGGGGGTGGAAATCTGACTGGAGTTACATGGGTGAAATTTGGAGAGTGGCCTGTTGTCAGCTCTCTGGGTGTATGTGGCATTCTAGGAAGTTTGTCTACCTAACATCATAAGTAGGGGAGAGTTCTGATGGTGCTCACTGTTGTGCTTTGAGACTAGATGTTGCCAAAAATCATTCACTCAACTAATATGCAATGTTGTGTTTTCTGTAACAGAATCTCAGCAGGGAATGCTACGAATGCCTGTCCCTTGCTGAGCCTGCAGGCTGGACACGGGAAGCTAGGGGTGGGGGCAACAATGGAGGAGCTGCACTCCTCCCTCAGCCCATACTCACGCGGTATGCCAGCCACTGTTGAAATCATGAGAAGGTTATAAACATCGCATAAACATCGTGTTTCCTGTAGTTAAAATGGAAAGGGGAAGATAGACCAATTACAAGTTAAAGTGGCCAGGGCTGGCGGGAGACTGCTTTTTCACTGTAACTCCTGTATTTGCTGTCTGTGGAGCTGAGGCCTAGGTGGACTCAAGGATGGACTGAGCGTATCAGAGGACAGGGAGGAGTCCATGCAGAGCACAGCTGGCGGTCTTGAGCCTTGTTTCAGGAAGTCAGAGCAGGTTAGCAAGTGAGCCATGTGGTCCTCATAGGTTCTGAACTTATCCGTTTAACAGACAGGAAATCAGGGAGCATTTGTAGCATGAGTCTGGCTGGAATGTAACTGGTGAGTGGTGAGTGTCTGGGTTCTGGGCCCAGTGAAGATAAGAAAGATGAAGACGTGCCTGCACCTGCTGAGACCAGTGGAAAGACCTGAAGCAGAAGACATTCTCCAAATGCCTTAGTGTGGGCGGCTAAGGGTTCTGAGCCTTATTTTGAAATTTTTAAGAATTCCATTAAAGACATAACTCCAGGGCTGGAGACATGCATGGCTCAGTGGTAAGAGCACTTACTGCTCTTTCAGACACAGAACTGTTTGTTCAAGAACACCTACTGTAAGGATTCTATGTGGAACTTTCTTCTTTAATTATGAGTGTCATCTCCTGTACACACTGAGAAGTAGCGTCACTAAAGAGTGTTCCCAGTATTAGAGGGCTAATGAATGTTGAGTCAAGATGGGCCAGGTTGTAAGCTCAGGACACTGGGCAGACTGGGATTCCACCCCAAGTCTTCAGGCATGTGGTTCCAAGTATTGTCTCCCACACTGCCCGTTGTGGTCTCGAAGAATGACTTTGGGTCACATCAACATGTTCTGCTGGCTTGATATAGAATCTTTCTGAGACTTTGGTGTGTGCGTATTGTGTCTTGACAATTTGTTGGGTATTTGTTTGCCAAAGCAGGTTTACATGACGGTTTTAGATTGTAACATCTAAGCTTGTACACAGAAATGTCACTATATCAGAAGCTGAGTGCGCACACAACCCATTCAGAAGACAGCAACAGTTGGAGGGGGACTAGTGTTCACTTGTGCAAGGCTTTAAGGGGGAAATTCCTGAGACTTTCACAAGTTTCAGGAAGAGGAGACTCTGAAGAACTTGACTGGTTTTGAGTCCCAGACCTGCTACTTCCTAACTTAGCGTCTTCATCTGTTTTGTGATGGGTTGTGAGGCTTCTCAGTGAGTTCATGCTCTTCTCGCTGACAACAGTTTGTACTCACTTGAAATTGGCCTGTAGTCAGATTACTTGCTCCAGGAGGTCATTGGGTCTACCTTCTAAGGAGACTCCTTGAGAGCCCTGTACTTTAACCACTCCGTAGGGTGTGTGCTGGTCACGGTGTCCTCCGTGATTTCAGATGAGGAGGAGGGTTGGTCTGACATGACAACAGTAAAGATTTTCCTCTTTGAGTACAAATTGTAAACGGTTTTCCTTCATTATCACTAAGCAAGAACACACAGGCAAGTGCATGTAGTAGAATCATCTCTAGCATTATTTGTTCTAGTAGATAAATTATCAATCAAACAGTATTGACAAATTCTACATAAAATTGTAGTTTTCTAAGGATAAATCTAAATGATTTTTAATCTTTTGTTTTTCTTATTCTAATTCCAGTTTTATACCTTCTTTTTACATCTTATTTAAAATGTTGGCATCTTTCTCCTTCCCTTACAAGGGTTGTTTTACTTTTCTTTTCCCTTCCATTTTTATCACCTTGATATATGGGGTATGGTAGTCTAGTTTTGAAAAACACCCAAAAGCCTGGCTTGAGAATGTGAGTTGAGATGATGGAGACCTTCTCTCAATAGAAGAGACAAGAACCAAAAAATAAATAAAAATTAAAAAAAAGAGAAAATTTAACTTACCAAATTTCCTCCTCAGGACCGTGTCTGAAGCCTAGCTTTATATTGTTTTACTAAATTTTGACTGTAGTTAAAGATCTTTCTTTTCAGCTTTCTACTGATTGATGATTGATGGATGGCTGGCTCACACTCAGACACCAGATTGTCTAGCATCATACATACTCCTTTTCCTGCTTTCTCACCTTACTTCTGCTATTAAAGCTTAAACTGGTACAGAGCTGTCCGGGTACCTTCCTGGTCTCTTCCTTGCTCTTACTGTTGCCTGTATCCACGTACCTTTTTCCTTTTTTGTTTTGTTTGTTTATAGAGTCACGCTTTCTTTGTGTAACAATCTGTTTATACAGCAGATATTATAAAGACATCAGCAGATAGGTAAAGGACTCTTTTTTGCTTCACTGTTACTTTCCTGTGTNCAAGTTGTTAGGCTGTCTCATCAAGTTACCCACTGATCTGTTTCCCTGACCCCTCCTCTGGTGTTTTTTGAAACAGGATCTCTGTAGCCTTGGCTATCCTTGAACTCACTTTGTAGACCAGGTTGGCCACAAACTCGTGGAGATTCACCTGCCTCTGCCTCCCAAGTGCTAGGATTAAAGGCGTGCACCTCCACCACCCAGCCCATATCTGTAATTTATGCCTCACACTTTTCTTCATGATAGTCATACTGGTATTGGGGAAAAACTTTCTGAACTAATGCCTTTTTCCAGAACTAGTAATCAAACCCAGGATCTAATAAATACTAGGCAAGCTCTCACCTGTTAGCTATCTAACCCTTTAAAAAGATTTTAAAGATAAGGTTGGGTTAATGCTGGCCTTGAACTTTTTATTGTGTGAGTTTGCCTCAGTCTCCTGAACAGTTGAGATTACAGGGTATGTGTTGAAGTAGGAGCGGCGGGGCTGCATCCCGGGCACCTGGCCGCCTGCATGGCTAGCTTATGCCCGAAATAATTACACGGAAACTGTATTCTTTCAAACACTGCCTGGCCCGGCTAGTTCCAGCTTCTTATTGGCTAGCTCTTACATATTGTTTTAACCCATTTCTAATATTCTGTGTAGCCCACGAACTGGCTTACCAGGGAGGATCTTAACCTGTGTCTGTCTGGAGCGGGAGAATCATGGCGACTCCTCCATTAAGCTTCTTTTTCCCAGAATTCTCTTCTGTCTACTCCGCCTACCTAATTTTTTGTCCTATGAGGGCCGAGGCAGTTTCTTTATTAATAAAAAATCACTCCCACATCAGGTATGAGTGTGTGAGTGAGACAGAGAGAGACACTATACCTGGTCCACTTGGATTTAGTTCTTGTAAGTCTGCCATTCTTAGTGAAATTAATAATAATTAAAGCTTGATAGATTTCTTGTAATAGGAACTCTGGCAGAAGTTTAGGGCAATAGATTTACGGGAAAGAGAAGTGTTGGAGTTCCAGACCTACCTTGTATGTGCCTGCTTGTTCATCTGTGTATAGGGACAAGAACAAGACCAAGCAGGTGGAGTCACAGTGTGGATTTAAATGTGGTAGTGCCATCATCACATGGTGGAGATGAGCTGTCATGGCCTGTTGCTTTCCCTTGGCCCATAAGTTATCAGATGGGCTAGGGTCCCTGAATAGGCATGGAAGGCCACGATATCACTGATGGAATGGGGTTGCTAGGCAACAGAGTTGTTACTTAAGAACACTGAAAATATCAAGGTCTCTCGATTGTCCAGTTGTGGCTCACTAAGGCATCTGTCTAGTGGTCACCATCTCAGTCACACAGTATCTTAGGACTTTCAACTTTTTTCAGTTTTTCAAGACAGGGTTTCTCTGTGTAGATCCTGACTGTTCTGGAACTCACTCTGTAGGCCAGGCTGGCCTCAATTCACAGAGAGCCTGCCTGCCTCCGCCTCCGCCCCCTGAGTGCTGGGATTAAAGGCATGCACCACACCAACCTTTGAACTTTTAAACACCTTGTGTATTTTTCAAAAATACCTTAGGGGTGAACTTTCTTCCCAGTTAAAGTTTTGAGAGTTCTGTCTGCCTGAGGATGGTTGGGCGGATCCATAATCTTCTGGGCCTCCTTTCATTACTTACTCCGCAGACGCTTCCTTACTCTTATGAACGTAGGAAAATCTTTTTGCTTCCCAACGGGTGTCACATATTTCCTAGCCCTCTCCAACACTTCCAGCAAATTTAGAATTTCAGCCATAGTCTTCTTATGCTAGCAGTTTCTGTTCTGGTTTACAACAAGCCTTTTAATATTTCTAGACTTTAATAGTCTGTATTCTAGATTCTTGGTATAAGTTCATTGTATAAATAATGGGTCTAAATTGAGTGTGGCTATGTCAGCTAAAGTGTGCTTTTAATCTGATCCCTTAAAGTTCTCATCTTTGTCTTTGGGGATGTTGGTTTCATTATTTAATGGTTTAGTTTTCGTGGAGGAGATTTAGGTATGTGTTCTGCCTTATTTTTCTATTGACAGATTGCAGTTCTAATGCATTGCTTTATATCTAATTGTGTTTGTTCTTTTTAAGCCAGACCTGCTCGCTTCTTAAGGTACCAGATCGAAACCAACTCCAAGCCAACTGTAGTCTGTTTTCTGTGTTGTAGGACCTCTTCCTGATGGATGGGAGCAGGCCATGACGCAGGATGGAGATGTTTACTACATAAACCACAAAAACAAGACCACATCCTGGCTGGACCCAAGACTTGACCCTCGTTTTGGTAAAGGTTTACTTCAGAACCTTTGTGGTCATTTGGTGATAGTCTAAGGGTTGGGGGATGTAGGAAAAGACATCTCAGTGAAACTGCACTGCCTTGCAGTTAGCAGTGGCCGCACACCCACTGTGGGTTTTGTTTAACCTTGAGATCTCTAGGTCCACAACAGCTTTCTGACCTGGGGTGAGCTGTGGATGTTGTAAAAGCTCAGGGCCATGGTGTCTGACTGCTTTATTCTTACAATGCTTCTTGGAAGCGGGCCATCATTCAGGCATGTGTACAACCTGGACCATCAGGGCTGAAGGTGCGGCTCACCCTGAGCATCAGGCCAAGCCTAAGGAAAGCTTTTTACAACCATTTTTTTTTAACCTAGTTAAGGTCCTTTCCAGCACTTTTTATTTAGGAAATGAAAAGCAAAGCAGAGCCCCTTCTAAATTTGGTGAGGGTCTCCGTGCCCTGTTCCTCCTTTTTGTCCATATTTCCTTCCTGGTGGTAGTTTCAACTGATGACTTTCTGAATCTCCTTCCAAAGCATGGAAAATGAATGTAAAAAGGAACAGATAATGTGGTTTGAGCACTCATCCTGGCCCTGGGCTGCTTAATGGAAACAATGTGTGGATGAGTGCTGGTCAGACACGGCTGGCGGAGCCTTTGAAGCGTCCCTTGGGCTGACCTGACCACGCCACAGGCTTTACTGGGAAGGATAATTAACTCTGTGAATGCCTTCAACACAACCCCCAGGCTGGGTAAAAATAACAGCCTCCAGTATAGACACCCCCCCCCCCCCCATCTATTTACTTGGAAACAAACAACAATAAGAAGTTTGAGTGGACTTTGGGTGTCAGCTTTATGGACTAGTTGACACCCCTACCCCCAAGGAAAATCAGAGGTGGGGTTGCAGCCTAGACGGTCATTTCGATAGCCAGTTTGGCTCAAATACCAACTGTTTGAACTTCCAAACCTGTTGGGGTGCTAAGAGAGTAATGTACGTGTTAGCAGTTGGCAACTTCAGATTCTTTTTAATACTTGAATAGCCCTGTGGTTGAAAACCCCTTAAATGCTGCATTGGTATCCACGGGATGATAACAGCCGTGTTTCCTTAATCATATTTGATGATTCAGTTCATCTGCCCTTGGGGAGTTTGAAAGAATTGTGGTGTGCCACCGCCACTAGCTTTTAACACACTCATACACTCTCTCTACTCTCTTCTGTACGTGTGTGTTGTTGAAAGAAAAAGAAAAGAATTGGGGAAAGCATTAGCAGTAAAGGGGAGAATCTTGACTGTTAGTTTACAGCTGAGTCTTTTAAGGAACAGTGGGTATTTAAGGTGGGAAAAAAATACAACATACTCCTGCCACACGCAACATGCACACATGCACGCACACGTGTCCGTGCTTGATAGCTATACAGCAAATGTCTCCTGCCCCCTTCTCCCTTTCGTTTCCCTTTTTGGGCCCACTGTGTATGTGTATTCCAGACAGGGTTGACTACACGCCAGAGCTTTTTATTTTGTGGCCCGACTTTTAATCTGTTCCAGACCTTTGCCGTCAGAGCTGAAGTGTAAGTGGGGGGCAGGGAGAACAACCAAGTGGGCGTCTCTGCTCTAGTGTATGAGCAGAAAAAAGAAAGCTGTTAGCTGCTGGAGTTGATGCTTGCCTTCAAACCCAGCGTTCGTTAGCTACAGTGGGTTGTGTATGTTTTATCTCTGCCAGGGAAGTATAAACTGCCCCTCTCGTCTCTGACCCTGAGGCCATGCAGACACTAGCACATGGTGTCCGTTATTGCTTCCATGAGTGTGTAGTTTGCTTTCTTCCCTGTGTTCCCAAATACAGTGGAGTCTTAGCTAAGCCAAGTAGAAAGGTGTCTAAGTCTTTTAGGATGGAAGATGAACTGAAACTTAGCACCTGCTTCAACGGCAACCTCTCAAGTTTATATTCTTTGATAGATTCTTTTTATAGAACAACTTCCTTGGTGGTTGTTACTGCTTTTGGTTTTTCGAGAAAGGGTTTCTCCGTGTAACCCTGGGAATTCTGAAACTATGTTTACCAGGCTGGTCTCGAACACAGATCTGCCTTTCTCTGCTCTCAAATGCTGGGATCAAAGGTGTGTGCCACTACCACCTGGCCCCCACTTCCTTTTTTACATCTTTATTTTTTTATCTGGTTAGCATGCACTTTTGGAAGATGCTGGTTGTTAAACTTGGCTCTCTGCTTTTAGCTGCATTAAAGAATATGATAATGTTATGTAGTATTTATGCTGACTTTAAATTATTTCATATTTTGGACTACGGAGATAAATGACTCGGTGAGTAAAGTACTTAAAGTACTTTAAGGAGGAGCCCTGTGTGTGTGTGTGTGTGTGTGTGTGTGTGTGTGTGTGTGAGAGAGAGAGAGAGAGAGAGAGAGAGAGAGAGAGAGAGAGAGACCGAGACCGAGACCGAGACCAGGTTGGCCTACTGAGCTATTTCAACAGTCCCTGAACTATTTTGGTCTCTGATTTTGCCTCCTGAATATTGGGATTAAAGGTATGCACACCTCCACACCCAGATTTTTATTTAATCATTTCTTTTAATTTTATGTTCTTTTTTAAAAAAGCCAATTGATTCTTTATTATTTAATTTTACATGTATGAG
Source organism: Alexandromys fortis (assembly GCF_014885135.2). Lineage (NCBI taxonomy): Eukaryota > Metazoa > Chordata > Mammalia > Rodentia > Cricetidae > Alexandromys > Alexandromys fortis. The sequence goes on along the minus strand of NW_026068013.1, from coordinate 457,154 downwards.
TGTTTCACTTCCTTGTGTATCTTTGCGCACTGTGTGAGATATCAAACCTATAGAGAAAGAAAAGTATTTATAGTCGGGCCCCTTGTATCTGGTGGCTTCTCAACAACCCTATTCTAAGGGCCCTGGGTTTCAGAGGCCACAGAAGACTGGCTTCGAAGCTAGGACTTTTCTTTGAAGAGGAGCCAGGGTCTGTTAACCTTTCATCTAGAGATAAGCGTTATCTCCAGAGACTGTCCTGGCAAATGCCTGTGAGGAGTAGAGCCTACAGCAGTGGTGGTTAGCAGAGCTGGCCCCACTGCCCTGAGGTGGTCTGTTACTGGCAGACAGGCTGAGTCCTGTGAGTCTCCCCCGCAGCTGTTCTTCAACTTACACATTTCTTTTTTCGTCTGGTTTTTCAAGACAGGATTTCTCTGTAACTGCCCAGGCGGTCCTGGAACTCACTTTGTAGATCAGGTTGGCTTCAGACTTGCTGGGATTAGAGGTGTGTGCCACCACCTCCTGACCAACTTAAGTATTCCTTGACATGAGTTTTTTGACACATAAGATTATTGAATAAATATCCAAAATAGTCCAGGGACTGTTGAATTAGCTCAGTAGTAAAGTGGACTTGAGTTGTCCAGTCCCAGAACCCATCCATGAAGTAGGAGAGAGAACTGGCTCCTTTAGGTTGACAGGCACACTTTGTACCCTCTTCCCACTGCCAGTAAATAATGGTTTAGAACTAAAAAGGCTTTAATATTTGGGCTTGACATTTTTATTCACCCAGGGTGAGTAAGCATAAGTTAATATGTACAGTTTCTACGTGGTGACTATTTGAATGAGCTAATTCAGCAGAGTTAATTTTTAGACACCAGCCCTCACTAGCCTAGAACTCACTATGTAGCAATAAATGTTTGACCTTTATGCTGACAGTCTTCCTGCCCTGCTCTCTCAAGTGCTGGGATTCGCAAGCATGAGCCACTCCGCTAAACATGGAATTTTTAAATCCAAAAGTTTAAGGTCACCTGAGACATGGTAACTAGCAGTTTACCTATTGTTGCAAGCTGGAACATGTACACATGTATACAACATTTTGTTTCGGGTTCCAGTTGTATTGACTTAATGCTAAAGATGGGACAGTTGTTGCTTACAGACTGAAGGAGAAGGAAAGGATTACGAACTAGGGACTGCACGGAGCCAGTGGTCCAGTCTTTAAGGAGAGGAAAGGATGGTCCAGGCTTTGTTTGGCAGGTGGTGTTTTCTTCTGTGGCTCCTGCCCCAGCTCACCCCCGAATCTCTGCCTGTGCTTCAGTCTGTCCCTGCATGTTGCTGACAACACGTCACTAATTCAGGACAGGATTAATTACTAACTGTTCCATAGTGAAGGACAGGAAGGTGCTGTGTGAGGAAACGGACCAAGGAAAAATGGAGAAATGAAACCCAGTGTTTGGTGCTTTGCTGTAGATCCCGGGTATCTGGCGAGAAGGTCCCACGGCACCATCTCCTGTGAATCTAAGGCGTGGTCTCCTTCCCTCAGGAGTGCCACCATTTCTTTGTACAGGAGAAACAAAGCAGTCAGAAACAGAGAAAACCAGCTAGAACACGAACACCCTCCTCTCGCCTCATTTAGCCTCATTTAGCAGTCCACGTCCTTCCCCAGAGCAGAATGAGCTGTTGGGGAGAAAGTTCTGTTTTGATTTATTTCATTGTTTTAGATATAAAGCCTTACCTGACTCTGTTGAGTTTATTTCCGTTTTTTGTTCCATCCCTATTGTGTTGTTGGGGGTTGGGAGCTACAGCCTTTTGAAGGTTGAAGGGGGAAAATGGATTGGTAGAATTGCTTGTTGTTATGTTGATCAGTTAAAGATGAGAATACTTGGCCTGGGTGTGGTAGGCCTTAAATCCTAGCACTTGGGAGGTAGAGGTAGGTAGATCTGAGTTTAGGCCAGCCTGGTCTATAAGGGTGTGTTCCAGGACAGTCTGTCTCAAAAGGTGTGTGTGGTGGGGAATGACTTGATGCTATTTGAATCATTGCCCCTCCCCCAGACAGTTTCTTTGTGTAGTCCTGCCCTTTCTGGAACTCTCCTCTGCCTCCCTAGTGCTGGGATTAAACATGTATGCCACCTCCCCCACTATTTGAATTATCTTAGTGAAAACCATGCACCACTCTAGTGTATGACTTATTAAGTATTGGCAAGCAAGCTATATATTGATAATAAAGACATTAATTCAGTTACTGGTTTATGGCCTTGGTTGCACCCTCCCGCCCCTGTTGATACAAGGTACTGATTTTCTGACCTCAGCTTCCCGAGTCCTGGTATTTCAGGCATACACCTGCCTCTCTGTACACCTGTTCTAGGCTACAGATTTTAATAGTAAAAAAAAAAAAAAAACCCTAACATTGTAAAATTTCAGATAAGTTGATTAATTAATGTGCCTACTTACTGTAGTTTTTTTGTAGCTAATTCAGTCCCTTACGTCATATAAACAGAGACGGCCATGGGCATTTTGTGGTTTAAAATCAACAGAAAAACATTTCTTTCTTTGTAGTTTTAGAAGATCATTCCTTCAGTAAGCATTAGAAAAAAATACAAAAATGCCTTTTTGTGAAAGAATTGATGTAGTTTAATGTTTTCATTAAAAATCTGATTTTAGATTTATACTTGCTAAGTTTACTAGAAATTAATGACCCTAAAGCTAAGATTAACACATCTGTAATTCTTTATGGTGATAGTCCAAGGTTTGAAATTATATAAGCCCTAAAATTTCTCCTTAAATTTGTATATTTTCTCTTCCCTCCCTCCCCCAGAGGGGAGGGAGGGAGGAGAGAGAGGGTCAGGGTTGATTTCAGGTTGTCTGGCTTCCCTCTTCCCTAAAAATTACCTTAATTCTGAAAATTCGAGATACTTTCTAGGAAGCACAGGGAGGCCTATGACTGACCTGGTTCCTCCTTATCAGCAATCACGGGGTAGGTAGTTTGGCTTGCTGTCAGAGCAGATTTCAGTGCATACCAGGACAATTGCTCTTTGTTGTGTGAGCAGCTCAGACTGGATTTTATCAGGGAGCAGATTTTATTTTATCTTTTTAATTTTTCCCTTTGCCTGTTTTAGAGTTGATTAAAACTGGAGTTGGCAGAGTGGGTGGGGTGGTCCAAGAGCCCTCAGGGAAGAAGTCTCAAGAGCTCCTTTGCCTGTTTTTCACTGCCCTGGGGTGGAGTGGGGGTGGGGCTCCTTCTTCCTGGAAACCTTTGTTCTGTCTCTTTCCTGCTAGTGAGGTCTCTGCTGGGCCCCATGTAGATGGATGGTCCATGTTGGCTGTGTCTTGTTGGACAGGTAAGATACTCAGAAGGTGTGCCCGAGCTCTGTCTAGGCAGCCACACCCAGGTGAGCGTGCAGAAGCAGACACTCCCCAACTGGACTGCTTCTTCCTGGTCTTTTGGCGTTCTTCCTCTTTTGGTGTCTTTCATCACTCAGATAGGTTTAGTTTTGAAAATCCAAACTCACCAATCCAGTTTTAGCTTGTTGCAGTGTGGGGTCTACTTCAGGTGTTGTTTTAGAAGCTGATGGTGAGAAACATAGGTTCTTAGCCTTTTTCCATGCAGTTTTGTTATTGATCACTTTGTTTTTTGTTTTTGTTTTTTGACTCGGTTTTATTGTTTTATTTGAGGTGGGGCCTGTCACTCTGTACAGCTCCAGCTTACCTTAAGTCTGTGGTAATCCTTCCTTCTTGGTTTCCCAGTGCTGGGATGGTGGACACCAACACTATTCCCCACCCAATTTGTTTTCACCGATTGTATGTTATAAGTAATTAACTTAAACTCTCACTGACAACAACAAAAGCCTAGTGTGCAAACCTCTGTCATTTTCTATTTTTTTCTATAGAAGAGATGCTTATCAGGCTTAGGGTCTGTTTTGATACTTGTCGTATTTCAAATGCCAGTACTCCTCAAATTAATGGGGGCTATTTTCTAATACTGTTCACTTAAACTTTTTAGGTTCATTTTATTTTTATGTGTTTTGTCTGTATCATTGTCAGGACACCACTTGTATGCCCGGTATCTGGATCCCTCGAAACTAGAATTACAGATGGTGGTGAGCGTCATGAGGACCTCTGGAGGAGCAGCCCGTGCTCTCACTTGTGTGCTGTCTCTCCAGACATGTGTACTCTTTTAATTAATTAGAATGAAGCACATTTCCCCCAGTGGGTGTTTGCTCTTGGCCTCAGCTTTTCAAAATAATTTTCCGTGTGTGCACGCATGTCTCATGGCATGCATGTCGCCTCATGGCTCGCATGTAGGAATTAGAGGACAACATGCAGGAGTTGCTTCTCTCCACCATATGGCTTTCAGAGATCCAACAGGTCATCCCAGCGCTGGCTTTTTGACTTGTTCACTGTGTGCAGATCTTCTCAGACCGGTCCTCAGCTCGTATTTAGTTCCCTGCTGAGCTTGCCACAGTGGCATTCATGAGATGTGAAAATGTGCTGCGTGTTCTCTTGGAATGCCAGGAACACGCCTTGGCAAGGAGGAATCCTCGGGCATGACTCTTATCTCCCATCTCTGTGCCTTTTAGTCTCGTCCTGGAGGCAGTGAATAACAAGATCAAGTGGGAAAATAGGGGGAGGAGCCACATAGTGTTTACAAAGCACTCTTTGAAGAAGGTGGGGAATGGTTTTTATAAATCACCTATAGAAACTTTATTAAAATACAAATGAACTATCACTACATTCCCCCTTTCTGTATAAAAGAGGCTATAACTAACATAAATACTATATACAATAAGTACAATGAAGGGAAGTAGAAAAAAACAAGATCTGAGTAAATGGGAGCCTGGGGACCATGGAAGAGAGTAGAAGGGGAAGAGAAGGAAGCAGAGAAAAATATATAGCTAAATAAATAAATAAGGAAAAATATGTGCAGTGACTGTATACAATGCATACAGACAGTAAATACTTCAACAATGTCTAGTCTATTTGCATTTGGCAAATTCAGTGAAAATATATCTTTCCAATCTTGGTGAGTCCAAAGTCTTGTACCTATTTTTACTTTCTATCAAAACTTGCTTTCCGTGTCAGGGTAGCGAGGAACACTACAACTCTCTAGTCTTCAACTTCCCCAGAGACCCAAGAAGGAAATAATATTAAGTGAGTAAGCAGGAAGTACAAGCAAGCATCTTTCAAGAATGTAGTAACAGCAACAATTGTTGGCTGCCTGGACAGTCACCCAAAGTTCCTCTGCAATAGGATATCTCCATCTTGCCTACAGGCCTCGCATACCCAACTGACTTCTGTGAAGCAGGACATTCTGAAGTGCTGTCCCTCCTCGTCTTGAAAATGGTTGGCAGTCACTTTCTTGTCCTGTTAGCAAAGCATACTACCACCAGTCTAGGCAAGGGTATTTTCTTGGCAGGTGGTTTACTTTTGCCACAAAGAAAGTAAGCTCCATGTGCGGTTTCTTTGATGCCATTATCTTCTCTGAAGTAGATAGGTGTTGCCAGGAGCAGACATGTCTCATTGTCATAAAAAAGATCCTATATTATTAAAATATCTTTTAATTTTAGCCACATTCTGTAGATCTGTGAAGTGTTTGAAGATGACCTGTCTATCTAAAGTATATCTATGTATGTTCAATTATAATAGGTGCCTAATTACTAACCTGCATTTCCTTATTATCCTAAAGTTTCTAATAACAACTTTCAAAGGCTAGAAATTTGCATTACATTGTTAAATTACCTGTATAGGTACAATACCTTGAATATAATTAGAAATGTATGTACACTATTCTAACCAAATTAATGTCAAATTTGAATCATTATACAGAATTTGTATTTAATATATAATAATCTATTATAAATCCAATTCATTTAAAAATAGTAGTTGCCTTTTAAAAGTAGATTCAGTAATCTACCTTTTTATCTGCATCCTCTTTTTTCTGTTCAAAACAAGAATCTTGAACCTATTTTTTGTTTAGCTTTTTTCATGACCATTACCAATAACAATTTATAATCTAACAAATATCCATAACCCTGTAAAGACCAAAAACCACCCACTCTACCTCTTGGGAATGTGGGCATCATATTCTTAAATTTACTTCCTGCTGTCTGGGGGCAGTAGCATCTTTAGAGGATCCTGAAAAGAAAATTTTTGGTTAGTTGTCAAATCCTGAGGTTACTGCATCATCTGTTGTCCAGTCTCTGCAAAATGGGATTGTGCAGGGCTTTTGTGTGTGTTTCTGGACCTGGCAGACCCATATGGGATCAGAGGTGTGTTATGTGTATGGGGTGATTCCTATTCCTGATTGTATCTTGTAACTGAATATTTAATAAAGTCAATTCTCTATAAATTCTGGTATAAATTTAGCAGTTTCCATATGCAGAAAAAAGTTTCTGCAAATTGCGAATCAGTAACTATATTGAGAGGTTCTTTAAAATTCTTTAGTGCCATGAGAACAGCACATAATTCTGACTTTTGGACAGAATCATAGGTGCTTTGTTCCACTTTACTTAAATTTTCTCATTTGTAACCTGTTTTTCCTGATTTATTTGCATCAGTATGGAATGTAAGGGCTCCAGTTACTGGTGTGTCCCATACAATGGGAGGAAGGATCCAGTTAGTTCTCTTTATAAGTTGAACTTTCTTGCTTTTAATTGTTAATCATTTGGGATAGTTGTTAATCTTTCCCAAAAAATTATTACAAGCTCTTTTGCTATAATTTACTTTCTTTCCATAATTTGTCAATTTCATCATTATTAAAAGTTATTGTAATTTCTGCTGGGTTTATTCCTGCTAATTGACAAAGTCTTAGTTTTCATTTTAAAATTAGCTCAGACCTTTTCCACATAAGTTTTTAGTTTTTTTACTTGGCTTATGTGGTAAAAATATACAATCTTAAGATCATATCTTCCCTCTGAATTAAAATTCCTGTAGGTGAATTGTTTGGAGGGTAATATAACCAGAATGCAGTTAAGATTCAGAGCCACACAATCCATGTGTGTCTTTAATTTTTCTTCTATCAAAGCCAATTCTTTTTCAACTTCAGCTAATAATTCCCTGGGACTATTTAAGTCGTCCTTTTTACCATCTAAGGTTTTGTTTAAATGAATCAGTTCATCAGGACCTATCCCAATAGTGCACCATAGATGGGAAATGTCTCCTACCAATCTTTGGAAGTCATTAAGAGTCTGCACTGGGTCTCTCCTAATTTGAGCCTTTTGCAGTCTAATTTTTTGTAACCCTATTTTATAACCCATATAATTAATAGAATCCCCTCTTTGTATTTTTTAGGAGCAATATGTAATCCTTAACAAAGGAAAATTTTCTTTACATTTTTTTTTCTAAAGTATCTATCAGACAGTAAAAGGTCAACCATTTTATGGTAAACTATAGATTCAGGAAATTACTTACGTATCATTTTTCAATGGCCGACTCACAAAGTGACTCACACAGGGTGGGGCTATTTAACATTCCCTGTGGGAGAATCTTCCATTGATATCTCTTAGCACTGTGAATGCAAATTTTTCTTTTTTTGTGTAAAGGTATAGTGAAGAAACAATCTTTTAATCAGTAACTGTAAGAGGCCATCCTTTAGGTAGTAGAGAAGGCAAAGGAATTCCAGACTGTAGAGGGCCCATTGGCTGAATCACCTTAGTAACACTCTTCAAGCTGTTTCTGTTCTCCGCTTCCAGATTTCTCTTTAACAAGTACAGGAGAGTTCTAAGGGCTGGAACTCAATATACTGAGCATTTAGTTGCTCCTGTACCAGCTGTTTTAAAGCCCACAGTTTCTCTATTGTTAGAGGTCATTGCTTAACCCATACAGGTTTGTCTGTCAACCATTTTAAAGGTGGGGCTGTTGGTGCCTTTGAAATATCAGCAGCTGTTGTACCCTGTTCTTGTACAACCTGATGGTGGGTGACTGTTCTTTATATAGTATCTTGTAGTATTTTTCCTAGAAATATATGTAATTTATGGTTTATTTCTGAGATTCAGAGAATATTAATCTGAGTATTCCATTGCTGTAACGAATTATGTCCCCAGAAATTCATTGCTGTGTTAGCCACATTATGACTTGCATTTTCCTCTCTGTCTTTCTGGTCCTACCCATTCGATCCATCTTTTGCTCTATTTTAACTGAGATACAATTCAGATCCCTTAAAGCTGAACGTTTACATCCTGAAGAGGGATAGTTTGGATGCTAAGATTCAGATGAAATTACTGTTATATCCCTACCTGTGTCTACCAGATCTTCAATGACAACATCATTTATATGTATTTTTAGTTTTTGTCTTTGTTCGTTTATAAAAGTTTGCCAAGATACTCGCATTATGGTTTCTCCTGAGTATTTTGTTCTCTCTTCTATAGTTGTTCTATTATCCAGAGCAGTATAGTTTGTTTTATTTTTATTTTATTTTTTTTACAATAGGCATTAGGTTCTTTAATTGCTCTGAGAAGGTGTTTCCTCTAAGATGGCGGATAATCTTTTTTTTATTATTGTTTTTACTGAGTTATATATTTTTCTGCACTCTCATCCCTTCTTCTTCTTGTCCCTTCTACCTTCCCATGGTCTCCATGCTCCCAGTTTACTCAGGAGATTGTTTTTTTCTACTTCCATGTAGTTCAGATCCATGTATGTCTCTCTTAGGGTCCTCATTGTTGTCTAGGTTCTCTGGAATTGTGAAATGTAGGCTGGTTTTTCTTTGCTTTATGTACAAACGCCACTTATGAGTGAGTACATATATTTGTCTACCTCACTCAATGTAATGTTTTCTAGATCTATTCATTTGCCTGCAAATTTCAAGGTGTCATTGCTGTTTTTTTCTTCATTGTGTAAATGTACCACATTTTCTTTATCCATTCTTTGGTCGAGGGCCATTTAGATTGTTTCCAGGTTCTGGCTATGACAAACAATGCTGTTAGAACATAGTTGAGCACATATCCTTGTGGTATGATTGAGCATCCTTTGGGTATATACCCAAAAGTGGTATTGCTGGGTCTTTAGGTAAGTTGTTTTCTAATTTTCTG
>NW_026068013.1:403800-446102 GCF_014885135.2 Alexandromys fortis | reverse complement strand
ATTAAAGGCATGCGCCACCACCGCCCGGCTGAGTCTTTAGTCTTAACACTACTTTCATTGTGTCCCAGAAATTTGGTTATGTTGTGTGGTCATTTTTACTGAATTTTAGGAAGTCTTTCATTTCTTCCTTTGTTTCTTCCTTGACCCATTGATGATTTAGGTGAGCATTGTTTAATTTCTATGTGTTTGTGGGCTTTTTGGAATTAGTGTTGCTGTTGAATTCTAATTTTAAGCTATGGTGATCTGATAAGATACATGGGGTTATTCCATTTTTTAACATATCTGTTCAGGCCGGGCGGCCTTTAATCCCAGCACTCGGGAGGCAGAGGCAGGCGGATCTCTGTGAGTTCGAGGCCAGCCTGGTCTACAAGAGCCAGTTCCAGGACAGGAACCAAAAGCTACAGAGAAACCCTGTCTCGAAAAACCAAAAAAAAAAAAAAAATCTGTTCCGGTTTGCTGAACCTCTTATGTGGTCAATTTTTGAGATGGTTCCATGAGGTGTGCTGAGAAGAAGGTATATTCTTTTATGTTTGGATGAAATGTTGAAGTTGCAGTGTGTTTCTTATATGCTGCAGAAGGATGGATTCTGTTTTCGTATCCAATCCGTTAACCCATGTCTATTTATGTTAAGGGATAACAATTACCAGTGATTGCCAATTCCTGTTATTTTAGTTTTTATTATTGGTGATGTTTGTGTGTGTGTGTGTGTGTGTGTGTGTGTTTTCCTTCTTTGGGATTTGCTGCTATGAGGTCATTTATTGTCTGTGTTTTTGTGAATGTAGCTAACTTCCTTGCTTGGTTTGGAGTTTTCCTTCTAGTACTTTGTGTAGGCCTGCTTTTGTAGCTAGGTATTGGTTAAATCTGGTTCTGTCATGGAATATCTTGTTTTGTCCTTCTATGGTGATTTAAAGTTTGTGGTCTGGGCTGGCATCCATAGTCTCTTAATGTCTGCATATTATGACTTGACCAGGACCTCCTGACTTTCGTTGTTTCCATTGAGAAGTCAGGTGTAATTCTGATAGATCTGCCTTTATTTGTTCCCTGACCTTTTCCCTTTCCAGCTCTTAATATTCTTTCTTCTGTATGTTTTGATTATTATGTGACGAAGGGTACTCTTTTACTTTATTTTTATGATCCAGTCTATTTGATGTTCTGTAAGCTGCTTCTTGTATTTTTATGAAAACCTAAGATATGCATATCTTTCTTTAGGTTGAGGAAGTTTTCTTCTTTGATCTTGTTGAATATATTTTATGTGCCTTTGCGCTGGAGTTCTTCTATCCCTGCCATTCTTAGGTTTGGTCTTTTCATGGTGTCCCATATTTCCTGGATTTTGTGTGTTAAGGTTTTGTTAGATTCCTTTTTGTTTTTTGACTAATACGTTGATTTCCTCTATTGTATCTGCAGCACTTGAGATTCTCTCTTCCATATCTTGTATTCTGCTGTTTGTTTATGCTTGCATTTGTGGTTCCTGATCATTTTCTCATAATTTCTGTTTCTATAATTCTCTTGCTTTGTTTTTTTTATTGTCTCTATTTTGGTTTTTAAGTCTTTAATCATTTAACCTTTTACCTGTTTGATTGCTTTTTCTTGTTTTTCTTTAAGGAATTTGTTGATTTCCAATTTTTTGTCTTTTCCTCCATTTCTTTGAGTGAAATTTTCGTTTCCTCTTTAAGGGCCTCAAACATTCTCCTAAAGTTATTTTTTAGGTCATTTTCTTCTGCTTCATCTATATTTGGTTGTTCAAGTCTTGTGGTTATAGGGCTACTAGTTTTTATTGGTGTGGTGTTGCGTGTGTTCTTACATTGTCTGTCTTTTCCTCTGATTGGTATATTTGGGGCTCTCTGTGTTTCTGGTGATCAGTATTCCAGGTACCAGTGGATCCAAGGCTCAGATCGTTACTTCTTGTGTACAGTCAGGGCCATGGTTCTAGTCACCCTGGAGGTCACTACGTGTTCCTGGAGGTCGCTTAATGGTCCCTGTGGTCACTCTGCAATACTGGAAATCATTAGGGCCTGTTCCTAGTGGGAGGTTGCTGGTTTGAGCGTGCTCCAGTGGAGGTTGCTGGCTCAGGCCTGCTCCCTCCTTGGTTGCTCCCTTGTACTTACTCACGTGGGGGTCACTGGTTCAAACTTGCTCTGGCAGAGGTTGCCGGCTCAAGCCTGCTCTATAATGGGCATATTTAAAAGCCAGAGATTCAATTATTGTTTGTCTAGCTTCTGAATTTGGTATCATTCTCTTTACTGCAGATGGCAGTCTTTGTAAGGAATCTGTAAAGGTTTTCTCTTGGGCCCTGTATGACTTTAGTAAATGACTCGATTTCTTTCCTATTTTTCCAATTTTGTCCCAAGCATTCCAAGCTCTTCCATGGCACAAATCATCTAAGGCCTGTATCTTAGCATTCAAATTATCCAACTTTTTTAGCGATAAAACAAATGATAAAGCTGATAATGTGTACATTTGAGATTACACAAATCCCATCTAAATTAGATATCCTCATTTGTTCCATTTTTAAACTCGCTAGCATATTATCGTACAGAGACCCAAATCCCTCCATTGTAATGGTTTCTCTCTCTCTCTCTCTCTCTTTCTTTCTTTCTTTCTTTCTTTCTTTCTTTCTTTCTTTCTTTCTTTCTTTCTTTCTTTTCTTTTTTGGTTTTTCGAGACAGGGTTTCTCTGTGGCTTTGGAGCCTGTCCTGGCACTAGCTCTGTAGACCAGGCTGGTCTCGAACTCACAGAGATCCGCCTGCCTCTGCCTCCCGAGTGCTGGGATTAAAGGCGTGTGCCACCACCACCCGGCCTCCCATTTTTTAATGTGTGAAGAAAGTCTTTTAACTAATTAATTCCTCTGTTTAAGAATCCCCAATTGTCTTCCCAAATCTACCGATGATGTTGATGAAGATGTGAGATTTATTGCTGCTGTGTAGAACAGTAAAAGCCTGAATTATTTCAAGGCAGCTCCTTGGTTTGGTAGCAGCCTGAGAATGGGGTTCAGGGAGAGCCCGCTACCTATGGTAGAGAAAGAGAGAGAGCCAGCTGCCTGAAAAAACGGGCAAAGGGGATTTTCGAGGTCTGGGGCAGCCAGTGTAGGGCAGGTGAGTCCTGTGGTGTTTGGAGCCCAAGTGCTTCTGGAGTTTGGGTGGCAGCTGGAGACTGTTTCAGACAGGCTACAACAGGAAAATCCCGAACTCACTCAGAGGCTTTGGGGGAGAAAGAAAAGAAAGCCTAGCCAGGTGGGGCTGGAACCCCATATGCAGCTCCAGCCTGTCCTGGTGGCTACAAAGCCACAGGCAAACAGCTTTATCTGAATTCATACCCCAAACGTTGAACGCCCATTGTAGCACGTTTATTAAAAACCCAGAGGTAGGTATTGGGGTTCAACCTGAAGACCAGAAAAGCAAAGTACTCGCCTGTATGAATGTTCAGACCAAAAAAGAGGGTAACTTCCTGTATCATCCCACCTTATATTTTTACTTCAGTGCTGGGATGGGCATGCATCACCATCGCCTGCCCTCTGGCTAGCTAATGTGGTACTGGGATTAAAGAGGTGTGCTACAGATTAATAGAAATTTAAGATACAAGAGCTAGGTAGGAATATGCCTAAGCCATTGGCCAAGCAGCGTTATAAATAGTTTCTGTGTGATTATTCAAGTATGGGTGGCCAGGAAACGAAAGTTCAGTCTCCAATTACATCCTATGTTTGTTTGACCCATGTTGTGGAATATTTAACTATGTAAAATTGTGTTACATTTGTTTATGCTACGGAATAATACTTTAACTGTGTAAAGGTGTGTTGTGTTTGTTTCTGCTGCCTTTGGTAATGATGTAGAGTTGTTTTACATTGGTTTATGCCGTGTTTGTTTAATTATATAATGATATGCTGCTGTTTCGTCTTGCCTGCCTAAGGCACCTGATTGGTCTAATAAAAAGCTGAAGATCCAATAGTAAAGGAAGGAAAGGAAAGGAAGAGAAAGATATGTGCTACTGGCCTGTATGACTGACTAGTGTGACTGTTTTTGCATTCTGGGCTTCAGGCAAGCTTTATTTATTAAAATATAGATGAATATCACTATGGTTAGGTGACCTACCCAGACTTGCCCTAATACAGACACTTAAGGATTAACTAACACAGGTTAGGTCTCCAAGATAGCACCAATGTTCTAGTGTAAGTAGCCTACCTTAGGGCTTGCAGAGGTGGCTCAAGGTTACTAGCACTTGTTCCTCTCGCAGAGATTCACAATCATCTGTAATTCCAGTTCCAGGGGAATCCAACAACCTCTGAGTGTACCAGGCACACTGTGGTGCACAGATATACATGCAAGCAAAACATACACAAAATAAAAATGGAGCTTTTAAAAAACAGCTCACCCCATTCTTTTGCCAACAATACAATTAATTAAAACCCAGAAATTAGGCTTACTTTTTAAAAATACACCCTGCTTTATTAACTCTTTAGACATGAAGGGTATCCTTATGTGTGGCTGTCTGTGCACTCTGTGGCAGCACCAGAGACAAGGGTGGTGCTGTGATCTAATTAGACTGCACACCAGAGTAGGCTATTCAGAAATAGAAATAAGAAATAACCAGTATAGATAACAAAAAATTATTAAGTGGAAGCTATGAACCCATGGAGAATAAATAAGGAAGTTTAGAAGATGTCTAAAAGTGAAAAGAACTCATGGCTTCCTTTATCACAAGCAGACAATTTCCTATCCCTACCACATACACTGTGAGGAAGCAAATGCTAGGGCCCAGCCAGACAAACCTGGAATCCCAGCACTTGGGACGCTGGGACAAAAGGGTTGGGAGTTTGAGGCCAGCCTGGGCTACATGGTAGATTATCGTGTAGAAGAACACACGAGCATAGTTCGTGTGCAGCATTGAGACTGAACTGCAGTTCGTGCTGGGCGAGAGGGCACAGCATCCTTGAAGCCTTAGGATTGCTCTCCCCAGCAAGAGGGGTAAGGAACACTGGGAGTTTTTTAGACTTTAGAATAGGCCTAGCAAAAGTGAAGACACACTGGGGTGGGTATATTCTTTTTACCCTCAGATAAGTGAAGTTGACTTTGTGAGAGAAGGGTCTCCTTGGCTGGTAGTACTGAGGGTGTGGCTGAAATTTGGTTTGGGGCATAGTGAGCATGGAACCTTTTCATGACTGAAAGCCAGCAGAAAAAGCTGCTCAGGTCCTCTGTGTACCAGGCTCTGGCACAAGGACACCAGCCAAAACGTTATCATAAGCATTGTCTGGATGCCCTCGGACTCGCTGCCTGAGTGAATAAGAAGACACTGTGGAGCCAGCTCATCCTAAACAGTCTTAAGTCCTGCACAAACGAAATTTCAGGTGATCAAGATATATGGCAAAATTAGAACTTCACATTAATACCTCTGAAGGATTGATAAATTGCTGCCATGTGGAACTTCTAAGGAAAGAACGAATCATTAAAACACATTTAGGATTTGTTTCTGCTGCATCCTATGAACGTTGTTTAGATTCTGTTTTAAACAAATTATTTTTAAAAAACCAATTGACAGATACTATAAACACCATAAGGAACTGATGGGTTTGAGCAGTGTAATCATGTTTTTGTTGTTATTTTAGTGTTTATGTGTTTCAGATATGTGTTTTGAAATGTTAGTGTGATTTTTTCATATCTGAGGGCTGACGAAATGGATCAGTGGGTAGGTAAAAGCTGCCACGGAAGCCTGAAGAACCCGAGTGAGGCCGGGAGGCCTTGCACTGCACCTGTAGTCTTGGTGCTCTGCTGTAAGGTTGGGGGTGGAGACAGGAGACTCAGCTGATGCTTATGAGCCATCTGATGTTTGCAGTGCACAGTAAGAAACTGCTCCATGGTTGTCAGTGTGATACAAGCTTAAGTCATCTGCGAGGAGGGAACCTCAGTTGAGAAAATGCCTCCAGAAATAGGATTGTAGGCAGGCCTGTAGAGCATTTTCTTATTTAGTAATTGATGGGAAAGAGCCCAGCCTGCTGTGGCTGGTGTGATCCGTAGGCTGGTGGTTCTGGGGTCTGCCAGTAAGGCCGAGCAAGTCAGGAAGCACCCCTTCCTGTGATCTCTAGCTCCTGCCTCCTGGTTCCTGTCCTGTTTGAGTTCCTGTCCTGACTTCCTTTGAAGATGAACTATGAGGTGTGAGGTGAAAGAGGAGTACCCTTGGCTAATACAGAGATCCTGCCTCAAAAATAAGGCAGAATGAGAGAACTGACTTGAGCTGTGCACACACAGGGTCATGCTGTTTGTCTGAAAATAGGGAAGATAGAGGTGCAACAAGTTTAGCTGTTATGGGTTGATAACTTGGGGGTTGGTGAGGGACAGACACATGAAGCTCGCTGTATTATTTCTGTTTCTACATGCTTATGGAAATTCTTTTTAAAGATCCAAAGTATAGTCTTGGATGCCTAGAAATATGCGTCTCAGTATGCGTCATGATTTGTGAAGTCACAGTAGAAGGTGTCCGTGACAGTGGGGAATGATTCTCTCTTCCAAAATACACGTATGCGGCAAGTGGCTTGGGAAGTAAGTTTACTAACTTGAGTCCTCTGCAGAAGTAAGTCTAAACTAAGTAAATGTAAATGAAAAAATTACGAAGGGAGGGGGGATACAGAAAATCTGGGTTGGGGTAGAAGTATAGAAACAAGGGAAAGAATAAAAATAAAATTGATAAACCACTGTGTAGTCTAACAGATGGCTCAGGTCTTGCTGAAATCTGGCTCACACAGAGAATGATCTTGATTTTCCCCTTCCAATGTTCTTGTTCCATATCACCATACTGCTGACATCTTAGAGGACCTAGGTAGACGAAAGAGAAGGTAGGGTTCCTGTTTCGAGTTTTATACCAATAGCTAGAGTGTCTCCCTTGGTGGATAAGTAATTCTTAACTGCTCTTCACACTTGTTTATTGGTCCTGTTCTGCTCCTGTGGTGGTTTAGTACTCTTCTGGTGGCTTTGACCTGCTCATCCCTGTGGGGAATGGCTTGAGAGAATGACTGTGGTGGGAATGAGAGACTGCATCTCTCCTGCAGGCCTTCTCCCTCCCTCTTTTATTCAGTCTGGCCACCCAGTTTGTGAGTTGATGCCACCTATGTTCATCATGGTTCCTCCCTCATTAGCTAAGCCTATCTGGAAGCATCCTCACAGAGAATACTAGAGGCATGTCTTCCAGATTATTCTAGGACCCATCAACTTGACAGATGACTTAACTACCACAGGGATTGAACCCTGGGCCTTTCACAGACAGGCATGTATGTGTTAATGCCATTCAGCTAGATCCATAACCCGTCAAGATTCATAACTGTACACTGGGAATGCCAGGTTTGCTCACAAAAGAGGGCAGGATGGATGTACAAGGACCTTACCCTGGAAGCTAGTAGCTAAAGAGTGATTTAATTCTGCTTTCTTTTTAATGTCCTTGTAAAGCATCAGGCATGCTGCCCCTGATGTTGTTGGGAAGTGTTTCTTGTTATACTCTTAAAGAGATGCTGTCAGGTTGATACAAGATGGCCAAGGCAAGAGGCTTTGGGTGGTAAATGCACTGCCTCTGAACCTGGTGAGCTGAGTTTGATCCCTGGAACTCACATTGTGGAAGAGACAAGAGTCTTTTGCAAGTTGTCTTCTGACTTTTACAGGCCCACAGTGGCACACCCAGAGATAAGTATGTGAACAAAACGGGTTCCTCTAGAAGACAAACCAGTCCAAATGGATTATATGGGTTCAGTGACAAAAGTTGACTTTCTGGGTGGTATGTCCGGGTTATGGTCATGTTAATGAAACCTACCTACATGCAGACTTATTTGGAAGGGGTCACGCGGGGTCACTGAATTTATATCCTTTATAAAAAGTCTTCAGCCTTGTTTTTAATGGTTGTACATGCATGTTCATGCATGCACGCAGATTGTGTGTGGACGTCAGAGGACAACTTTTTGGCATCAGTTCTCTTCCCATCTTACTTTTGAGACTGTCTTCTCCCTGCGTACCGTAGATTAGCCGACCCTCAAGGAGTTTCCTGGGGGTTCTCCTCCTCTGCCTCTTGTCTCAACTGCTGGGATTACAGATGTGTGCCATTACATTCTGTTTTATATGTGGTAAATACCTTTATCTGCCAAGCACCTCAGTGTCCCCTCTTACTGTATTTGCACAGCTTGCCACTCTGGTGGCATATGCTTTGATTCCTATTCTCTGATGCTATACAAGTTCCATTTGCCTTAGGGCTTCTGTAACATTTGTGACGGCAGCAGTGAGTCACAACCATCATTCTTGCGGTGGCTCCTAAGGGATGTCTGGCTGATCATCTGTGTTTTTGCTTGCATACCTAAGTTGTTTGCTAGTTTTTTTCAGGACATGTCTCTGTTTCATTTCAGCCATGAACCAGAGAATCACTCAGAGCGCTCCAGTGAAACAGCCGCCACCCTTGGCTCCCCAGAGCCCTCAGGGAAGCGTCCTGGGTGGGGGCAACTCCAACCAGCAGCAGCAGATGCAACTGCAGCAGCTGCAGATGGAGAAGGAGAGACTGCGCTTGAAGCAGCAAGAATTACTGCGGCAGGTGAGGCCACAGGTTAGAGTCCAGCCTTTCTCTTTCACTCTTTGCATTCTCACACAAGAGTCTCTGCTTTTATCTTATTTTTTGTTAAGGGAATGTTGGCTTTATGAAAGTAGGGTCTGTCTGGCCTGTCCTTGTCCTCTTCCTTGACTGACCTTACCCCGCACTTGGAAGGCCAGTACAGAAATATCATGAGTTCAAGACCAGCCTGAGCTTCATGAGACCCTATGTCAAAGCAAACAAAAAATAAAAACACATGAAAATTATCTGTTCGGGCCATAGTCATTGCAGTTTGAACAGAAATCAAAGGAAGCCGAGATGCTTGTCGCAAGGGCATATGCTGCAGACGCCGTCCCCCGGAGAAAGACAATTTGTACCTTAAATGAATTCTTGGTAGAGAGTATACCAGTGTGACATTTTCTTTAATGACATGTTTCAGCATTGCTAAAGCAAAGAATTTCCTTTAAGACAGATTACAGTGATCCCTGAGTTTAGACTCCGCGTGTCTTTTGGTGTGTTGTTTTCATGTGGAGGGGCAGGAGGACCTGATGGCGAGGAGCTTGAGACCCTTCCCTTCAGAACACACTGTTGGTGTTCAGGCTGAGTAAGAAATTTCTGAAAACAAGTTTGGGGCCGAGGTGTAGTCCAGAAGGAGCATTTGCCTAGCATGTGTGAGTTCCTGGGCTCACAGAATCCTCAGCCCCACCCAACCATTTTGTTTGTTGTGTTTCTTCAAGTGTTTAAGATATTGTTGATAGTGGGGAATTGGTCTTTGGCTAAGCAATAGATCTTTTCCAATTTGTATATCAACTCTTTGAATAGATGGTAACATAGTACAGTAGCCAAGAGTGTACAAAAGGAGAATCTTCTTTATCTGGATTCTCTAGTTTTGGTTGTAAAATAACCAACTGTCTTGTTTACACCCCCCCCCCCCAAGATGTTGCAAACACAAAATTGTTTCTGCTCTTCCCAAGCTGCCTTTTCCAAATCAGAGGTACTGTGCACTTTTATAATCAGTTTTACATTATATACAGTAAGCTGAATCATGGAATCTCAGACAGACTCATCCTTAATGCTGGTCCTCCTTTATAAGGTGTCCCTGTGATCCAGATGTGACCTGCAAAGTTTATGCCAATGGATGGTGGGAGAATGGTCTTGTAAAACCATTTGTAACAGATGCACAGGGGAAGCATCCTAATGCAGGGGGCGCCCTATTCACTCCCTCATGGGAGAAAGGAAGGGTACAATTGTACAAAAGACCGAGAACAAAGTAGCATAGCAAGGATTTCAGTGTGTGGATGTTAGAAGAAATAAAAAATAAAGCCTAGTGTGTTATCTGTTGTGACCAAGTACTAACTGGGCAAAGTAAATGCAAGTTTCAATTTTACATGCATGTGGGCTACCAAAAATTAAGAAACTTTCATAATAAGAAGCTCACTTAATTTATAATGTCAATGTTTTCTCGTTTTTACATTAATTTTTAAAGTAAAAAATGTTCTGTTGTCGCTCTGCTGTGTTACATCAGTTAGCCTGGTTTTCTTGGTGGGCCAGTTCTGCTGCTTCTAAAGAATTTTTCTAACTGTTCTTGGGTGGTGGGTCCTGAACAGAATGGCCCCCTTCTTTGGGTGACCTTTGCTACTTTTCTTTGCTACCTACTATTGCCTCGTGTTGAAGGGACAGATCTCTTTTCTGATGCTAATGGACTATTTTGTTTAGCAGCCTGTGGACATCCTAAGGCCTCTGTGAACTTGTGTCTTATCACTGAAACATTGAAAGTTGTCTCTTCCCGCTTCCTCTAACACAGAAGCAAAGAGCCTACCTGACTGTTACTAAATTTTGCCTTTGTCTTGGTGCCAAGTCTTGCTGTCTGTCTTCAGTGCTGCGACTGTGAGGGCCAGTCTGTTCTGTGGTGACTTCATTGGCTCCTGTCCTCCTTAGCCTGCTGTTCTTGGGTAGCTTGGGAATTCTGTGCTATGGTGAGATGTCTGGATACAGTTTATACACAGCCTACACAGCCAAACCATGTGGCTTACAGTAATTTTTATCCGTCTTATTTTTTACTCTTAGGCAATACGGAATATCAATCCCAGCACAGCAAATGCTCCAAAATGTCAGGTAGGCTCTTATATGATGTTCTAGCATTGGGGGAAAAGATAACTAAATTAGGAAAGAGAGACACCGTTCCTGGCCCTGTCCTCTCTAGAGATGAGCCAGAGTGAATATGTTTGAATCATCTTTCTCCCAGGAGACTTAGCATTGCTTTTCCAAGGGACTGAGGACTGTCTGCCCGTGCCAATCCTCCCAGGGTGTGTGTATGTGTGGCTTTGGAGACTCTCAGGACTTCCTAGTTAGTGCGCACACAGTATGTGTCGGTAGTCATTCTGCCAGCCTCCAAATGTGTATAATTTTTGTTTGAGCGGCTTAAAATAAATTTTTGTTTATCTCTTTTTCCTAACGTTTTAAAAGAATCGTAAATTGAGCTAGCAAAGAAAGTTGTTAGTTTATATACTTGCAGGCTGTTCTTGGAAATCACAATGAATGAAAGTTTTTCTCAGTGGCCCTTCTGAAGGAAGGCATTGTAAATGCTGAAGCTCTCAGAGGAAATTGAGCTCTGCCCAGTTGGTGTTTCAGGTCTCTTTCTCCACGGGGAGGCCCAGGGCAGTCACAGAAGAACCCAGTATTGACATGGCTGCTCTTCTGCCTGACAGACTCCTATGTCGGCCATGGGAATAGTTGTTTTCTAGAAACCGAAGTGGATCATGCATATTTCTGCTTTATAATTCTCAAGTTAATTAGTAGCTAGAGGGTCCATGTACCTCTCTTAGGTGAGCAGAAGCAGCCATGAAAAATGCTCCCTAACTTTCTTCCTTTGCTCCACCCTCACCTAGCTTTGCTTTGAGGAGTCACTGTATTATATAACTCAGACTGGCTTCGGCTTTTTCTGTGGCTCCCCTGCCTCAGCCTCCCGAGTGCTAGGATTGCTGCCACACTGCAGCCAAGCATCTCTGGCTAATAAACAAAGGGTAGTGTTTGGGTTGGCTGTAGAGGCAGGGGCTACCAGAACGATACTCTGCCAGGGAATTCCTCGGCGATGACGTCAGATATCATCCTCAGAGACCAGTTAACTTTGTAAGAAAATAAACTCTAACTTTTTTTCTTTCTTTCTTTCTTTCTTTCTTTCTTTCTTTCTTTCTTTCTTTCTTTCTTTCTTTCTTCCAATTTTTGAGTCAGGCTGGCCTTGCTTCCAAATGCTAGGATTAAAGGTGTCACACTTGGTCTGAACTCTGTTCTCTATCTCATAAATGCCTTCATTAAAAAAAAAAAAAACCCAAGTAAGAGAGTGAAAAAATATTTAAGAGATAATTTTTGGAAATGCCACTACACATATTAAAGATTTAAAATACAGGTTTTGTGGGCATGGTTGTATAGACCTCCTGTACTTGGGAGGTGAAGACAGGGGGATCAGACCTTAGGGCCTACCTTGGCTACATAGCAAGTTGGAGACCAGCTTATAGTTAGATGAGACCCTTCCTGAAAACAAAATGATTGGCTGCGTATGTTTTAGTTGTCAAAATACTGTTGATTGTGAATTTGTCAATCTGTTTATTTGATTGAGGTGGTGTAGTCTGTGGGATTGAAACATTCGTGTTTCTCTCTTGTCCTACACATTTTTGCCAGACCTTAAGATATCATGTAGGGAAGAGAATATTGACTTTTCCCAATTAGCATAAGGGGTTTGGCTATTACTTGTCTAACAAAGCCAGAACAGTGAAGGAAAGCACAGTCTGTTTATTCAATCAGTGTATTTCTTGACCCAGCAGCCCAGGGAAAACAGTTCACACTGCAGTTCAGTGAGCACTAGGAGAAGGATAAAGTTCTGTGCTGATAAACCAGAAGTTCTTCTGGTACAGCCCCCTCAGATCAGGACGACTCCTGGGGTGAGGTCTCAGGCCTTCTCTGGGGCTTAGAGACCACTTTCCTTGAAGAATTGGGGGGGGGGGCGGTGTAATGCTTCTGGACTTCATGGTTTGTGTTGCGGAGAAAGTTCTGTTTGCCTTGACCATGGGCAGGAGAGAGTCAGAAAGGGACATGGCCTCCGAGGCCCTTCTTCTGAGTTTCAGAGCACTCAGCTTGCCAAAGCATCCTACTGCAGTATCAGGGAAGGCTTGGTTTTGAGGGTTGTGTGTTTGTTTTTCACTGTTTCTCTGTGTTGGCCTGGCTGCCCTAAAACTCTGTAGATGGGGTCTCCAGAGATCTACTTGCCTTTGCCTCCCAAGTGCTGGGGTTAAAGGTGTGTGTTGCCATACCTGGCAGGAAAGACCTTAAATGAAGGTGACTTCCCAGGAGGTATAGGAGAGGATCGAACCAGCTATGTCAGCCAGACGGTGCTCACTAGTCTACGAGGACGTGGGAAAGGAAGGTGCCAGACTTGCAAACTTCACAGCTGTTGCTTGGTTTGCCCTTCCTCACCATGTGAATGGAGAAGTAGCTGTGGCTCCTTCACAGTTGATAGCACCTTGTATACCAGGGTGTCAGCAGGCCCCAGACTCTAGAATGTGTATTGGTGGCTTCTGTTTTGTTTTGAAACAGGATTTTAACTATGTAGGTCTCCCTGTCTTGGAACTGCCTGCTTTGACCAGGTTGGCCTCGAACTAGAAGTCTTTCGGGTTCTGTCTTCTGAGTTGTGGCATTGCAAGTATGTACCTACCAGCACTGTCAGCATTTTTAAGTTGCTAAAGTCAAAAACTTTTTGCAGTACTTTTGATGAGGTTAACAAATCATGTCTGTATTTGGGGTTCTGTGGCATCTGTACTTATGTCCCTGTGGGTTAATGAAAACCCTCAAGGCATGTAGTGTGAATCATACTGAAAGAAAGATTTTCAAGGCATTTTTAGATCTTCGTAATTAAATATGGAACTCGTCACATAATTTATTACAGTGTGTTTACAGGATTCAGGGAAATTATCCTTACATAGAGCTTAAGTTTTCATTTCCACAACCCAGAAGAAGCTGTAGCTCTGTCAACATCTCTGCTCTGAGTATGTGCAGTCTAGCTTGTGCCGCCAGGCCCTTCAGTGATGCAAAAACATCATCTTCTGGGAGGACTTTGCCCTCCCTCTCTGCTGAAAGTAGGCTCGTGGTGTGGTCAGTGGCCTCTGCATTTGGTGAGCTGTTCTTCATCAGTGAGATCCTTGCTCCTTCCCCTTCTCTCCTGTCAGTTAAAGCTCTGTTTCTGAAGCCAAGTCTCACCCAGTTGCCAAAGACACTTCTTCTCTGTGAATTTAGTAATAGCAAGGAGTTTGTCTTTCCCCCAGCCCCAAACTGTCAAGTTAGCAGACAAATTGTTTTAACACTTTTCCCAGTACTAACTCTTTTCTCTGGAAAGTCCTACTTTTTCATAAATCCTAGGTTTATTTAACTGGTTTCTCCAAGTTTTATTCTTTTGTGGGCATGTTAAAACATTTATAAAAATGGAAGGGGAAAGGAGAGCTTGGATGGAGGAGACAGGCAAGAGACAGGCTGTTGCGGCAAGTTCAAGGCCAGCCTGTTCTATGTTGTCAGTTCCTAGCATTCCAGGGCTGTAGTGAGATAGAGGGTTGGAGAGGAGCCACAGTCACACACTGCTAATAGTTCACTCTGTTCTTTTTACTAACTGAAGTCTCTCCTAAGGTGCTTTCTGTTTGGTTGGTTGGTTGGTTGGGTTTTTTTTCTTTGAAATATAACTTCAAATTATAAAAGACCATGTTATAAAAGACCAATCTCTAGAAATCCATCAAAAACCATTGTGAAATCTCAGTGTGGTCCTAGGTGTTTGTGGTGTCGCTTGCCAGAGCTGGGAAGTGTTTAGTCCTCATGGTCCCAAGTATACGGCATATTCTCAGTCAGAAGAGTTATCGTGGATTTGGAGGTTACCTGGTAGATGACACAGACATTAAGAAATTAGGAAGGAAGGTCAGTGGGTGGTAGAGCGCCTGCCTAAGCTATCACATCCTAAACGCAATCCCTAACACCAAAAAGTGAGCCCATAGGACTGCCCAGGAGGTAGGAAGTTCAAGACAAGGCCCTATCAGAATAAAGGGGGTGAGGACACATAATTCACTGATAGAGTGTGCTTGCCTCCCGTGCATGACTCCCAGGGTTCAGTCTAACTAGTAGGAAGTAAAGTCCCCCCTTCCCTTACCTCGTGGGTCTAGGAATTGAACCCAAGACCTTGTGTATGGTAGTCAAGAGTTCTACCACTAAGCTGCAATCCCCAACCCAACTTAATGGGTTTAGTTTAGAAATAATAACCATATGACTTAAAAGTGAGTTGGAAAATGAGGCTGACAAGACCCCTGTCTGTTTTGATCTTTGAGACGGGCTGGCCTTGAACTTGGGTCACAAACAAGTACCAACACACCTGGCTTAGAGTGGAACAATGAAAATAAATGACTGGTTCTGCCATTTTAGATTGTTGGTCCAGACCGCTGTCTCCAAGGCAAACTATTTATATGAATGTGTAATTTAGAGTTGTTTTTTATTTTCTGCATTTAGACTTCCAGTTCACAAACTTGTCCCGCCTTAATCATCTGATTGTTAACCTTGCCCACACGTGAGTGCCATGTAATATCTGTCTAAAAGATGTTTTACCAAAGCAAAACCAAAGAAACTGTTCTAAGAAAATGTAGGTTGACTTGGCCGCCCCTCTGCAGATAGCTGATCTTCATATTTTCATATGCAACAATATGATTCATTGTGTTCAGTAAACTTAAAGCTGCTGTTAGCCTCAGGAAATTGTCAAAAACATAAGTGATCAGTGTGAATATTTTTCAGAGATGTAAATATTTCCCACATAAATTATGGTGGGAGGGTCATTTTGCCCATGATTTGTTCTATTTTGTTTTCTGTGACCCGGCCTGGCCTTGAACTAGAAACAATCCGCCTGCCTCAGCCACTCTACTACTGATTCCAGACTGGAGCATACCTTGCTTCTCCCCCACCTTTCTTTTTGAATCACGTACCTTGGGAGTCCATTGAGTCTAAGAACAGCAATTTGTCTTCCTGTAGAGGCCCACCTGTGCACAGCCACGCACACCTGCTACCACTCTGTCTGAGGCGCTGCAGTTTTCCTAACTGCTCCTTAATCTGCGTGTGTGTGATTTTTGCTAACCTTCAAAGTACCAAGATACAAGGCAAAACAAATACATGTTGTCCGAGCACTTTGGAGAAGACTTACGGTAGCCCTCGGAGCAGGAATGGAAGTTTGGGAGTGGATCATACTCTATGCTTTACCTAGTATTGAAGGGGAGTGTCGTGAAATTGAGCTAATTTTTCCAAAGATTCCCCTGTAAGCTGTCCTATCAACAACACAAGTTGGCTGGGGATATGGCTTTAATGGTGGAGTGTTTGTCTCTGTCAGTTCAGTCCTCAGCACAGAAACAAACACTCGTTTTGGAAAACACATCCACTATTCTTTAACTGGGTCAGTGTGGTGGAACTGTTATAACTTCAGCCTAGGACATAATTGGATAGTCTACAAGAGTGATTTCACCGAAGCGTTTGATGTTGCAAGTTGCTTCTATCTCTGAGGAGCTTGGGGATTAGTTCATCTTGAACACAATGCCTAAAATTAGACTGCTAAGCTAAAAATATGAGTTTGTTCAACTTCTCTTTTCCCAAAGGTAGTTGGAAAAGTTTGTGAAAGTCTTTCAGAAATGGAGAAGTGAGCAAGTCAGAGAAGTTTGGCCAGAGCTTAGTCAGGCTTTCTCTGTGTCAAAGATCAAATAGTTCTCCTAGAGTATTTGACTTTTTCTAAGTCAAGTAGGTATTTTTAGTGCATTTTCTTCAGTAATAATTCAAACATGCAGTAGCTTTTCCCAGTGAGCCTGTAAATCTCAGCTAATCGGGGACATGTTTGGAGTGGTCCCAGCCTGGTTTGAGGGTGCTTTCCATGGTTGTTCACAGGGAAGGGTTTGTCGCTGTCCAAGATGGACTTGAGTTTTTTCACCCTGGTTTAAGGAGCCGTCTCATCTCCCACAGTACTTGCCCAGCAAGTTTGGGATGCTGGGTTTGATCCCCAGTACTACCCAGAAAAAAAGGAAGGCAGTTAATATGTGACTCCGTGTTAAATAACGATGTCATCTTTTAAAACTTAAATATAAATACAGTCGCGAGAGTCAGAAATCAGGGTGGGGACTTAGACTAGTTCTCGGGTTGTTTGTTGTTTGAGAACGGGGTTCTTGTAGCCCAGACTGGCTTTAGAACTTGAAGTCCTGCCTCAGCCTTCCAGGTGCTGAAGTTCTGATGTGCCGACAGCTTGCCTGGCTTAGTCGAGGTTGGTGTGTGTGCGTGTGCGTGCGTGTGTGCACTGCAGAAAACGGCGCCCACCGTGTGAATTGAACACACAGGAATGACAGGAAGTGCAGGCCCTGTTTTGTGAGGACTGATCCTGGTGTGTGGAGCATTCCCACAACTGTGTGCACAGTCACAAGGTGAGGATCCGCCCTGCATGGATCAATGTCAGAACTACTTAGGGCACCTGGTTATTCTGTTCTAGGAGTTCTGGAATTCAGCCAAATAAATATTCTTGCCTTGAGTATAATGTCTGATCTGTGCGTGTGCTACCGGTGTCTCCGGTTCTGGTTTCCTGTCAAACCGCTGCCATCGCCATGGCCCTCAGTACCGCCAACGCCTGCTCTCATCCATCCTCTTCGTGGTCAATGTGGCTGAGTTTTCCGTTACGGCTCAGGTACCCTTCCGGAGGTGGCGTTCCTTGGATGACTAGGAATGAATGGCTGCCTTCACATCCCCAAGTCCCCCCTCCACACACACACACTCCTTCTCTTTCTCTGTGTGACAGTCCTGGGGCGAGGCTGCTCTTGAACTCGCTGAGATCCTCCTGCCTCTGCCTCCCACTAAGTTACCTTTTTCGGTGAATGTAGACAGCTGGGTCTGCAGCTTCTGCTGTTTGGGAGAAACTGAGTTGTTCAGTGACTTTGAGCAGAAGAGGAAGAGATGGCACGATCCAAGACTGGGCCTGGTGGGCTCGTTCTTATTGTTGAAACGGGAAAAGAGTGGACATGTACTTGACCCGCTGTGTCAGCATAAGGAACACACACACACACACCCCCCACCTAGATAGGTACAGGGCCCAGACAAAGCAAAAGACCTTTTACTTGCAATGATCCGATATGGATAGCTGTGTGATCCCCTCCCCCGCCCTGGTACTTTTCAGCAGTCTCAGCTTATTTGAGCTCCAGGCACCCAGCTCCAAATTGAGTCACTGGATGGAAAGAAAACTGTGTTAAAAGCTGAAAGGTCCGTGTGTGTATCTCATCAATTGTCAAGAGTTCAGACGTGTGGAGAGGACAAAAGAAGCCAGGAAAGCCTCGTAGGAAGAGGCTGCAGTGTGAGGGGCTGAACGGGAGAAGAGGTCGTCCAAGAGGGCGGCTCACCTAGAGCCTCACGGGAGAAGGTCATCCAAGAGGGGGGCTCACCTAGAACCTCACGGGAGAAGAGGGGGGCTCACCTAGAACCTCACGGGAGAAGAGGTCATCCAAGGGGGGGCTCACCTAGAGCCTCACGGGAGAAGAGGTCGTCCAAGGGGGGGCTCACCTAGAGCCTCACGGGAGAAGGGGGGGGCTCACCTAGAGCCTCACGGGAGAAGAGGGGGGCTCACCTAGAGCCTCACATGGAAACCGTTTTGAGGACCTGCAGGAGGGCGCCGTCATTAGTCATTTCCCAATCAAATAAATGTAATATATTAATAGACGGGATAAAGTGTCTAGATATGAACAGTGGGCTTCACTATGGCATTTTCGTGCATGTGTATCATGTATATGTATGTGCATGTCGATCGTGTTCCTGGGTCTCCACTTCTGCCTCAGAATCTTGGCTGTTGTAAATGATGCAGCATAAGCATGGATGTGCAGATGTCTCTAGAAATTAAATTCGCCCGGTGTTTCCCAGGGCGGTGCAGCTGACCTGGTGGCCCTCCTGTGTAAATGGCTGTAGTGGCTGCACTGACCGCACGTCCTTCAGCAGCCCCTCAGGGCTTCCTCCCTACCTCAGCATTTGTTTTCTTGACAGTCACTTGAACTAGTTTTGGTCTGCATTTCCCTAATGGTTAAGGAAGGAAAATTACGTTAATAGTGCTTATCAAAATGATAATTGAGAATCTATTACACAGCTTTTGCAATATATAAAAAAATCTAGAACTCTGTAATAATGAGTATAAATGGCACTTAAGATTTGAAGCAATAATGTGTTATGGAAAAATATCTGAGTTATGGAAATACTGTTGAAAATCAGAACTACAGTGAACACTGCTATTGTCTGTTCATAATTGAAGAAGATATAAAATTCGTGTTAAAACTTATCAAAAATTTAAGGTGGTCTTGCCCTCCCCCCAACCCCATACAAGTTCAAACACCTGAGTAGTCTATTAAGGAGCTCAAAGGATGAGATGACCAGAGGGTGTAGGTAAGCCTGGATAAAAGGTGGGGTTTACAGGGAGGAAAAGCCATGGGAGTGTCTATGGAGTAGAGGTTTCTCCTGCCCTGGCCCTGCTGTGGTGATGTGGGGGTGGGGAAGGGCTGTGCCTTAAAGGCAGCCTTGCTCTTGGACACTGCATAGAGGCCCGGCAGTGTGACTTACAGAAAAGGGCATATTGCAAGTCAGCTGGCAAGTGGGCAGAGAGGAGCCTGTGCTCAAGCAGGCTGGTGCCTGCACAGGAGACATGGCCATGATTCATAGGACAGAGTAGTGGAGGCATTGGTGAGAGGCCCTGGCCCGAAGCTGCTGAAGCCTCTCCAGAGCCCACTGCCTGTGCCCGATTTACAGGTAGGATTCCAGT
The DNA here is from genome assembly GCF_014885135.2 of Alexandromys fortis. Taxonomy (NCBI): domain Eukaryota; kingdom Metazoa; phylum Chordata; class Mammalia; order Rodentia; family Cricetidae; genus Alexandromys; species Alexandromys fortis. The sequence goes on along the minus strand of NW_026068013.1, from coordinate 426,721 downwards.
GAGTACTGTTGGAGCCCTGAAGAATTGTCTCTCCAGAGGGGGATGTCCCTGAGGTGTGAGGCTTGAGGGCACGGTGTGAACAGGGACTGAGGGGGGTTGGCGTCTGGCATCAAATCATCAAATGTTCTTTCTGTTCTGTTTTTATTGCTGGCCCCAAACCAGTGAGATCTGGTAAGTAATCACAAAGATCTAAAGTCAGGACTTGCCATTCTGTTCCAAGGGAGGATTTGGGGGTCTTTGTGAATAAAGAGGAGAAACGTGAAGTGGAGTAGTTAATTATGTGTGGGGGTTTGTATAACTAGGCAAACCGACATGTTTGCAGCTCAGTTTCTTCCTAGTCATTTGAAGTGTGTAGGAGAATTTGCTTATTCTAATTAGGAAATATGTTAGCTTTTAGAAAAATGTTAATATTTTGCCCCCTTTTGTTTGTATCTACCCCTTTTATGTGGCACTTGATCTCTCTTAACTCTAACAGTGCACTGGGTCAGTCACAGACTGAGTCTCTCTCCGTTTGTTTGTTTAAGGAACTAGCTCTCCGAAGCCAGTTGCCCACACTGGAGCAGGATGGAGGAGCTCAGAATGCCGTGTCATCTGGGATGTCTCAGGAATTGAGGACAATGACAACCAATAGTTCAGATCCCTTTCTTAACAGGTTAGTGAGTGCTGGCCAGTACCTGAAAAGGATCCTTGCTTCATTGTTCCGCTCTGTGCCTTGTCCAGGCTGTTTTGAACATCCATGTGGGCCAAACCCCGGAACTGTCTGCCACCTCTCCACAGTGCCAAGTGCAGTCACATCCTGCACAGGAGGGCAAGCTGTTCAGGCTTGTGGAAAGGATCTGGGTTAAAGCCCCAGTGTGCTTGCTTCTGCCTATACTCCATGCTGACATTACTTGTGGTGGCAGTCTTGAGGGCTGTGTGGGTGCCTCCGTGGAAGCGAGCGAGCAGCATCTTAGCCCTGAGCATGTTAGTGGAGGATTGGAGGCTGTGGCTTTCCTTCTGTAGAGCTAGCTGCTCAGGTAAGGCCTCTTATTCTTCAAGGCTCTCATCTAAGGAGATAAAATATAAAAAAGTTGTGCCCCACCCAGAACTGTAAACGTGGTGGCATTATTTTAAACAGTACAATGTGCTGGTGCCTTCGTGATGAGTTTACAGTCTCTGGGTCTGGGCTTCACATGGACGAGGTTCACACTGCTGCCACCCATGGGTCATGTATTTTTTATGCTTTGAATGGTTTATAATTAATATTTAACTGAAACCTCTCCTGCTGTGTTGATTTGGCTTTTTAAAAAGATTAGAATACTCTGGGGTAGACTCCCTCCTCCCCCAAATGCTTTTAAGCAACATATCCCCTCCCTCCTCTCTTTTTCCTCTTTCATTTTGAGTCAGGATCTCTCTTTTAGCCCACACTGGCCTCAGGTGATCAGTGATCCTCCGACCTCAGCCTCTAAGGTGCTGGGACAACCTGCTTGAGCCACATGGAGCACATTTGTAAAACTGGCTTAGGGAACGTGGCGGATCTCTTGAGTTCAGGAGAGCCGGGGCTATGCAGAGAAACGCTGTCTTGAAGACCACCCCGCCCCCCTAAAAAAAGTTTATTAACTATTTTCAATTCTCACAAATTAAATTGAAAAATTATTTTGAACAGAAAGTAAAATTGAATTTCCTGTCTTCCTTGCCGTCTTGGAGTAAATTTGTGCCAGGCACACCTTCACTTCTGCACTTGAGGCAGAAGCAGGGGTGAGGTCTGTGAGTAGTGAGAGCTTGTCAAAAGAAAGGAAAGACTGGAGTTGGACTGGCAGGCAGGTGTGTTTTCAAAGGCTGTGAGAAGTCAGGCCTGGGGTGCTTTACTCATCGTGACCCCGTCACTTGGGAGGCTGACATAGGAGTTCAGTTCAGCTGCTGTGTAACACGTCCCGGGACAGCCTGTAAGTAAGACCTTGTCCACAAGCAAAGTGAAGGTATTGTTTTTAAGTCTCAGTTACTACATGCACACAGAGATGCAGAGTTCAAAGTTTCTATCTAAAGTCCCATACATTTATACAAGTATGTGCTTCTGAATTGGAGCTGGAGATGGTGAGAAAAGGCACTCACAGAATCTTCCAGGAGAAAGGTTTCAGAGCTGTTCAGGTACCTGTTTTGTTGAAGGCTGATCTGAGGATTAAAACCCAGCTGGCAGTGACTGACTCTTCAGACCTTTGAGATCAGTGCAGTTCTTCCCATTACAGAATCTTCTGTTTACTTGTGCTGTTCATTCCTGTTTCAAGAAAAGCCTTGCTCTTCAGCCCAGAGTATCCTCAGACTTAGACACCGATGTCTTCTCTGTTGCTTGCTAGTGAACCAGACCTGCACCTTGAAGTTCAGTACCACCCTGTGCTGCACAGCAAGGATGTGCTTCATAGGATGTGTGTTCTTTTCCACACCATCTTAACCCCTGTCCATCGAGCTGCTCTGATGCCTGTCAGGTTGTTGTAGACACTCAGCAGTAACTGGGGTTTGAGCAATTATAGCCAAGTAAACAGTATACACTCTCCCCAGATCACAGTGGGCTTCCCCTGTGCCTTCTGAGAGTCCATAAAGTGTCTTCCTTAACACACTGAGTTGTCTGCTGTGTGTCCCGTGTGAGGACAGCAACCCAACATTCAAAGCTAACAGACATCCTGGGATGACCCCAACATGGCTGTGTGTATGCTAACAGTCTCAGAGGCAAGGTTCTGTTTCTTAGATTTTTGTGAAGCTTCTGAATTTTGCCAAAATCTGACAGAAGCGTTGGCATACAGCAGTGTTTGTCATCCACAAGGTGATGAGGGAGAGGATGGGGCATTGAACAGTTAGGGAAGAAGGGTGGAGTAAAGCTTTTCCCAGTGCTGAGGTGGGATCTGGTGGGTGGTTTTGTTTTGTTTTAAACAAACACTTTAAATGTCCACTGTGTAAGGAGAGTCAGGTCTACATTTGTGGCCAGAAACCAGGACGAAGAACAGCCGCCCTTGGGGCTTGGGTTTTGTTTTAGTTTAGTAGAATTCAGGTTTTCAGTTAGGACCAGCCACACTTCTCTGCCTTCGCATAGGAAAGTGTTCTATTTAGGAATTTTCAAGGCTGTCTTCTGTTGATCCTGAGTGCAGTCTTGAGACTTTCCATTCAGCCTTAAGTACAATGTGTGCTGGCGCCCATTTCTTCCGAAGGCCCTTTGCTCTGCTGATCTTTCACTTCTGGAGCTGGGGCCTCTTATCTGGTGCTGGAGTGTTTGGGTGCTCCCCTCCCCCAACAGAAGCAAGAAGATCTAGCTGTGGGAATTCTTATCTGCAATGACTCATCTGTTCTGGTTCTTTATTTGGGCTTGGCTTTTTGTTGGCCTAAGTTTTCTGCCTCAGGAGCTGGGAGTTCCAACAGGAGCCTAATGTGGACTTGCCCACCTGGAGCGTATGTTTTGACCTCTCTGCCTGGGTCTGTATGAAACCTCTAAGCTTCAAGGTAGTTAATGGAACTTGACACTTTTTTTCTCAGTTGCCACCAAACTCAGAACCCTAGAATTAAGATTCTGGCCCACTAACGGTTGTCCCTTTAGATAGGACAGGCTGTCTGGCTCTGAAGAGGCCTTGCAAGGCAAGGATTGCTCGCTGATCCTCTAATGCATGCTTACTTTTTGCTCTGAATTGATTAAAACATTTTCTGTCTATGTTTTCCTAGTGGCACCTATCACTCTAGAGATGAGAGCACGGACAGTGGCCTCAGCATGAGCAGCTACAGTGTCCCTCGGACTCCGGATGACTTCCTGAACAGTGTTGATGAAATGGATACAGGCAAGTATTTATTCACATTCACTCTGAGTAACAGGTGGTCATTGGTTCTGATCAACTACTTTGAGCAAAGATGAGAACTTTAAGTCAGATTCAGCCTGTTTTCTCCTTCCTTCCTTCCTTCCTTCCTTCCTTCCTTCCTTCCTTCCTTCCTTCCGTCCTTCCGTCCTTCCGTCCTTCCGTCCTGTATGACCTGGGACTCAAAGAGGCCCTGCCTGGAGTGCTGAGATTAAGGCACGAGCCTTAAAAAACACTGGTTTTTCTTTTCTTTTAGAGATAAGGTCTTGCTGTATAGCCTATGCTGACCTTCTGACCCTCCTGCTCTGCCTCCAGAATGCTGAGATTTCAGACACATACCATCTTTTGATGCCTGATGTGTTAACATGTTAGGGGGGCCTATTAGAAGTCTCTCATTTTAGGCTTGTGTTCTTAATTTTGAATAACTTTTATATGATTCATTGTCTATCTCTTTTCTCTGAATACTTTTGGTTCAGCTGAGGTGTTTAAGGTTTTTCAGGGCTAGGAAGCCAGACGTGGGGGAGTTTAGGGTAAAACGCACCAATTTTTATCATTGAACTAGAGAAGAGGGGGGCACTCTCGGGGAACTAGCTGGGAGAGACACATTCTTTCCTAATGTCAGTCTTTCATGCCTGCTTTTATCTGATGCACGTCCCCTGCTTCCTCTGGGTTCACCTGCATCTGAAACCCCCGTTAGCAGCCGCTCAAGCCCACCTCATGTCTAGCCCCATCCTGGCTCCTCTCCCACTCCCTGCAGCACTGACAAATGGTGCTGCTTGTTCTGAAAGTCAGTTCTGATGAAGCTCCCAGGAGGAACGAGGGCTAATGTCATAGATAAATAAAAAAAGTTTTGTGGGCAGGTAAGTTTGAGAAATTTAGAGCAGAGGTCACATGTCTGCAAGGACCTGTGCTGTTGTGAGTGTGGCCCCATGTCTGCGTTATGTTAGTGTCCCAGAGCGCACCTGAGAGAAAAGACCCGCCATCTTCATCTTAGGAACGGTGGCTCCTTTCTGGGTCATTTCCTTCTGCTGCATACGGCTTTCCAAAGGAGTTTCAGCTCCTGACAGCCCCCTTCGGTGGTTATTAGACTTTGTAATGAGCAGCCAGGCTGTACATGGCATGTCTGAAATGGTGAGGCACGTGTAAGCCTGTGTGTGGTTTTCTGAGGTGGACTCTGGTGCTCCTCTGTTTCTGTGAGTCTCTGCTCATATAGCGCATCGATGGTCCTCACAAAATACTCTGTTTATCCCTCCCCAAATCTAGGTGATACTATCAACCAAAGCACCCTGCCCTCACAGCAGAGTCGTTTCCCAGACTACCTTGAAGCCATCCCTGGGACAAATGTGGACCTTGGAACACTGGAAGGAGATGCAATGAACATAGAAGGGGAGGAGCTGATGCCCAGCCTTCAGGAAGCACTGAGTTCTGACATCCTCAATGACATGGAGTCTGTGTTGGCTGCCACCAAGCTAGATAAAGAAAGCTTTCTCACATGGCTATAGATGGCCAGGAGGCCACCCTCTGAGCCTGTGAAGGTGTGCATCCCTCAAGTTCAGATGAGCCAGTGGTCGAGCTTCTGGCTAACCCAGGAAACATGAACAGATGTCCAGCAGGGAGCCTCCATCACTGTCTGCTCTCCGCCCGTCGCTGCTGTTACTGTTGCTGACCTTCACAGCCAGCCCTGAAGAATCAGAACCACAAAACGACAAAGGCCCTTTGGTTTCTTTTGCTCCGATAGCTACTGTTCTTTTGGGTTGCTGGGGAATACCCTGTCGGATGATGGATGTCCTTCCTTTTGCCCAGTGGTGTTTGCACCCATCATTTGAACTGAACACTCAGACTGGGAACTGAAATGCTTCACGGCAGCGCATTTGTTCAAGAGGTGGCTCCTTCAGCTGCCTTTGACCCTCTGGTCCAACAAGCCAAAAAAAAAAAAAACATGGCGTCTGACCTTAGCTGTACCCAGTGCTGTTTGGGAGATCACGGAGACTGACTTTTTATCTCTTCTTCTAGTGATGCCATTAGTCACATATAAGTTTATTTAGAAACTTATATGGCGTGAGACAGTTTCCATAGAAATATATTAATTTTGCCACATACTCTAGGCTAGGATTGAGTGGGTATTTTTGTGGGTGCTGGTCTGTCTTTCTTCCTTTTAAGGTGATTGATTTTGTTGGCATGTAGGCAAATAAAGTAGCTTGGGGTGGGCGGTGCTGTTCTTTTGTGGGGGGCATCTATTTCCTGGCTCTTTACTGTCCTATTTAAATCTTGGTTATCTCCTGTCTACATATGTACACACACTTATAATGTCGACGGTAGTGTGGTAGCAGAGTGTCTCCTTTCAAACGTTTCCCTTCTTTCAAGTTGATTTTTTTAAATGGTAGCCTTGAACATGCATTTAGAATACATGGCTAGTAGTTTATGTTTCACAGATAGGGCGACCTGCAGGTGTTTGAGGTCGGGCAGTGTTCTAGAAAGGGCTCTTGTTGTGTTAAGTCCTAGGGGAGCTCTTGTCCTCTGTACACTTTGGTGACTGGGACAGAAGCAAGCAAATGGCCTCACTCCCCCTTGAGCGGATTCATGTTGAGCTTGAGCGAGCTTTGGAGGCGGGGCTTCCCTTTGCCTTCAGGTCAGTTTTGGGTGCAAGCTCAGGTACTTGATGAGTTCTCACTTGTAGTGAACACAATGAAGACACATTGAGTGTTATCTACAAGGTCATTTTTACAAAACCTGCTCACATTTTCCTGCTGAATGGACCCTGGGGAGTGTGTAGAACGCTGTGAGGTCATGGGAAGGCTGGTGAAGTGATCAGACAGTAATGTGGGGGGTAGTTGAAATTAGCAGAGAGCTAGAGATAGGTGTGATTATGCCTTTATTTTTGCAAGAAGAGAGATTGCTAGAGTATGTGTCTCTGGGAGTAATGATGGTTTCCAAAGAGTATTTTTTAAAGGAACAAAATAATCATGAATTAGTTCTTCAATATAAGCTATAAAGTAATAGTTGGTTATGAACTGTAGTGGTACCAGCTAGCACTTCTGTCACTTAAGGGTCTTTGAATGCTTCTAGAAGAAGCCCTTATTTTCAAGGGTTTTTAATGAACAAGCAAACAAAACATTCTTTCCCTGGCTACAGCTGCTGTAAAAAGCCTCAGCTTTGGAAGATAGAACCTGTTGGCTCTTTGATTAGTTCATGCAAGGATGGGAGTAGGAAACTTTTATTCAGTACTCTGAGTGCTCAAAAATGCAGTCAGTGTATTATTTTATGTGGTGATTCATAGTCAGAACCAGTGTATTACACGTATTCATAGTCATTTCTAGCCATCGACTCTAAGGCTTCTACTAAGAAACTAGCTGAAGATCCACCCTTGAATTAGGTCTGAGGAAACGGCCACCAGGAGGATGCGTTGACTTTAGAAATTAAATTTTACTCACAATTTAAAATTACGCAGCTGGAAGACAGCAGTATGGCGAGTGCCTGCGATTTGCATCCTCTGTGTGAGCAGACTAGCTTTAGTGTAGGGAGGGTGGGAAGGCGGGTGTGGGTGACGTCAGTGGGGCCATGATAGAAACGCTTCTATAGACTTCTTTCTCATCAGTAAAGACTGAACTCTTAAAGTTGTTCCTAAACCCTGAGTTGCTTAAGCTCACCACAGAGTGAGATGTGCCATCCCCCTCCTCCCTCGGATCGTTTGCCTGGTGTTACCTCAGTGTCCAGCAGCCTTGGTGCCTGACAGCTCTCTGACCTTCTCAACCCTTTGTGCTGACTGCGGGGACCCGCGCCCCTTTGCTGAATCTCAGCTTCCATGTAGTCTTCTTGATGTGTCCTTCCCGTTGTAGACGTGTGTAATGCTTCCTGACTGTAGTGGGTAGCATGCAGATAAGAATTTAACTGGTTATTCTTGAATTTCTTTTACAATAAACCAATTTTTATAATCTTAAAATGTATCAGCTTTTTACATTTGTGTTCTTTTTAGTTAGCACTTCTTTTGAGTTCCCTGGGATCAAGAGAGAAGGCCATTGACTGGGGTTTCAGAGCAGTCGGTGCTCTGTGTATTGTATTGTTTCCTAAACACAGGCAGCTGTTGAAGAGAAAAGGCCACAAGGAAGCAGCTGTGGGATGTTAGTTCTCAAGTGCTCCTATCAGATGAGCATGTGCACTAGAGAAGACGCTGAGAGACTGAAAGGACTGAATGACATGATTTACACTCCATAGCGGTCGGGGTTGGAGCGCAAAGGTGGAGGCAGGAGAGTGCTGGTGCTTCTGGGGGCAGAGTTGGATTTCATGTTGGCAAGCATGTTTTTAGAAGGACTCTGGATGTCCTTTCTCCATTGTTGTCTGTACTTTGATAAAATAGTCTCTGTGGGTTTTTTGTTTTGTTTTTTTTGAGACAAGGTTTCTTTGTGTAGCCTTGGCTGTCTAGAACTAGCTCCAGGCTGGCCTCTCCCTGAGTAGTGAGGACCACCTGGCTTCTCCATGTTTTTTATGCTCTTTCTAAACTGTGCACACTTGTACATCTGTACTTGTGTGTGTATAGATATATGTTATTTGTGAAAGATGTTTTTATAGATACATAGAAAATGACATGACCTGGATTTTGAACGAGGAGCAGGTTTGATTTCTTGCATATGTAGTTTCTGATGTTAACACATCAGCTTTGCTCAGGCAGACCTGAGCACTTTTTAGACTCTGAAATGTTTTTCACATTCCTAAAACAGCTTATGAGACTTGACATTGTTCTCCCTTTTGGCACAAAATACAGGGGACTCTTCGTCTCAGGACAAACGACTCAGAGCTAGAGGTGTCTGTGCTTCGCACGTGTGATGCCAACACCCAGAGAAAAAGCTCGCCTCGTGCCCATAACACTGCCCCTTGGTAGGGAGCTGCCCAGGGCTGTGCACCGGCTGTGTCCACACTTGTTAGTTAAAGACAGCCTAGGGAGTCCTTCCGCCAACCGTAGTGGTGATTGGTGCTTACCTCCCCCCCTTCTGCTTCCGTTTCTTCACAACCGAGGTTGCACAGAAAGAGCTTTCCCTGAGGGTAGCCAGCCTCTCTGGGAGTAAATCTGAAGTGGACACATTCATGCTACTCCACGTATCTGTCGTGTATGTGCAGTTGCTCATAGAGGCCAGAAGAGGGCGGCAGGTCCTCCCTGGAGCTGCAATTCCAGCTACTTTAAGTGTATGTTAGTGTTTGCAGTCTCAGACAAACTTGTGATGAACACTATTTATTCCTCCCCCCCCCCCCCAAGACAGGGTTTTTCTGTATAACAGCTCTGTCTGTCCTGGAACTACCTTTGTAGACCAGGCTGGCCTCGAACTCACAAAGATCTGCCTGCCTCTGCCTCCCGAGTGCTGGAATTAAAGGCGTGCACCACCACCGCCTGGCTACACTAGTCCATTTTAAGAGCTTACCTGGTGCCCAGATTGAGAGTTGGGAGCGTAGTGGTGGTCCTGTGGAGTCCTCTGTGGTTCCAGGGTCAGAGAGCAGAGCAGTTGTCAGAGCTCAGAACTGTGGTGCCACTCTGAACAACATTGAGCCTCTTCTCCAAAACAACAGGCCTAGTCAGTTCCTTTTTCCCTTCCTCCCCTTCTAGTGCAGGGGAGCCAGGGCCATCAGCACGTTGTTAGCGAAGCCTGCTGAAGGCTTCTGACATCTCCTCAGACTTGTGCAAGCAAGCACTTCTACCCACTGAGCCATCTCCCAGGTCCCCAGATCGCTTTTCTCCGGTGGTGGGTCTACACAGAATTACAGTGGTCTGCCTCGCTGGCCTGCTTGAGGAATTCCTTTCTGAAGCGTGAGTGACAGACTCAGGAAGAACACTGATATTTCTGTACCATCTGCATGAACTACTGAAGCCAGCTGCTCAAAGCCAGTGATGATGACACTAGGAATCCTGACTGAAGGAATGTCGCCTTCACAACTTGCATTTAAGTATTCTCACTACTGATGAAGATGTAAGCTTGAGTTGGGAGTGTCTCAGCAGGTGAGCACTTGCTGTGGACCAGAGTTCAAATCCACTGCACCCACATAGACACCTACGACCCCATTGCCTTTGGAGACAGATGGAAGGGATTGTTGGGGCTTTCTAGGTACTAGCTTAGCTATGAGTTCACTAAGAGGAGTAAATGATAGGTCAGGACCCCTGCTAGCTGTCTGAGGTGCAGTTTCAATAGACAGCCAAAGTGATGTGTAGGAGACCAGAACTCCTTTTTTACATGTGTGTTCTTGGTGTGTGCATGTGGATGCACATGGCCATGGGAAGAACTTTTTTACATGTGTGTTCTTGGTGTGTGCATGTGGATGCACGTGGCCATGGAATCAGCTCGCAACAAGCCCCCTTCCTCAGAGACATTGCACTGGCCCAAGGCCAGTCATAGCTGTTTGGTTGGAAGCGGCACCCCAGCCACAAACATCCGTGAGTCTGAAGTGTTTGGGTCCAGGCTTCACTCCAGACCCTGGCATCCATTCTGGGATGTTTGGGTGAAACTTTCCATCCAAGGCCTCTCCCCTCAGTTGCCTCAGTCCAGACTCCACCTCTGAGAAAGCCCAGTGACCCCTCCCCAGAGACACTTGAGAACATGTCCATAGGCTATTTATTCTGCCCCACGGAAAATGAACACGTGGGCTCTCCGGTCTTCTTTTCCCCTCTCCATCCCTGGTGGGACCTGGAAGGCCACCCTAAAGTGCTGGCATCCATTAAACCTGGGCCTTTTCTAATTCGGTTTGATTTGGACGGAGAGTCTTATCAGGCCATTTAAAAAAAAAAAGCTGGTCATTTACTATGAGTCAAGACCTTCCGTTTTAATACAAATATTTTGTATAGTTTTATTCTTTTTATTAAATATTATTTTGTGTGTGTGGTGGCATTTATGTAGAGATCAATTTGGTTGGAGTCTGTTCTCTTACCATATGAAATTCAGAGAAATCCTTCTGCCTCTGCCTCCCTAGTGCATCACCACCCCCCAGCTGGCCTTGGGGATTTCTTTTTTTTTTTTTAAGATTTATTTATTTATTATGTACACAGTGTTCAGCCTCCATGCAGGTGCCAGAAGAGGGCACCAGATCTCATTATAGATGGTTGTGAGCCACCATGTGGTTGCTGGGAATTGAACTCAGGACCTCCGGAAGAGCAGTCCGTGCTCTTAACCTCTGAGCCATCTTTCCAGCCCCCTTGGTGATTTCTTAAAGATTTATTTTTAATTGTGTGTCTCTCTCTTTCTCTCTCTCTCTATATATATATGCACATGAGTGCCAGTGTGTGTAGAGACTGGAGGAGGACACAGTATTCCCCAAAGCCGGAGGTACAGGGATTGTGAACTGGCTGATATGGATGCTGGGTACCAACCCGAGGTCCTCAGCAAGAGCTGTAGAAGCCTGAACCTTGGCTCTGGCCATCCTCGGATTTATGAGAGCTGTAAAGACACATTAAGGAGCAAGCAGCTGGCTAAATTGAAGTCACTACCCAAGTCACGTGTGCCTAATCTACTCCAATAAATTGCTCACACCCATATAAGCCCTGTTGGAGTAGACAGAGGATGCAGACTAGAAGTTTCAGTCTTTTGTCATCAAAACCATTGCACAGTACAGGTCTCCGTTCTAGCTGAAGACAGTTTGTGGGGGCATGTGAGCGTTAAAGAGCTCAAGAGTTTCTTGAGGAGCCTCATCTTGGCCTGGAATGGAGAGGCTAGTCCTGGACAAATAAGGGGGGCAATTATAAAATTTGAACTAAATTTTTGATTTGAAATATAGATTTCTGACCAGACCCTTACCGGTTTTCCTAACTCACTGGAACAGAATCCCTAGACTGAACTTTCCAGTTCACTGTTCTGAAACCTGTGCTACTAAAAGGGCAGAGTAGAACAGGCAGGTTGATGATGCCCTACTGGATCCACTTTGGGAACTGAAGTCTCAGACTGTTTCCTAGCAGGATAAAGGGCAACATGACTGTGTTGAGCACACAGATACTGACTGATTGTGCACGCGCACGGGTGCTGACTGACTTGTACAGCACATGGGTGCCAACTGACGTACGTACACACAGCACACGGGTGCTGACTAACTTCACAGCACACAGATGCTGACTGTGCATAGCACACAGATGCTGACTGTGTACAACACATGGGTGCTGACTGACAGTGCACAGCACACGGTTGCTGACTAACTGTTCACAGCACACAGGTGCCGACTGACTGTGCACAGCACACAGGTGCTGACTGATAGTGTACTGCACATTGGTGCTGATTGGCCAAATCAAGGGTTTCAAAAAAAGGCAAGACATGTGCCTGTGAGGTTCAGAGTGCCTCCTGTTCTTCCATAGGACCCACGTTTCTCTTCCCAGCGCTTACATTAGGTGACTCACTGTTACCCAGAACTCTAGCTCCATGGGCTTCTACACCTTCTTCTGGACTTCAGGGGCACCAGCACACATTCCCAGACAGCCACACACGTAATTTTAAGAGAAAAGAAAGATGTTATAAGGCTGTCTAATAAACTCTCCATACGTTTTCAAAATAATATTTGTTTTCAAACAGTCTTTTATAGTCTACTCTGGCAGTTAGTTCTCCGTATAGCCAAGGATAACCATAACTTTGTCCGTCTACTTCCCAAATACTGGAATTATAAGTGTCCTCTACTGCACTCAGTTTTTATACAGCACTGGAAACCCTATTAAAAAATACAATAGGAAAGGATAGTAAAAAATACATAATATAAAAAAGAGGAGCGGAATCCTGGGAATTAAAATCCTGAGATTAAAAGTTAAGATTAATGGTTAAGTTAAAAGATGATAACAAGGGAGATGAGAGAAAGGGTGGGTTATCTAAAACTAACTATGTTTGAAAAACTTCATGGAGAGTCACTAATTTGTAAGCTAATTAGAACATAATTTTTAAAGGATTTTGAATGGAGGTACCTTGCACTGAGGGATGATGGCAATTCTCCCAGAAGACAGATCATAAAAAGCTCAGTATGATGTAGGATACTTCTATGAGTCAGAGAGCTCCAGGAATTTCTAGAACAACACAGATAATGGCCGTAATTTTCTACTTTAGCTGGGTGATAAGACCCTAATGCTGAAGACACCAAACATTGCAGGTCGTAAGAGAAATCAACCTCAAGCTGACCAGGAAACTTGGCTAGTTTTCATGGAACTAGAAGTTGCTGTTCAGGCCAATGAGAAGGAAAAGATATCAGTGGCCTTTGTCTTGAATCATACATGCTACAATAATAATCTACCAGGTAATCTATACCTACTATTGCAATAATTGCATGATTGTTAGGGAGGTAACCAATTGTTTCCTACTAGGATTTGAGGCTTGTTTCACAGAAGGAATTCATGCCTGATTTTGGAAACCTGGTCAAAGCTTGGGTAGTTATAGGCTCTTCATTATAATACTTATAGTATTTTGCTAAATGGTCTTACCAAATGGCTTTCTAAATGTTTATGCCCATAAGTCTTTGCTGCCCTTAACCATGGTCAGAGGTTTCTTGCTTACAGTCGGCAATGGTTAATGCAGAGAATTATAACTGGACAAAGAGCTGTGAATAAGCAATTGTTAAATGCTGAGCCCTTTACGGGACATCTATATCAATCTCATTTAGGCTCAAGGAGCATCAAGGAAGAGGGGCAGAAGGAACATAAGTGTGTAGATGGTGAGGAACGGTATGAAATCCTATCCTTTGGACATGGCATGGCTGTGCACTCATGACCTCACAGCAGCCATAGTTACAAGATCAAGCCATCTCAGATGTAGAGCAGCCATGCAGCCTCGCCCCTTGCTAAGGACCTACTGGCAAGTGTTGGCTGCTGGGGAGGAGAGAGCCACTGTTCTTTGAGAGTGTGGCCACTGGTGGATTGACTCTGCTCCAGTGGATCTCCACACCAAAAGCACAGAAAGTCTGTGGGGAAATGGCTGTGTTCAAAATACATTGTACATGTGTGAAATTCTGAAAGAATAAATTTTAAATATTATGTAAAAAAAAAAAAAAAGGAAGAGCAGACTCACCAATAGAGCTATGAGAGAGGCATGCTGAGAACACTGCCAGATATTCTAGAAGATCTCAAAAGGTGGGACAGGAAGTCAGTGGTGCTGATGAGTCAGCCCTGTCAGATGCTGTGCCTTCCTTCAGACAGAACTAAGGCAGGTCCCTCAGTCAGCAGGAGAGTAAACAATACCAGAGAGAAATAATCATGGAAGAGGCAGGTCCCCATGGAGAAGTGTGTGATGAGTACCCACAAGGCAGTTTCCTAAAAAAATTTCTCTTGAAAGAGCTAGGATGTGGTCAAGCACTTGTGTAGTCTTTTTGGGAGGCTGTACTCAGACAGGTCTACATAATGAGTTCCGGGCCAGCAAGAGCTACATAGTGAGACTCTGTCTCAAAACCAACAAAAGGATTGCTTCAAAGCCTGCTAAAGGACAATGAATCAGGCCAGAAAAACCCACAGAGGGGACAGGCATGGAGGCCAGCATCAGTGGTGCAGAGGCTGAAGATGGGCTAGAGGAAGGAAACAATGCTAACAAAAAGGACAAGCAATTCAGAAGTGGTCACTGTGAGCAAACTCAGAGTACCATATCCCCTTTCCTTCTCCCTGATAATTTTAGAAATAGCACCAGACACCAGCTGAGACACAGGTAGCAGGCAAGAGGTATACCCGTTAGTCTCCACAATGACAGACAGATTCCTTAAGGTGTTGGGTCTTCATTATCAGCAAAATGAGATTTAGCGTCTCCATGGAAATACATCTTAGGTATGTCTATAAAGGCATTTCCAGGAAAGTTTACCCAAGAGACACCTGAATGTGGGGGCGCCATCCTATGGCCTGGAGACTTTGACTACAGAAAAAGAAAAAGAATAGAAAGCCAGGGGAACAGCATTTATGGTTGCTTTCCAACTGCTGGCGTTATGTGATCAACTACCTTACATGCTTGCCACAATAGCTTCCCAGTCCAGGCAGACTATCTCTAGTCTTGTGAATCAGAACAAGCCCTTCATCCCTTAGCTGCCTGTTTAAAGTTGTTTGTTGTTGTTGTTGTTGTTGGGTTTTGTTTTTTTTTTTGTTGTTGTTTTTGTTTATTTTTTCAAGGAGAAAAATAACTAATGTGATTCTTTACTGTGGGAATTGCATGAGGGCCTGGGCATGTGGGGTGTCCTTCTGTATATGTGTTGTTTTTACTGGTTGATGAATAAAGCAGTTTCAGCCAATGACTTAGCAGAGTAAAGACAGGCAGGAAATCCAAACAGAAATAGAGAGAGAGAGTAGGCAGAGTCAAGCAGACACCAGCCAGCCACTGAGGAAACAAGACATGTAGAAAATGAGGTAATGCCACGGCCACATGGTAATGCGTAGACTAAAAGAAATGGGTTAATTTAAGAGGCAAGAGCTAGCTAGGAATATGCCTGAGCCATTGGCCAAACAGTGTTGTATTTAACATAGTTTCTGTGTGATTATTTGGGTCTGGGTGGCTGGGAAGTATAAGTACAGTCTCTGTTTACACCTGGGGATATGAGGAGTCTGAGCTGAAGCTGTGCCTGGGCCTTGGTTTGAAATTATATTAGTGATGGTTGCTTGATTTGATTTTGAGAAAGGGTCTTATAGATCCCTGTGTAGCCTCGACTGGCTTTCAGTTCCTAATTCTCTGGCCTTTGCCTCTTGAGTGCTGACATTGTAGAGGTATGTGTCCACACCAAGTGTGTTTCATAGGACAGACAGGCCTTTCTTCATCAGAAGCATGAGAACTTGCTTGTAGGATCCTGTGGATGGTAAACCACCACAAGGTCCCGTGGATTAGATATGCTCAAACCCAACTCACCTTGCTACCTCTATTTGATTTGTTTTAAATTTATTTTTATTTTATGTGCATTGTCTTTTGCCATGGACATTGCCCTGGAACTTCAGTTACAGACAGTTGTGAGCTGCCATGTGGGTGCTAAGAATTGAACCCCGGTCCTCTGTAAGAGCAGCCAGTCTCTTCAGCCCCCATTACCCGTGTTTTAATGACACCTGCATCATGGCTCTTGTCTTGATAGAAATGTGTCAGTCCATCTAATCAAAGTCCACTCCAACATCCTCCTCCCCCTCTTTTTTTCACTCACGACACAGATTTTTATTTACATAAGCTTCACTCTGTGCTGGGGTGGGGAAATGATCTGATAACCCCAAGTCTTCCCAGATCCATGACCAGAGGCATGATTGTTCCCCCAACCCCATCCCTGAAGTCCAAGGACTGAGGCTTTCAACCCTATAGCATTCTTATGCCCTCCAAGCTTTGAGTTAACTCCTGAGGAATTCCTGGCATCTCAGCTTCAATTAGCATGGTGAGAGAGCAGACCAAGGAGCCCCCTCCCACCCCCTTTGCACATTGGTGACAATGACAACTCAGGATTGGCAGATTTATCTCACTTATTTTACAGTTGCTTCAAAATATTCCCAGGTTATTAAGGACAGAGGTGAGCGTGAGTCACTGGGCCCAGGATCCCCACTGTAATTGGAAGTCTTTGCAAAGCTGGTCTGTGGGGTCCAGGGATCTTCTGCATCAGTTCAGACCTGACGGGAAAGTGCAGTGTCCCCAGGAGTGCATCTACTTTCCAGATGAGAATACCTTCTCTCCTCCTCTCTGTCCCTTTCTCCTCCTCCTCCTCCTCTTCTGCCTTCTATTTTGAATTTTTAAAGAATTATTTTTATTTTGAATTATGTGTAGGTGTTGTCTGTATGAGGTATGTGCACAGGACTGCTAAGTACCCTCAGAAGCCACGGTGGGGGGGTCCCCTGGACCTGGAGTTATAGATAGTCATGAGTCATGATATGGGTGCTGGAAACTGAACTCAGGAAAAAAAAAAAAACAAACCGCTGTGCCCTAAAACCAAGGGCCAAATACATAACACTTAGGTATTGTAGACAAATTATGAAAAATAAAATAGCTCACAAGAGTTTAATACTTACTGTAGGCCTCAAGCATAGCCTAAACAAAGTGGGTGTGTGCACGTGTGTAGAAACATATATACCTTTTGTTAGGGTTTTTTGTTTTTTTTTTTTTTGTATATGACTAATGAAATTCTTTACTGTGGGAACACACACCCACATATGTACTGGGTATACACGTATACAACACTTTATTGTTTACTTAACTTCCTTTTTATGTGTATTGTGTGTTTGCCTGCTTGTCTGTCTCTGCACTATGTGTGTGCAGTGCCTACAGAAGCCAAAAGAAGGCATTGAACCCCCCAAGCACAGAGTTACAAGGGGTTGTGAATTGCTTTAAAAGGTGAAGTAAGCATAGTTATTTAGCTTTATTTGGAGTTACTAGATTTAGAAAAACCAGTGAGATGTTGGCTAGCTCTCTCCAGGTTATTTGCTCAGTTTTTGACTACGTTTGCTGTATTAAATTACCCTTAAACATATCTAAGGGAAGGAAAATGTGGTACTGGAGAGGTGGCGTGGTGGTTAAGAACAGTGGCCGCTCTTGAGGAGAACCCAGGCTCCCAGCACTCATACGGTGGTTCACATCATTTGTGTCTCCACGTGCAAGGATCTACTTCGTCGTCTGGGCTCTGCAGACACCAGGCATGCACATGGTGCACTTACATACAAGCATGTGAAGCTCTCAGGCACATAAAATAACAAATCTCTCTGAGACCTTTGAATACCTGATCTGATTTTTTTCAGCAATCTAAGTTATGACCAATTATTCTCATTAACTCATGCGGCCTAGCTGGTGGTAGAAGTCACACTGAAAAATTTTGCGCTAACCATGCTGCTAACCAGAGACGCTGGTCCCTCCCCCACTACCCCCAGCCCTGCCCTCCCACTCTGTCCTCCCTTACATCTGCTGACCTGGCCCTCGGTGGGACACCTGTGTGCTCGCCTGGCTCTTGCAGACTACCTCAGAATTTTTAAGCTGGTCAGCACACACAGTTTCCTGAAAAAAGTTTTGTTCATCTCTCTGTTAAAATATATGTGTAAATAATGTGACCACAGTATGCTTGTTTATGCCTGGGTTTGTGTGTGTACTTATTTTAAAATCTGTAAACCTGTAATTAGAACTGCTCTGAAAACATCACCTGCTCTGCCAAAACCTTACATCACGTGGGCAGGCGCCATTTTGACTAACGTCAGAGACAGAGGTCATAGAATTCCTGTCCCATCCTAAAAACAAGGTTTATAAAAAATAGGGCTTTAAAACAATGCTAATTTACTGAGACATCAAAGCTACACCTGCCTTCTTGTACAGGGAATGAATCTTGCTGGCAGCCAGATTTTGTAACCTAAGAGTAAAAACCCCTTGACATTGATTTAAAACATTAAATTGTTCACAATGTTAAAACTTGGTTTTTCCTTGTACAGATTAAAATTATGCTGTAGGTCTCAGGACCACAACTGAAAACTAGACACTAAAATATTCCTTCTAATCTTCTTGCTTCTACTAACATCAGTAAGATGTAACTGATTGGTAAACTGTACGTCCAAATTTAACTTATATGTCTAATTTAGATATACCTGACAGGTAATGGCTGTAAGACCCAGGGCAGCTCGGTATAACCTGTCAAGACAGGCTCTATAGATCAACAGGAAGGTAGGCCCGAGTCTCAGTCTTAGAACAATCCCTGGTTCTAAGAAAGACCATAACCTGAGACCACCCATGCTCCACCTGGGAACAGGTGTCTTTTAGCCCAGCACACCCCCATCCCCTTTTCACCAAGGAGGAAATTCCTAAGGTTCCAACCATTGTAGACAGGATCACCTGCCAGCACACACCCATTGCTTTTCACCAGGACACCCCTAGACAAATTTCAGCCAATCAGGGTCTTGAACCTTAGAAATCCCTCACCCCCACCTTTGCTACTATAAAACCCAACTGAGCTCAGAACTCTCAAATCATGCCATTACTTTGGGCAAATGGAGATTCTGAATCCACGAGCTTGTGTCAAAATAAAGGCTCTTTGCTTTTACATATGGGACTCAGTCTCCTTGCTGTTTTTTGGGGGACTCTGCAGATCTGGGAATAACAATGGTACCCTGATTCTCGGGCACCTTTACAGATCTGAAAGTATGGCATTTAACAAAAGAGTTTCTTATGATATATAGAGAGACATGCCAGCTCCTGGCAACATCCTGTAGGTCCTTCAAAAAGATGGATGACAGAAGAACTTCCACATGGAGGCAAGTACTGTATGATGGAGTGTTTGCCAAAGACCATGGAGAGACTTAGGTTTGCCTAGGAAGCTGGAAAGCTGTCTCCCTTCTGTTCATTCACTTGTCCCTCTCAGATACGTCTGATGCTGTTTGAGGGCTAGGGTATAGGCAGCTCATTAGTTAAGTTTCCTGCTAAAAGCACACACAGGAGTGCCTCTTTCATAAGCTTTATCATCCAGGATTAACAGGTTTCAGGTGAACTTTAGAGGTTCAGAATTTCAATTTTCTCTAATTGTCTTCTAAAATGTTCATGCCTTTTAACCTAAAAACCATAACCTTTTGCTATGACACCAAGATGTAAATCTGTTCCAGCTGTCTTACAGATACCTACAAGTTCCTGGGAGAAGTTCTGCTGCTGTATCAAGAAATCTGGTCTGGTGAAAACTATCAGTCTCCAGAGCCTATGTTGACCCCACCTATTTTTGAGAGTATTTTACAGGTCACTCCTGCTACCTGGGCCAAGGCCAACCTGCAAAGGGTTCTCCATGTAACGTCAGCACCTGCACCAGCTGCTGGGACTTCACCTGGGCTGCCTCTCCAGGTTCAAATGGACACTGAAATCTGGTTTTAAAGGGCACATCTAGGGCTGGAGAGATGGCTCAGAGGGTAAGAGCACTGGCTGCTTTTCCAGAGGTCCTGAGTTCAATTCCCAGCAACCACGTGGTGGCTCACAACCATCTGTAATGTAATGAGACCTGGTGCCTTCCTTGCCAGCAGTACATTGTATGCTTAATAAATAAATAAATCTTTAAAAATAAAGGGCACATCTACTCTCATGTCTCACTCATTCACCCTTCCTTTCCTGTACAAGCAGGGCACTTCTCCAGTCCTTTCATTCTGGTAGTTGTCCCCCTTCCATGGCTAGCCCCATTCATAGGGCTGGTAATACCAATCTATTTTTCCTCCTAGCAACCTGCCTTCTCAGCTCTTTCAAGGAACCGATGCCTGAGGTCCCTGATGTGGGAGGTCCTTCTGTACATGTGTTGCTTTCATTGGCTAGTGAATAAAGCAGTTTTGTTTAATGGCTTGTCAGACTATAGCCAGCCTGGAAGAGATACAGAGAGTAGGCAGTGTCAGGGAGATGCCATGTAGCTGCCAAGGAGAAAGATGCCAGAATGCCAGAATCTTACCAGTAGGTCACAACCTTATGGTGATACACAGATTAATAGAAATAGGTTAATTTCAGATGTAAGAGTCAGTTAATAAAAAGCCTGAGCTAGTAGGCCAAGCAGTATTGTAATTAATATAGTTTCTGGGTGATTATTCAGGTCCAGACAGCTGAAATGAAAGAGCAGTCTCCACGAGCAGTCTCCACTTACAGTCTCCAGGATGGCTGTTAACCTCATGCCTCTCCACTCGCACCTCCAGCTGAGTGTGAGTCCACTAACTCCTAACTCCTCCCCTCCCCCATGTCACACCATGCCCGCAGGAAGCATCCAGACATGAACCACCTTCCACATGAACAGAGTCTGGGATGTTCAGGTGGAAGCTCCACCCCAGCCCCCTCTCCCACCTCTCTCCAAACTCTGCCACATCTCAGAAAGCCATCCAAATGATGACCCTTCCCCGGAGATGCTTAAGACCACTCCCTCAGGGTATTTAAACTGTCTTCCTTTCTTGGGCAGCTGAAAATTCATCCAGGAGCATTTTCCCCATTAAAGCTGGGCTTTTCTAATTTAGTTTGATTTGGTCTGATTTGGATTGTTGCATCGGTGGAGTGGCTTATGGGGCACAGAAACCTTTCACCTGCTACTCAAGTTCTACACATGTTTTGAGCATCCTGGACCACACACTAGGAACAGCATCTTTTTGTTTGTTTGATTTTGTTTTTTGAAGGCAGGGTTTCACTGCACTCACAGAGATCCACCTGCCTCTGTCTCCCAAGGTGTACAGCAAGTACCACTGCCCCACAAGAACCTTTTTAAAGAAAGTGTTTGCTTGTTTGTTGTTTTGTTTTGTGTTTTTTTTTGTTTGTTTGTTTGTTTTTCGAGACCGGGTTTCTCTGTGGGTTTTGGAGCCTGTCCTGGAACTAGCTCTTGTAGACCAGGCTGGTCTCGAACTCACAAAGATCCGCCTGCCTCTGCCTCCCAAGTGCTGGGATTAAAGGCGGTGCGCTACCACCGCCCGGCTTGTTTTGTTTTGTTAAGAAAAGAAATCAGTTGTGGTAGCCACACCTTTAATACTGGAATTTGGAGGACAGAGGCTAGTGGATCTCTGTGAATTCAAGGCCAGCCTAGTATGCTGGTGAGTTCCAGTTCAGCTAGGAGGTTTGTGGGGGGGGCACTGTCTCAAAAAGGGGGAAGACAAGGGTGAATACAAGGCTGGAAAATTATGCTGGTGTTGGACTCTAGCGTCCAAACACCA
Organism: Alexandromys fortis; assembly: GCF_014885135.2. NCBI lineage: Eukaryota > Metazoa > Chordata > Mammalia > Rodentia > Cricetidae > Alexandromys > Alexandromys fortis. The sequence goes on along the minus strand of NW_026068013.1, from coordinate 405,355 downwards.
AGAAGGAGTCATCCCCAGAGACCATCTCACACACCACGGCCGATGCAGAAGCATGAGGATTTTATTAATTCTGTCATGACAGGGTCCCCCAGCATTCGGGAAGCCGAGGGACCTCGAATGCGGGTACAGTCTACTTTTAAAGGGGCCACAGAAGCAAGGGGGGTTGTTCTTGACTATTCTGATTGGCTTATTTGAAAGGGCTATTACCAATAATTGACTGGAGAGCTGTTGCCAGATCAGATGAGGTAAGAGGTCATTTCAGGGGACTGAACCAAAGCATACGTATATGGGTAATTGTTCAGGAACTGAGTACGTGCAAGTGTAGCTGTTAGGTCCTTGGTTCCCAGGGGAGGAGGGGAAGCACTATGGCACAGAGGCTGAGAGAATTCAGAATTGTCAAAAATGGCTTCAGGATTGTCTTAAAGTCTTACACTGGCACTGAAAAAAACCTCTCAGAAACATTTCCTATATGTTTTAGACTGGTTTATTTAGCAAAAATAGACCTCCAAGAAATTGAATGTTCTCTGATGGTCCCCAATTTTTTAAAGTCTCTAGCTGTGGGAATCTGTGAAGGAGCTGTAGGGCCCATTTGAGCAGATGAAGGTTCCTAGCTAATTCCAAACACTGAATCAGAGAACACTGACCTTCAGTTACATGTATTCTACCATTTAGCCAAATATTTCTGTGAGCTGCTGAACCCCAGGGAGTATAGCTAGAAACTTTATCTACAGTTTGAACTGAGACTTAGAGGCGCTGCCTTTCTGAACACCTGGCCAACCCAAGATCACCGCAACAGATATTACATTTGTTTTCTTGTGCTAAGTAAGGACAAAAAAATAGATATTTTGTTTTGATCATATTCAAGGGACATTAATTGTAAATTTGAAAACCCCAAAGAACAGTGGGAAGTGTTGATGGGCAGCTAATTTGGCTGTTTGCCTGGCTAGTCACCTCTCCTTCCGCACTGAGAACTTGTAGATGTGTAGCAAGAATCGGCTTTAGTGTGATGGCATATGCTGGGGATGTGGTAGGAAATTCACCAACACAGCTGCTCCACAGTATGGTGTAAGAGAAGGATTATACTGTAGGCAAAAGAAAGAAAATATCCCAAGGCATCCGGAGGAATCCAGAACACACAGAGAGAGACAGATTGAACATGACCAGGGCTACCTGAGAGACAAAATAGCAGAAGGACTAGCAAGAAGACAAGGCCGAGTGGAAGAAAGAAGGAAAATCGCTGCAGAGAGGGGAGGAGTGAGGGAACACCTAGCGCAGCAGCGGAGGGTGTGCAACCAAGAGCAGAGCTGAGGTGAGAAGGGCCAGGATGAGCTGATATGCAACCCCAGGGGTAAGGGAAATGGAAATAACTCCTTTTGGTACATAGCAACCACTTTTGCCAGTCCCTGAGAAATGCTGGCTTTTTATCTAACTACCAGAACTCCTGATAGTCAGCTTGAGTTCATTTCTGTATATATTTCTGGACATATTGACTGCCTGAGACAAAACAGATCCATAAAAGATTTGGAGAAATGAGACAGCATTCATTTGAAGTTTT
>NW_026068013.1:394304-401964 GCF_014885135.2 Alexandromys fortis | reverse complement strand
GTCTTTGAAAGATATGAAGAATGCCTATCTGAAATATATCTATGTACATCTAGAAAATCTAACTAACATGACTATAAGCTTGATTATTTTGATGATTATCCATTAACAACCTATATTTCCTAATTATACATTACATTTTAAAAATGAACTACATAATCACAATACCTTAATCAATATTAGAAATACATATACATATAACAAAATTGACCTTAAAATCCATACCAATGCAAGTTATTCATATCTAGATCAGATTATTTAGGTTAAAAATTGAAAACTGCCTGTAATTGAAGGTCAGAGATGGTGTTAAGCATGAACAATTTTTCTTTTGAAAAATGAAGAATTATACACCAATTTGATTGTTAAAACTATTCCCCAATTCCTGTACTTCTCAGTATTTAGGATGGTGGAATTCTTTTATCAACTATCAACTCTCAACTGAAAGAGAGTTGATAAAGACAAAAATCAATCAGTCAGCCTCTCTCTTTCTCTCTCATGTGTGTGTATATGTGTGTGTGTTTTGCCTGTATATATATTCTACCATTTTGCCAAATATTTCTGTGAGCTGCTGAACCCCTGAGAATAATATATATATATCTGTGACCACATGCCTGAGGAGGACAGAAGTGGTCATTGGATTCTCTGAAACTAGAATTGCAGATGTGGGTGCTGGGAACCGAACCCAGTTCCTTTGTAAGAGTAACAAGTGCTCTTAACCTGGAGTGTAGCAAGCTTTCTTGTTGGACTATCTTTGGACTGCCAGCCCACAAACAATGACATAGAAACTTAGTATTTATTAAGAAAGCTTGCCTTCAGTTTAGGCTTGTTCTTAACTAGTTCTTATAACTTAAATTAACTACATTCTACTATGTGACTCTACTCTTCTTTCATCTTGCACCTCCTGTTTCATCTCCATTTGCCTGGAGACTGTAATTCCTGATATCCCAGAGGTGGGGAGCCAGGCAAGGGCCTGGAGATTGAAAGAACACACAAAAGACCTGGGTCAGCCAAATGCCATTCATTCAACCTTGGGAAAATCCTTAAACACCTAGCTGCTGCACAAGGAATTCCCCCCTAGGCAGGTGGGAAATTACCATAGCCAAATTGGAGTAAACAATGCCCTACAGCTAATCACCAGGTGGGTCAGAGGGAGCACAAAAACAAACAGAATGATTTAGTTGGCTGACCAGAAACTGTCCTCAAGATGAACCCCAGGAGCAGGGCTAGACCTACGGGCCCTACAGAGACTCCACCCTTCTTAGAGTCCTCTCTGTCCCCGGAATTCCCCCTAATCTCTTCCTGCCTAGTTATTGGCCATTCAGCTCTTTATTAAACCAATCAGAAGTCACCTTGGCAAAGACCAATCTTTACAGTGTAAACAAATATTTCACAACATTTTAGCTCCCTCTTCTTCCATTTTTTTTGAGGGATTGGGTCTTGCTCTGTAACCCAGATTGAACTGCAGTTTCATACCCACCTCAATTTCCCACTGGTAAAATTATAAGCACGGGATTAATACAAATCTCTATATTGAATATAAACACTTAATCAGACTGTTTTCTGACTAAGGTATAGTTATATATGTGTGGGTGAAAAAGAGTGCGAAGGGATGGCAGATGTCAGGATGCAGCAGAAGCAATTATTTGTCTCACGATTGAACTGAAAGACTAAGAAGTGTTAACTGCTTGTCCTCATGTAAAGCGGCTGACTGTGGTCCACCAAGATGACCCATATTGTGGGAAGGTGGTTTCCCTGCTGTCAGTTACCACACTCCCAACTTCTTCACAAGCTTTGCTGACCCAGGAAGATACTGTCTCCACCCAGGGAGCAGATGATCAAATAAATGAAGTTCCTTAAAGTGTGCCCCGCAATATAACTGGATGTGAGGTTCCCCAAAGACTGTAGCAATAGAAGGTTTCTGAACTCTCTTTGTCCAAAGATTCAAAATTAAATGTGTAAAGAACAAAAGGTATTACTGGAGTGTTCTGTGTGGCATCTGTGGTTGTGGTTCTGAACCCACAACCTGCACATTGTGCACTGTGCATATAGTCACACTCCTCAATGATAATAATCTGCCAGAAACACCTCCGCTTAGACTTGAGATGCCCACAGTCTACGATTGCAGTATTTCTACTGTACACACAAAATTATCTGCTCTTATAGAAGCATAACTGTTCCTTATGGAATGTACCTACCATCACTTCTCAACATGTAACCATCACATTATTATATCTTTGGTTTGTGTTTTGTTTGAATATTTTATCTTGAAAACTGCTGTTTGAACTGGGCAATGATGGTGCCTGCCTTTAATCCTAGCTCTTGGGAGGCAGAGGTAGGCAGAGATCTGTGAGTTCAAGACTAAACAGGTCTACAGAACAAGTTTCAAGACAGCCAGGGTTACACAGAGAAAACCTGTCTCAAAAACAAAATAAAACCAAACAAACAAACAAAACCACACACACACACACACACACACACACACATATACACAAACTGCTGTTTGAGCTGCAGACTTGAATTTCTTAAAATATCACTCAATGAGCTGATGTCTGGGACTAGGACATGTTTTCCAACAATTTCTGAAATAGACCTAGACTTACTGCTATCATTTTGTACTATATAGTTATACAAAGCAATATTCTCAGAACTGACAGATACAAAATTAAACTACAGATCAACATAAAGAAAAGATGATGTTCTCTGAGTGACCTCTGGGAGCAGGTGAGCAAGGCCAGAGCAACCTCCTGGAGTCCCAAAACATCTAGAATCCTGGCCCCAACTTCACCTTGAGCCTTCTGAGCCTTGGACCCCCTGGCACTGGGAGGCGTAATCACTGGAGACAGACAACCCCAACTATACCAACTGGAGGAAAAATGGGTCAACAACAACACTCAATAACATAAAGCAATATGGCACCAACAAAAAATAGTGGTTCTACAACAGCAAGACTTGAACACAACAACACAGATGAAACAGAAAAAATGACCTTAAAAATAACTTGAGGAAAATGTTTGAGGCCCTTAAAGAGGAAATGAAAAATTAACTCCAGAAACTAGAGGAAAAGACAAACAAAAATTGGAAGAAATCAACAAGAAAACCAAGAAAAGGTGATCAAACAGGTGAAAGAAATGATTCAAGACTTGAAAACTGAACTAGAGACAATAAAGAAAACACAAACTGAGGGAATTTTGGAAATGGAAACTATGGGTAAACAATCAGGAACCACAAATGCAAGCATAAACAGCAGAATACAAGAGATGGAAGAGAGAATCTCAGGCTTAAAGATATGATAGAGGAAATAGATTCATTGGCAAAAGAAAATGTTAAATCCAACAAAAGCTTAACACAAAATATCCAGGAAATCTTGGACACCATGAAAAGACCAAACCTTTGAATAACAGGAATAGAAAAAGGAGAAGTCCAACTCAAAGGCACAGAAAATATATTCAACAAAATCATAGAAAGAAAACCCTTTCCATCCTTAAAGAAAAACATGCCTTTGAAATACAAGAAGCTTACAGAACACCAAAAATATTGGACCAAAAATGTCCCCTCACTACCTAATAATCAAAACACTAAACATACAGAATAAAGAAAGAATATTAAGAGCTGCAAAAGAAAAAGGCAGACCTATCAGAATTATACCTGACTTCTCAATGAAAACAAAGTCAGAAGGTCCTGACGAAGCCTTATGCAGACATTAAGAGACCTCAGATGCCAGTCCAGACTACTATGCCCAGCAAAACTTTCAATCACCATAGATGGGCAAAAAAAGGTATTCCATGACAGAATCAGATTTAACCAATACCTAGCTACAAATCCAGTCCCACACAAAGTACTAGAAGGAAAACTCCAACCCAAGGACACCAACTACATCCACAAAAACACAGATAATAGATGATCTCACAGCAGCAAATCCCAGCAAAGGGAAAACTGCACATAATTACATCACCAACCATGAAAACCAAACAACAGGAGATAGCAATCACTGGTCATTAATATCCCTTAATATAAATGGAATCAACTCACCTACAGAAAGACACAGACTAACAGATTGTATACAAAAACAAATCCATCCTTCTGCTTCATACAAGAAACACACCTCAACCTCAAAGACAGACATCACCTCAGAGAAGGGTTGGAAAAAGATTTTTCAATTAAATAAATGGACCAAAGAAATAAGCTGGTATAGCTATCCTAATATTTAACAAAATAGACTTCAAACTAAAATCAATCAAAAGAGACAAAGAAGGACATTTTATATTTGTCACAGGAAAAATTCACCAAGAGGAAACCTCAGTTCTGAACACCTATGCCCCAAATACAAGGGGTATATGTAAAAGAAACATTAGCAAACCTTAAATCACACAGTAAGCCCCACAGACTAATAGTGGGAGACTTCAACATCTCACTCTCACCATGGACAGGGCTGCCAGACATTAACTTAACAGAAATTAAGGGAGCTAACAGATGTTACAACTCAAATGGATTTAACAGACAGCTATAGAACATTCCATCCAAACATAAAAGAATATACCTTCTTCTCAGCACCTCATGGAACCTTCTTAAAAATTGACCACATACTTGGAAACAAAACAAACCTCAACAAATACAAAAAAAAAAATGTAATAACCCCATGTGTCTTACCAGATCACTATGGCTTAAAGTTTGAATTCAACAGCAACACTAATCCCAGAAAGCCCACAAACACATGGAAATTGAACAATGTTCACCTGAATCACCAATGGGTCAAGGAAGAAGTAAAGGAAGAAATTAAAGACTTCTTAAAATTCAACAAAAATGACCACACAACATATCCAAATTTATGAGACACAATGAAAGCAGTATTAAGAGGAAAGTTCATAGCACTAAAGCCTACATAAAGAAGATGGAAAAATGCACACTAGCGAGTTAACAGAACACCTGAATGCTCTAGAACCAAAAGAAGCAAACTCATCCAGGAAAACTAGACAGCAGAAAATAATCAAATTGAGAGCTGAAATCAACAAAATAAATAAAAAAAAAACAAAGAATCAATGAGACAAAGAACTTGTTCTTTGAGAAAAATCAACAAAATAGACAAACCTTTATCCAAACTAGCCAAAAGGCAGAGAGAATCAGAAATTAAAGGGGGAATATAATAACAAACATGGAGGAAATCCAGAGAATCATCGGGGCACATTTTGAAAACCTGTACTCCACAAAACTGAAAACTTAAAGGAAATGAACAATTTTCTGGATAAATACCACTTACCAAAATTAAATCAAGACCAGATAAGCAGAATAAATAGACCTATAACCATAAAGGATAAATAGAAATGGTCATCAGAAGTCTACCAACCAAAAAAAAAAAAAAAAAAGCCCAGGACAAGATGGTTTCAGCTCAGAATTCTACAAGATTTTTAAAGAAGAACAAATACCAACACTCCTCAAATTGTTCCACACAATAAAACAGAAAGAACATTGCCAAACTCTTTTTATGAGGGTATAGTTACCCTGATACCCAAACCACATGAAGACACTACTAAGAAAGAGAATTACAGAGCAATCTTACTCATGAACATTGATGCAAAGATACTAAATAAAATACTGGCAAACTAAATCTAAGAACACATCAGAAAAACCATCCAACATAACCAAGTAGGTTTCATCCCAGAGATGCAGAAATGGTTCAACATATGAAAATCTGTCAATGGAATTCATCATATAAACAAACTGAAAGAAAAAATTCACATGATAATCTCATTAGGTGCTAGAAAATCCTTACATAAAATTCATGATAAAAGTCTTGGAGAGAGCAGGGATACAAGGAACGTACCTAATCTTAATAAAGGCAATATATGGCAAGCCAACATCAAACTAAATGGAGAGAAACTCATGGCAATCCCACTGAAATGAAAAACAAGACAAGGTTGTTAATTCTCCATATCTATTCAATATGTACTTGAAGTTCTAGCTAGAGCAATGAAACAACAAAAGGAGATCAAGGAGATACAAATTGGAAAAGAAGAAGTCAAACTCTCACTATTTGCTGATGAATGCTAGTTTACATAAGCGACCCCAAAAATTCTATCAAGGAACTTCTAAAACTCATAAACACGTTCAGTAATGAAGAAGGATACAAGATTAACTAAAAAAAAAATCAGTAGCCCTCCTTTATACAGATGATAAATGGGCTGAGAAAGAAATCAGAGAAACATCACCCTTCACAATAGCCACAAATAACGTAAAATATCTTGGAGTAACTCTAACCAAACAAGAGGAAGACCTGTATGACAAAAACTTTAAAACTTTGGAAAAAGAAATTGAAGAAGACACCATAAAATGGAAAGATCTTCCATGCTCTTAGGTAGGTTGAATTAACATGGTAAAAATGACAATATTACCAAAAGCAATCCACAGATTCAATGCAATGCCCATCAAAATCCCAGAAAATTTCTTCATAGACCTTGAAAGAACAATACTCAACTTCATATGGTAAAACAACAAACCCCAGGATAGCCAAAGCAATCCTGTACAATAATGGAACTTCTGGAGGCATCAAGGCATCACAATCCCTGACTTCAAGTTATACTATAAAGCTACATTAATGAAAACAGTCTGGTGTTGCCATAAAAACAGACAAGAGGACCAATAGAATCGAATTGAAGACCCAGATATCAATCCACACACCTATGAACACCTGATTTTTGACAAACAAGCTAAAAATATAAAACGGAAAAAAGAAAACATATTCAATAAATGGTGCTGGAATAACTGGAAATCAACATGTAGAAGAATTAAAGTAGATCCATATCTATCTCCATACACAAAACTCAAGTCCAAATAGACCATAGATCTTAACAAAAAACCAATCACACCAAACTTCATAGAAGAAAAAGTGGGAAGTACACTTGAACACATTGGCACAGGAGACCACTTCCTAAATATAACCCCAGCAGCACAGACACTGAGAGCAACAATTAATAAATAGGACCTCCTGAAACTGAGAGGCTTCTGTAAAGCAAAGAACATAGTCAACTAGACAATATGGCAGTCTACAAAATGAGATAAGATCTTCACCAACCCCTGATCGGACAGAAGACTGATCTTCAAAATATACAAAGAACTCAAGAAACTTGTCATCAAAAGAACAAATAATCCAATAAGAAAATTGGGTATAGACCTAAACAGAGAACTCTCAATAGACAAATCTCATAGGGCTAAAAGACACTTAAGGAAATGTTCAATATCCTTAGTCACCAGAGAAATGCAAAACAACTCTGAGATTTCATCTTACACCTGTAAGAATGGCCAAGATCAAAACATTGATGACAACTTATGCTGGAGATGATATGGAGTAAAAGGACATTTCATTATATGGGCTGCCAAGCTGAACCAGAATGGATTTCATAAGGGTATTATGACTTCAGAATTTGGGTCTAAGGATATGATGCTTTGGAGAGGGTCTTCTTTTGTTTTCACAGAGGATGAGACCCTGTGGATTGTGTCTATCCCAATATGGTATGATAGACCACGCCCTCCTGAAAGGTTGCTGTGACCACCCTCAAAAAATTACTTCACTCAACTGCCAACTGAGATGACCCCGGCACACAGGTTATACTATGAAAGACCTAATTAACAACGCCCCCATTCAGCAGGAAGCAGTTTGGAGAGAAAAAAA
>NW_026068013.1:387842-392354 GCF_014885135.2 Alexandromys fortis | reverse complement strand
TTTTTTAAGTAATAAAATAATAATAATAATAATAAAGAGAAACAAGCCTACAGTCCACAACCCTAGAGACCCTAGACAACAAAGAGAACCCTAAGAGAGACATACATGGATCTACATAGGAAAGAGAAAAAGACAAAATCTCCGTAGTAAATTGAGAGTATTAATTCAGAGTAAATCATGGGATAGGGTAGATGGGGAGAGGGGAAGAAGGGAGGGTAGCGGCAGAAAATGTATAGCATAATAAAAACAATAAAAAGATGAAATTCAAAAAAGAAAAAGAAATGATGATGCTCTGTTCTTGCAGCATCAAACACTCAGGCAAAATTCAACCCTTAATGTGAAAATAAGCCAGCACATTACAAGTATGCCAATTTGCTTCATCTTTAATTAGTGGTAAAAGTCTATACATACTACAGCATTTTTGAAAGTAAATTTCTTAATGAATTATCTCCAAATGTTTGATTTGCATACCTAGTCTATACACCACATACCTAGGCTTGGTAAAAATTTCTAAGGCAAAAGGTATTGGAAGTGGAAAAGATGAAGAAGCCTGTACCTAGAGTAGGCAACAGGTAAATGAACTCTTTCAGGAATACATTTTCCCGATACAAATCTATTGTGAGGTCAGCTAAGCTCAATTAAAAACAAAGGTCCCAGAGGCCCACTGTTAATACAATATGTATTAATATAATGCTTTATACGACCCATTCATATCTTTTAAAAATTTACTTGACATATGAAAGTGTTCTGCAATTATGTATGAATGTGCACCATGCGCATGTCTGGTGCCTGCCGAGGTCACAGCCCGTGGGAAGGCGGTTATTGAGGTTGTGAGCCACCCAATGGGTGCTGAGAACCGAGAGGGACCGAGGGCTTCTACAAAAGCAACAGGTGCTTTTAACCACTGAGTTAATTCTCCAGCCCCAAACATCATTTATAAAAGAACTGGTTGCCTCATTGCTGTATAATGATACCTACTAGGTTTGTTATGTATTGAGCAGTTCTGTGTTGGCGAAGCAACAATCATAGATTGTTTAATATGTAACTTTTGTGTTTTTAGCATGGCCCGTATATGACAAACTTAGAATTGGAGAGAGGGGGAGGGGGAGGGGGAGGGAGAGAATAAATCCAGGCTTGGGGCTCAGATTGCGCGAGGGACGTTCTGGTCAAATGGAGTACTAGTTGTGGCTTACTCATGGGCACTTTGCCTGCCCTAGATACTAGTCCACGTCCAACCATGGTGAGAGCGGAGGACTGCAGCTTCCGTGGGGAGAAAAGCATTCCCGCGGCAGCACCAGATTCCTGAACGCAACTCTTGTGGAGAAGATGCAGCTGGGGTTATAGTCAGCTGAACTCAGAAGCTACAAAAGCTGGGATGCGGCCATTCTACCCCCTCGCAAGCTCTTTTCATCCCATCGCACCTTCTAAGGCAGGACTCCTGTGTAGAGCCTTGCGGGGCTGGACAATTCCAGGAAAAAAAGTTCTTGCAGAGGTGATAGGAGTTTCACAATCATCCTCCGCCTAAAGCGAAAAGCCAAACATGGAGACACTTTCAACACGTAGGCCTGTCACCCTTGCGTCTGTAGAGAGGAAACGGCTCAGATTTACGGGCGAATCTTTGCCACGCCTCATGGCACTAGCTTCCCGGTTTTCCATAGCATTTCCGGTGCGCCTGGGCAAGATTTGCGCTCCTGCTGGAGGCGCCCGCCCTGCGCCCTGAGATGAGTGGGCGAGGCATCCTGTGGGGGCGGGAGCTCTGTGTACTAAGCATGCGCATGCCTGGAGTCTGGCTGCCTGAGCTTGGAGCCTTGCTGATGGGATACAGCTCCTCCTGGCCGTGGGAAAACCACTGTAATGATTTGAGAATTTTGTAATCCTGCTTTTGTGTCCCTTGTGCAAACTACCAAACTCCAGAAACTGAGTTTCCCACGCAGAGAATGATTAATGATTAACGCAGGTTAATGGTCCTTGTGCAGTTGTTTGATGATTGAAAAAACGATCTATATGCCTAGCCCTATCAGGAGGTTTTTATTAGTGCTGGTTTCTTTTTTTCTTTTCGTTTCTTTTCTTTTCTTTTCTTTTCTTTCTTTTTCGAGACAGGGTTTCTCGGTAGCTTTGGAGCCTGTCCTGGAACTAGATTTTGAAGACCAGGCTGCCCTCGAATCTCAGAGAGATCCTCTTGCCTCTGTCCCCCGAGTGCTGGGATAAAAGGCATGAGCCACCACTACCCAGCTACTTTTCTTTCCATGTCCTGCTAGAATAAACAGCTAACCACCAAGAATCCTCTTGTTTGTAGAAGTACGGATTGAATGGCCAGATAACTGCACGTGCTTACTGTCCAATAAGAGAGGCTCACAAGCACATCTGGGGGAAGTGCAGCGATGACAGTATTCCTGGGGTGCAGGGAACTCTGGGAGTGACCCAGACTGCATCTAAGCCACTTTCAAATAGACACAGGATCCCTTCCATGAAGAATCAAGGAGATGGTGAACACAGGGCACTGAAGCAAGAAAACGTCCAAGCAGACACCAGAGATGGGACCACAGCAAAGACCAGGGAAGTCGCTAGAACTCTATAGTTCAGGTACAAAAGGCCTGATTTTGCACGAGCGCACAAGTGATAACATGGCAGTGGAGGTTTATCTTGGTTTGGTTGATTTTTTGAGACTTGGTCTAACACTGTATGTAGCCCAATCTGTCGTACTCATGACAATTCCACCTCAAATGCTGGGACTGCAAACAGAAGTCACCCAACCTGTCTGGTGTGTGTGTGTGTGTGTGTGTGTGTGTGCGCGCACACACACACGTATTCTGGATTCAACCTGGTGCCTCATATCCAGCTGCTAAGAACAACTAGAGAGACCTAGTCTACAAAAACATAGCCTAGAATCTAGCGTTTTTAAAGTAAAGTACTATTCTCCATACCAAGTAAAACACTACCGTCTAAGGGTCACCTGTCTTCCACTGACATCTCAAAACTAGATGGAAACAATGAGGGGAGACCGTGTGATTCTAAGTCCTCAGTACTAAGGGATGATCAGTTTTTTCTCCACACTGAGAACTCAGTTAGGTTTTAATGCCTCCTTTTATGAGGTTTAATCCAAAAGCAAATCTTAGTCCTCAGCATAAACAAAAATCTTTAGGCTTTTGTTGTTCAACTTCCCTTTGGTAGACTTACTTCTTGCTTATTTCCACCTGTCTTGTTCCTCACCTGAAGCTAGGAGGTAGTGCAGAAAGTTTTCAGACTTGGATAAGACCAGCCTTTCTGAAAAATGTCAGGTAGAGCTGGGCAGGCTGCGGCTGCAGGCCTGGGCTTGCAGGCTGGCTTCGGGGATTAGAAGCCCTAAGGGAGGTAATGGAGGAATGCCTCTCCCTGGCATCCTGTTAGGGTAGGTGATGAGCTGGGCATGTTTCTACTTCAGTGGTGCACCTGAAACCCTGCTTTTGAAATCGCAGTTTGTGGGATTAGCTAATACTTTCCTTCCTATTTAAATCCATAGATCAGTGATTTCACTTCAAGTGTGCTGGCTGAACCTGAAGCTCAGAGATTTGGCCAGGCTGGCTGACCAATGAGCTCTGGGATCCACCTCCCCCTGCCACACAGACACGCCATTGCACCCAACTTTTTACATGGGTGTTGAGATCCAAACTCACATTCTTATGTTTTTGTGGCATTTTATTGTCTAAGCCATCTTCCTAGCCCCTTTACTGTGTTTTTAAATACCTTTTATTGTGGAATGAATGGGAGAAAAGATAATTTCACTCATTTACTCACAAGTGATAACATTTTTTAAAATATTTTATTTATTTATTATATATACAATATTCTGTGTGTATGTCTGCAGGCCAGAAGAGAGAACCAGATCTCATTTTTTTTAGATGGTTGTGAGCCACCATGTGGTTGCTGGGAATTGAACTCAGGACCTTTGGAAGAGCAGGCAATGCTCTTAACCACTGAGCCATCTCTCCAGCCCAAGTGATAACATTTTTACAAGCTCACTGATGCTAACTGAATATGCTATGGGCATGCCAGGCACTGAAATGAATGGTTTTCAAGGGAGTGAGGTAACTGCCAGAATCAGTTTTAACCGTCGCTCAGTTGTCAAAGGCAACATCAGAACCAATCATCTGAAAACCAAGAAGTCGACAACCCTTTTGGAAGTCACTCAGCTTGTCTTGCTAGAGTACCTATGCTTACCAGTGAAAGGCCAGCCGGTCCTTCTAGAGTTCCACCATGAAAGGCTACAAACCCTAAGCAAGTTTACACTTCCACACACTGGACAAGATCAACCCTCTGTTTTGCTCATGGGTACCACGCAGCTTGGTATCTTCCTTTTAAAGAAATCTTTTTGTGAATGTATGATTGTTTGGGGGGCATTATTTGGGAAGATATGCATGCCCCAGTGACCTTTCTCTGACTAGGTTCCACTTTTCTTTTCTTTCTTTCTTTCTTTCTTTCTTTCTTTCTTTCTTTCTTTCTTTCTTCCTTCCTTCCTTCCTTCCTTCCTTCCTT
>NW_026068013.1:384380-387789 GCF_014885135.2 Alexandromys fortis | reverse complement strand
TTCTCCTTCTTCTTCTTGGGTTTTTATTGAGCTCTACATTTTTTTTCTGCTCCCTTCCCTGCCTCTCCCCACCCTTCAACCCTCTCCCAAGGTCCTCATGCTCCTAATTTATTCAGGAGATCTTGTCCATTTCTATTTCCTATGTAGATTACATCTATGTTTGTCTCTCTTAGAGTCTTCCTTGTTGTCTAGGTTCTCTGGGGTTGTGATTTGGGGGCTAGTTTTCTTTGCTTTATGTTTAAAAACCACTTATGAGTGAGTACATATGATAATTGTCTTTCTGTATCTGGGTTACCTCACTCAAAATAATGTTTTATAGCTCCATCTATTTGCTTGCAAAATTTAAGATGTTGTTATTTTTTCTGCTGTGTAGTACTCCATTGTGTAAATGTACCACATTTTCCTTATCTGTTCTTCAGTCGAACAGGTTGTTTCCATGTTCAGGCTATGACAAACAATGCTGATATGAACATAGTTGAGCACACGTCCTTGTGGCATGATTGACCATCCTTTGAATATATCCCCAAAAATGGTATTGCTGGGTCTTGAGTAAGGTTGTTTCCCAATTTTCTGAGAACTCGCCATACTGATTTCCAAAGGGGTTGTACCAGCTTGCACTCCCATCAACAATGGAGTAGTGTTCCCTTTTCCCCACAGAGTTGTTTTGATTTGCCTTTCTCCGATGATTAAGGATGTTGAACATTTCCTTAAGTGTCTTTCAGTCATTTTAGATTCCTCTGTTGAGAGTTCTCTGCTTAGGTCTGTGCTCCATTTTTTTTTATTGGATTGTTTGTTCTTTTGATGACCAATTTCTTGAGTTCTTTATATATTTTGGAGATCAGACCTCTGTCTGATGTGGTGTTAGTGAAGATTTTTTTCCCATTCTGTAGGCTGTCGTTTTGTCTTGTTGACCATGTCCTTTGCTCTACAGAAGCTTTTCAGTTTCAGGAGGTCCCATTTATTAATTGTTTCAGTGTCTGTGCTGCTGGGTTAAATTTAGGAAGTGGTCTCCTGTACCAATGTGTTCAAGTGTACTTCCCATTTTTTCTTCTATGAGGTTCACTGTGGTTGGCTTTATGTTGAGATCTTTGATCCATTTGGGCTTGAGTTTTGAGCATGGTGATAGATATGGGTCTATTTTCATTCTTCTACATGTTGTTATCCAGTTATGCCAGCATCATTTGATATTTTTTACTTCTATGTCAAAAAATCAAGTGTTTGAAGGTGTGTGGATTTTTGATTCAGTTCCATTGGTCCTCCTGTCTGTTTTATGCCAATACCAAGCTGTTTTCAGTACTGTAGCTCTATAGTAGAGTTTGAAGTCAGGGATTGTGATGCCTCCAGAAGTTCTTTTATTGTACAGGATTGTTTTTGCTATCCTTGGTTTTTTGCTTTTCCATATGAAGTTGAATACCGTTCTTTCAAGATCTGTGAAAAATTTTGCTGATGTTTTGATGGACATTGCATTGAATCTGTAGACTGTTTTTGGTAAGATTGCCATTTTTACTATGTTAATTCTATCTACCAAAAGGCATGGGAGGTCTTTCCACTTTCTGGTGTCTTCTTCAATTTCTTTCTTCAAAGATTTAAAGTTCTTGTCATACAAGTCTTCCACTTGTTTGGTTATAGTTACTCCAAGTTATTTTATGCTATTTGTGGCTATTGTGAAGAGTGATGTTTCTCTGATTTATTTCCCAGCTGTTTTACCATCTGTGTACAGGAGGGCTACTGATTTTTTTTTTGAGTTAATCTTGTATCCTACTACATTAGTGAAAGTGTTTATGAGTTGTAGAAATTACTTGGTAGAATTTTTGGGGTTGCTTATGTAAACTATCATATCATCAGCAAATAGGGAGAGTTTGACTTCTTTTTTTTTTTATCCATTTGATCTCCTTTTGGTGTCTTATTGCTCTAGCTAGGACCCCAAGAACTATATTGAATAGATATGGAGAGAGTGTACAACCTTGTCTTCTTCCTGATTTCAGCGGGATTGCTGGGGAAGTTTCTTTCCATTTAGTTGGATGTTGGCTGTTGGCTTGCTGTATATTGCCTTTATTATGTTTAGGTATGTTCCTTGTATCCCTGCTCTCTCCAAGACCTTTATCATAAAGGGATGTTATATTTCGTCGAAAGCTTTTTTGGCATCTAATGAGATGTTCATATGGTTTCTATTGTTTAACCATCCCTGCGTCTGTGGGATGAAGCTGACTTGGTCATGGTGGATGATGGTTCTGATGTGTTCTTGGATTTGATTTGCCAGCATTTTATTGAGTATTTTTGCATCAATGTTTATGAGTGAGATTGGTCTATAGCTCTCTTTCTTAGTAATGGCTTTCTGTTGTTTGGGTATCAGGGTAATTGTAGCCTCATAAAAAGAGTTTGGCAATGTTCCTTCTATTTTTTTGTGTGGAATAATTTGAGGAGTATTGGTATTAGTTCTTCTTTGAATGGGATGGTTGGGATAAATGAAGTGTAGAAGGAGCTGCAGGATGCATTCCTGCCACCCAGCTCCCAGCTGCCTGACTAGCTTATGCCCCTAAATAACAACACACAAATTGTATTCTTTTAAACACTGCTTGGCCCATTTCTATTAATGTGTGTAGCGCCATGAGGCAGTAGCTTACCAAGAAGGATTCTAGCCTACGTCCATCTTGGGCCAGAGCTTCATCACATCTGCCCTGGAGAGGAGTGGCATGGCGTCTGAGCTCACTTCATCTTCCTCCCAGCATTCTGTTCTGTTTACTCCACCCACCTATGTTCTAACCTATCAGGCCAAGCAGTTTCTTTATTAATTAACCAATGACCTTCCTCCATCAAGGAAGGGTGGATATGGGAGCAGGGAAGTATATATCTTAATTAAGGGAGCCATTTTAGGGTTGGCAAGAGACTTGACTCTAGAGGGGTTCCCAGGTGTCCAGGGAGATGTCCTCTCAGTTAGTTCCTTGGGCAGCTGAGGAGAGGGAACC
This sequence comes from Alexandromys fortis, assembly GCF_014885135.2. Classification (NCBI taxonomy): domain Eukaryota; kingdom Metazoa; phylum Chordata; class Mammalia; order Rodentia; family Cricetidae; genus Alexandromys; species Alexandromys fortis. Next base: position 384,823 of record NW_026068013.1, on the reverse strand, counting down.
TGAAATGGCCCTATCCTATAGCCATACTGATGAATATCTTGCATATCACCATAGAACCTTCATCTGGTGATGGATGGAGCTCCCAAGGTCCAAATGAGGAACAGGAGGAGGGAGAACATGAGCAAGGAAGTCAGGACCGTGAGGGGTGCACCCACCCACTGAGAAAGTGGGGCTGATCTATTGGGAGCTCACCAAGGCCAGCTGGACTGGGACTGAAAAAGCATGGGATAAAACTGGACTCTGAACATGGCGGACAATGAGGGCTGATGAGAAGCCAAGGACAATGGCACTGGGTTTTGATCCTACTGCATGTACTGGCTTTGTGGGAGCCTAGCCTGTTTGGATGCTTACCTTCCTAGAACTGGATGGAATGGGGAGGACCTTGAACTTCTTCTCACAGGGCAGGCAACCCTTACTGCTCTTGGGACTGGAGATGGAGGGGG
>NW_026068013.1:377292-381573 GCF_014885135.2 Alexandromys fortis | reverse complement strand
TTTTGTTTTTGTTTTTTCGAGACAGGGTTTCTCTGTGGTTTTGGAGCCTGTCCTGGAATTAGCTCTTGTAGACCAGGCTGGTCTCGAACTCACAGAGATCCGCCTGCCTCTGCCTCCCGAGTGCTGGGATTAAAGGCGTGCGCCACCACCACCCGGCTGTCTTCCAATTTTTTAGCTGTCTTTTTCTCCATTTATTTGAGGGAATTTCTCATTTCCTCTTTAAGAGTTTCAAACATTCTCCTGGAGTTATTTTTAGGCCATTTTTTTCTGCTTCATTTATATTTGGTTGTTCAAGTCTTGCTGTTGTAGGGTCTTTAGGTTTTACTGGTGTTGTGTTGTTCTTTGTGGTGTTGCATGTCTTCTTACCTTTTCTACTCATCTGTTCTTCTAATAGGTGTTGTTAGGGCTGCCTCTGATTCTGTTGATTAATCTTTTAGATGCCAGTGAATACAAGGTTCAGATGGTTGTTTCTTGTGGTACAGTCAGTGCCAGGTTTCTAGTTAGCCCTTTGGTCAGTCTGTGTTCCTGGAGGTCACTCAGTGCTCCTGGGCTTTGCTCTACTTCCTTGGAGTTTGCTGTTTCAGGCCTGATCTAGCCTAGATTGTCAGCTCACGCCTGTTTCTGTAAATCCTGGTCTGGATCCGCTCCTGCAGAGGTCCCTGGCTTGGAGTTGGTCCTGCAAAAGTCTCTGTCTCCAGTCTACTCTCTAGGAGTTACCAGGCTCATGTGCACTGAGACCTGCAGAGTGCCTGGCTCAGGCTTACTACCTCAGAGGTCCCAGATTCATGCATGGACCCCAAGATGTTTCTGGTTTCTGCCTATTCCCTTTGATGTCCCAAACCAATGCCCAGACCCACATAAGTCCTGGCTCAAACCTATTCCCTCTGAGGTCCCATACTCATGTCTGGTCCCGCAGAGATCTCTGGTTCCTGCCTACTCCCTCAGAGGTCACAGATTCATGCTCAGCCCCGCAGAGGACCTGACTCAGACCTAGTTCCTTGGAGGTCCTAGACTCATTCCCAGACCCACAGGGGACCTGCTTAGGTCTACTCCCTTGAAGGTCCCAGAGTCACATCCCTCAGAGGTCTCTGTTTCTGGCTCACTTGGTCAGCGGGTCGCTCCCCTGTACCTGTTCCTGTGGAGTTCCCTGTCTCAGTTCTGCTCTGGCCCAGGTTGCTGGCTCTGTTCTGGTCTCTCAGTATCCCTGGACTGGATTAATTCCTGCTCCCATGGAGCTTGCTTTCTCAGGCCCACTCTGGCCTAGGTAGCTGTTTCAGTCCCACTCCTGTGGAATTTGTTGCCTCAGGGCCAGTCCAGCCCAAGATTCAGTTTGTTGCCTTGGGCCTACTTTGGCCTAAGTTACAGCTTCTGTAAAGCCTGGTCTGTATCCACTGCTGCGGTGGTCCCTGGCTTAGGGTTGATCCTGCAAAGGTCTCTGGCTTCAGTCTACTCCCTTGGAGTTTCTAGGCTCAGGTGCGCCCAGACCCGCAGAAGATCTGGCTCAGGCCTGCTCCCTCTGAGGTCCCAGGCTCATGCCTTGGTTCCACTTTTTAAAGTCTCCATTAGCTCAGTTAGGACACAAATTAGTCAATTTAACAATGAATTCATCATTGACAAAATTAAAGTTCTCATGATCAAATCACCTCCCTGAGCACTGATGTATAAAGCACCAAGATTTCTGCACACAAAGCTACTGGGGGACATTTCCAATTAAAACCATGAATAGCATTCCTTTCTCAAGGCCTCCAACAGGCTTTCCGTATATAAAGATTGAAGTTACAGTTCAATCTGTATCATATGTGAACTTCATAATACCATTCTGATTCAAAGATACATGTAAATTGTGGAGTAGAACAATTAAGATTGTATGTATACATTCACTGTGTGCATGTTTAGGCTCTGGAACTCAAGATACAGACATCAGGACATCAGGATGCTACCTCCTCCCACACTCAATGTGACTGACCTGTGTGACCCATTAGGTATTTCAGAATTGATGTGTCTTTTCCGAGGTAGAAAACGTGGCTTCTGCCCACCCCTCCTTACATCACTCACTTTAGGGAGGTCAGTTGCCATTCTATAAGGACATGGAAGTAGTTCCCTGGTGAGGTCTAGGTGTCAGGGAACTGGGGTCTTTTGCTAGCAATGAGTACCAGTATAAAAATAAGATGGCTTGAAAACAGGTCCTTCTGTCCCTGGCAAGCTTTAAAAAGACCTTAATCCAGATGCCATTTTGAATATAACTTCAGGAGAGACCTGGAGGCAGAATAAAACAGCTAGGCCACCCCCAGTGTCTCCATCTCTTTTTATAATAAAAAGACAGGAGGTTAGGCACAACAGGTTAAAGGAATTGGGGCAGCAGACTCTCAAGACTGTTTCCTGCTTATTTGTAGAGGTTGTCTTGGGGGGGAACCTGAGAAAGCTGGGTGCTGGTCACATCCTGGCATAGCTGGTCTGTTTGTTCCTGTCCAGTGTTTGTGGTATGGAAATGTCTGGTGTCTCTTACACCTGTTTAAGGTATTGACAGAACAGAGGACAAAGTTCAGTTTAGGAAAAAAATTTAGGACCAGGGAATTGAGAGGGGTGTATCTAATTTGTTTAAGGTGGATCCTTCAATTTGACTCCCTGGAACTCACAAGAATTCTTTGGGTTTGTGAAAATATAAACAGCAGCATATTTTTTTATCAGAATGACTGTGACAGATATTTTTTTCATAATGAAAAGTATCTTTAAGACTGGAAGGCAGCATGAGAGAGATTTGATAACTTGTATTTGTCCTTATACCTTTATAACTTGCAGTTATACATTTTAATAACTTGCATTTGTATTTTACTGAAATTTGTTTGGTGAGGCTGTTCTTTTAAAGACAACCTCTCAGCTGTCAAACTGCATCAGAAATCTTTGAGAAGAATAAAATTTTACTTGAAGAGTTATTGATTAACAAACAACAGGGAACTTGGTTGGCACCTAGAGCTACTCCTCAGGGTCCTTTTAAAGGGACAGGACAGACCATTACAATATTCTCATTTAGCAGCCACAGTCATGCCTGGAATTTACTGACCCTTTACCCTCTTCTTGTAGCTTGATGCTTGCTAGGCGAGCACTTCAACACACAGCCAGCCCCAGCCCAGCCCCAGCCCAGTTTTTTTATTATTTGCTAAGAGATAGCCTTCGTACTCATTGGCAGGCAAAGAAAGTTTGAGAGTCGGTCTCCAGTCCTACTGAGCAGCAAATGGTAGCAGTATGCAGTTGATTCGGTACAGTAAAGTGGTGCTTTCTTCAGGTATAAAATGTACTTTAGGGGACAGAGAGATGGCTCAGCAGTTAAGAGCACCCTCTGCTCTTCCACAGGACCCACATGGAGGCTCAGAACTGTCTGTAACTCCAGTTACAGGGACTCTGATGCTCTCTTCTGGCTTCCTTGGGCAACGGGCACATATGTGTACAGACACATGCATGCAAAACACCTATATACCTAAAATAATAATAATAAATTCAAAACATATGCAGCCAGCCATGGCAGCTCACGCCTTTAATACCAGCACTCTGAAGGCAGAGGCAGGTGGGTCTCTGAGTTTCAAGCTAGCCTGGTCTATAGAGTAAGGTCCATGACAGGCAGGGCTACACAGAGAAACCCTATCTTGAAAAAAAACAAAACCAAATTAAAATAAAACCTATGTTTGCTCATCTTCACAGTGAAGTTTACTAAAACTGGCATTCGAGAGGCTTCAGGCATTGGCTCCCAATACCATTTTCCTCAGAACAGCCTGTCCCAAACCACAGATGGGCAATGCTCCAAAAATGTAATTGGAAATCACTTTAGGATCCTGAACAATATTTGCAGAGCCAGGAAGTAAAAGAGGTGACCTCCATCAGCATACGTCCGTCCAGCTTGCAGACACAGTGGATACTGGCGGGTAGCAGAACTGTTTCCACGGCCTCCTTCCCCTTACTGGACTAATCCCATCTGCTTCTTCAGAGCGGCCAGTGCCTTCCAAAATACAATCCTCATCATACAATTCAGTTCCTCAAATGAAACCCTACCCAGAACCCTGTAGCAAACAAGGTTTGGTTTTAATCCACACATCTTTCTTTAGACTTTAAAAATTCTTTTTCTGTCTTCTTTCTTTACAGGAAATATTGATTATTGACATGACTTCCCCACCATTAGTCCCCTGTCCCCACCATTAGTCCTTCTGTCCCCACCATTAGTCCCCTGTGTCCACCACTAGTCCCCTGTCCCCACCATTAGTCCCCTGTCCCCACCATTAGTCCCCTGTC
>NW_026068013.1:365711-376387 GCF_014885135.2 Alexandromys fortis | reverse complement strand
TCCAAGTCTTATGTTTGGTTTTGGTTTTTGTCTTTTTTTTTTTTTTAGTTTTTTAATATTTATTTATTTATTTATTATGCATACAATATTCTGTCTGTGTATATGCCTGCAGGCCAGAAGAGGGCACCAGGCCTCGTTACAGATGGTTGTGAGCCACCATGTGGTTGGCAGGAATTGAACTCAGGACCTTTGGAAGAGCAGGCAATTCTCTTAACCACTGAGCCATCTCTCCAGCCCTGGCTTTTGTCTTTTTAAAGTGTTTATCTCTATTACTTTGTATCTCTTTATTTTGTACATGTATGTGTGGGTGCATGTGGAGGTTAGGGGACAACTTGAGGAAGTCAGTTCTCTCTTTTCATCGTGTGAGGTCCTTCTGAGGCTGAACTCAGGCTGTCCGGCTTAGAGCAAGCATCCTCTGAGCTGGCTGCCCTACCCCCAGCTCACTTTGAAGACCTGCTTTGTTTTCGTATTGACTAACTACTTCCACACAGTATTTTCTTGACTTGGAATTCCCTGAGAGACTCCTCATCAAAGCCAAGTGGGAACTGCTTTGGAACTGGCATGGGTCTATTGTTCTAGCATTTGGGAATCAGGAAAGTCTGGGGTTCAGGGTCATCCTCAACTACATAGGGAGTTGAAAGCCATCCTGGGATAGGTGAGACTCTGTCTTAAAATAATATCAATAGCCACAGTTCCTTCTCCTGTTCTTATGAGCTCACTCTAGAGTCTAGACAGAGAACAGAAGTAGATAATTACAGAGTATTGTGAGGGACCCTCTCATAGGCATGTTGAGGGTACCGTGTTCCAAGAACAAAGGGGCACCTAAACTGATTGATCTAGGAGACAGAGCAATAACAGAGGAAGCAATATTTGAGTTGACTCATGAAGGGAGATAGGAACTTCATGGAATGTTCTAAAGGAAAAGGCACTGCACGTGGAGACCAGTATTTGCTGCAGCCAGAGTTCCGCGGCAGGGGCTAGAGCAGTCAGAACGAAGAGCGTTCCACATGGCTCCCGAGTGAGGTGTGCCTGGTGCAGCAACGGAAAGCAGGCGCAGCAGAGAAGCCCAGCGAGCAGCTGGAGGAGGGAAGGCTGGGCTTGGGCTGAGCATTTGACTGCACAGGCTGTCGTGGTAAGGAGGGCAGTGTCGCAGGAGGCTCTGGGCTGAGCCGTGGGAACTAGGAAAGGCCACAGGCTCACACCTGGGCAGATCAAGACATTCAAGCAGGAAGTGGGACCAAGCTATAAACACCAAAATCTGTACCTCCAACATGGCCCTGACTCCCGAAGGATCCAGAGCCTCACAAAATGCCACCAGGACCTGGAGCCTGCCGGCTTGGATATCCAAGTGTGTGGGTGGACATTGTGCACTTCAGCCAAATCACTAGGTGTGAAATTTCCATTTCATATTCTACAATGATCGATTATAGAGTTAAGAGTTCTGATCTGTGCATAATGGTGCTTGCCTGTAATTTTCATACTTGAGAGGTGGAGGCAGGGGAATCATAGATTCAAGACAGAGAATTTAGGGCCAGTCTACCTCTGAGAAGACTGTCTCAAACCAAACAAAATGAATTCTGTGTTTTTATTATCGCCTGTGGCATCCATAATTGGCAGGCCTTCTTTATGTCTTAAATAGCCCGTTAATTGTCTATTTCATGTGCTGGAGTAACCAATCTCTGGGCCTTTAATGTGGAGGCAAGCGCTGTCCCATGAGCAGTACCCAAGCCCTTGAGAGATATTTAAAATAGTTCTTGTGCTCTTCAAGTGATGAACTGGGAAAACGCCCAGTAAGCCTGTTAAAAATCTATAGGCAAACTTCTTACATCTTTGTACATTTTCTGTCAATATTTCAATATAAAAAGGGGACATACACAAGGAAATGTGCCAGCACTCCCCCAGAAGATGCTGAGGTCACTGCCCAGGCAGTCAGTGCTCTGCAAGCCTCCTGGCAGCACTCCGCTCCGTCTTAGATGACTTTGGGGAGGACAAATAGGACTTTCCCGGCTCAAACAATGAGCGGTTTCTTTTAAAGTAGGTGAAAGGTAATGTGAGGGGAAGCGTGAAGGCCAGGCTCCGCAAACGTGTGCACTCTCAAGTTTGCCAAGTACTTAGCAGAAGGCTGCGCTGACTTCAAAGGGTTGGAAAGTCGATGGAATCAGAACCGCTAACCCGAGGTCAGGCCTCTGGCCAGGCTCTCGCTGCAGGCCCTAGCTCAGCATGTGCGCCTGGAGCGGAGTTTCACATCTTAGATCACCTGGTGGACAGGGAACGAAATACACGGCGAGAAAACGAGTGGTCACCCTGGCTTTTAATAAAGGTTGTAACTATTTTATTTTATGTGCATGAATGTTTGCCTTCATGTATTTGTGCCTATCGCGTGTGTATATGGGACCGGTGAGTCACCATGTGGGTGCCAGGAGGTCCAACCAGGTTCTCTAACCACTGGGCCACCTCTCCAGAACCGGCTTTGCTCTTACACTTGCACGTGCTGCAGTACATTCTGTAAACAGAATGTCCTCGGATAAGAATTTTATATTGTAGGTTCTGCTGTCTTGAGTGACTACTCTGTATTCCTTGGTAAGCCTGAGAGTTTGTGTTCTAAACTATTGTTCAATTAAAACAATGGCACTCTGATAGACAGGAGATTGCTGTAGGTTTGTCAGTTGTTAATCAAGCCCTCAGGCCTTTCCACCTTCTGATACTGAGTCTTAAAATCATAGTTTGTTGCAGGCGGTGGTGCACTTGGGAGCTGAGGCAGGTGGATCTCTGTGAGTTCAAGGACAGCCTGGTCTACAAAGCAAGTTCCAGTACAGCCAGGGCTACACAGAAAAATCCTGTCTCAAAAAAAAAAAAATCTGAATTTGAGCCAGGATGTGTTAGCACACACTTTTAATCTCAGCCTTCAGGAGACTGAGGCAGGAGGGTGGAGTTCCCAGCCAGCCTGGGCTAGCTAGCGAGCCTGTTTCTACAGAAACAAAATCATGGAAAACTGGAAGACCTCCTGGGTTTGAACCTCTCCTGTAAGTGTTCCCGTGCAAGAAGGACCCTTTGCACAACAGATCTCAAGCGTGGGTGTTTCCAAGGTACAGACAGTCCTGTTCTTATTTCACTTTTCTTAGAGAACACTATCTGCCTGAACCTGCCCTGAATCTGGGAAGAGGACAGGTTTGGCTGGAGTCCCTGACTGGGAGCAGGGGATTCTACCATGGGCAAGTCAAGGCCCTTCCTCCTGGGGACAGCTGCCTGTTTTTCCTCTTCCAGGAAAGGGGTGACTCCCGAGGGCTGGAATTTCTGCAGTGAAAGTTTACCTGAGATTTTAGAAAGAAGTACTTTAGCCATGGGCGACTTCTCACAGCTTAGATAAAACTTCATTCAAACACACAAATGAGTTCTTACCAGGCAGACCTAGCTGTCTTAAACTACAGTAACCCTCCTGCTTCAGAGCAGGGTTATAGGTGTGAGAGCTACCACACCAGGCCCAAAGCTTCATGCTTCTTGTTCAAATACAAATTATACAGCAGTAGAGAAACTGCGAGTTCTGCTTCATCCACACCATGGCCAGAACGAGACCCTGTGTGTTCTGAACATGGGCCCAATAACTGTGAGTGAAGAGGGAACACTAGAGTCCCAGGGGCTTGGCAGGAGAGGGGAAGAGAGGTTGCTTTAGAAAGAATAAGAGCTAAGTGATTTTGAGGTCAGTGTGGACTGTACAGCCAGACCCTCTCAAAAAAACTAACAACAGTTACAGACCTCAGAATAGGAGTAATCCAGTGTGGTAGTCCATACTTGTAAGTCAGCGCTTGGGAGGCTGAGGCAGGAGGAGTACATGCATTTAAGGCCAGCCTGGGTTGTGGAACAAGACCCTACCAAAAAAAAAAAAACAAGAGCTAGAAATATACTTCCGTGGTGGTACATGCAAGGCCCTGGGTTTGATACTTAGCGCTGTAAAAATTCGTTTTAAGAAAGAGTAGTAAGTGGGCATTCCGTGCAGTTTAAGGCCAACTGGCTGCAAATGCCTTCAGCCCTTTTCTTTGTTTCTTAGACAGAGCCTCACATGTAGCCCTGGCTGCTACTTGCTAGACCAATGGGCCTCAAACTTGTGGCAGGCCTACCTCTGCTTCTTGCACGCTGAGATGACAGGTGTGCACGCCCACCCCTGACGGATGGTCCGTTGAGGATAAGGCTATCCCAGGCAGCTTTCTCAACAAAGAACAGCCCAGCTTAAATTAAAATGAAAGCCGGGACTGGAGAAATGCATAAGAAAAGAAAAGCTCAAGCTTTCTTAATGGTTTTGTTCTCCAAATTACAGCATAAATCTGGCTTGCCCACCTCGTGTGTGTGTGTGTGTGTGTGTGTGTGTGTGTGTGTGTGTGTTGGGGATGGAGCTCAGGGCTGCTCGCAAGCTGGAAAGTCCTCCACTACTGAGTGTTCATCCCAATCCTAAACTATGTGTTTTCTCTTTTTAAAATAGACATGTATGTATGTGTGTACATATGTTTGTAGTTATGTATGTGCACCATGTACATACAATGCCCATGGAGGCTGGAAGGTAGCACTGGAGCCCCTGGAGTTGGAGTTGTAGACGGCTAGGAGCTGCCATGTGGGTACCAGGAACTGAATTTGGGTCCTCTGCAAGAGCGGCCAGTATTCTTAAGCACTGAGCCATTTCTTCAGTCTTCCTCCCCGACTCCGTTTCCACCAAAAACTAATTGCAAAGGAATGTGGGGAGGGGGTAGAATAGCCATCTCAGACTGTGCTTCTCTAGAATATTTCAAGATGGCTGAAGACCCTGAGTTGCTCAGAAAACTGTCTTCCTGTGGGAGAGATCTGAATCTCAGAGGATGTCTGCCTTAGTGGAGGCAGATGCAGGCTTTCTCCAGGCCCTGTATCTGCCTTACCTGGGGTCTAGCCAAGCCCCACTCCTTCCCGGGCAGTACATCAGCTCCGGTCACTTGGCCCTTGCTGTGAATCTCATATTTTGTATGCTTTCCATGCTTGTGTGTGTTAATAAATCTCTTTATCTTTTGACATAGAAATCTACTGCCAATTTATTTTAGTAGATTCAATGTGGGGTTTTGGGGGCAGGGTAGGCTGGCAAGAATGAGTAAGCCAGGGATTAAGCCCAAACTTTGTATGCATTGTACATGCTAAGCATACATTTTTTCATTGGGTGACATAATATTTAATCATTGAACCTTCAAAAGGAAAGTTTTGGACTTTTTTTTCTTTGTTTTTGTTTTTTGTTTAAAAAAAGAACAAATTTACATTAACATTTATTTTGTTTTTCTTTGTGTTCACTGGCAACAGGAAAACATGTGAGCGTGTTTAAGAAGTGAGGAGGAGCATGCTGAGATAGTACTGATAACAGCACTGGAGGGGGCCTTCACATTGCCCTGCTCCAGAACTGCTTGGTGGTATGTAATTAGTGCGTCTTCTCTATGGAAGGGAGTTCTCACTTCATTAAGATGAACACCAGGCGGTGATGGCACACGCTTTTAATGCCAGCACTCAGGAGGCAGAGGCAGGTGGATCTCTGTGAACTTGAGGCCAGCCTGGTCTACAGAATGAGCTCCAGGACAGGCTCCAAAGCCACACAGTGGAACCCTGCCACAGCAAAACAAACAAACAACCAACAACAGCATAAGAAGTTGAAGGCTAAATGTGGTGGCTCATGCTTTTAATCCCCACACTCAGAGGCTGAGGCAGGAGGATTACCCAAATTCTAAGGTGTTTGGGATGCACAGGACATACTTTCTCAATGAATAACCAAGCAAGAACAGTCAGTTTGTTATTTTTGGTTTTTACCCTCAAGTTTCAGAAATTTCAACTAGGTCAGCTACTGAAGGGTGGAATATCACTGTGAGGCTTGGACTCTGTCTCTGTGGGGTGGGAATCTCACAGGTGTCGAGATTGTATAATGTCTGTGGTACCTGACCCAAGGCAGACACAGGTTAAAATGATGGGTGGATGGGTGAAATTCAAATGAGTTGCCACTAGATGGCAATACTCACCTGGGCCTATGCATCTGGGCAGCCCAGCACAAGGCTAGATCTAGCTGTCTCCGCCTAGCTTCTGCAAAGCCCTGGCTCAGATCCCCAACACTGAATAATTAGGTGTGGTCATACACTACTGTATCCCAACAGTTGACTCTCTAGTGAGTTTGAAACAAACCTGGGCTATTTGAGACTTCTCTCTCTGACACGTACACCAAAAAAGAGGGAAAGAAAAAAAAGAGAGGGGGGGAAGGGGGGAGAAGGGAGGGAGGGAGGGAGGGAGGGAGGGAGGGAAGGAAGGAAGGAAGGAAGGAAGGAAGGAAGGAAGGAAGGAAGGAAGGAAGGAAGGGAACAACATTCCTATGATCTAATTGCACAGGTCAGGAGTGAGTGTGAACCCTTGTACATGACATTGTATCCCAGTATCAAAAGGGTCTGTCTGCCCATGTACCTGAACCCCCACATCACCCCTTTACCCAAGCTACCTACAGCTTCTCCTTTATCCCTAATCAGCTTTTCAGGGTGTTGAGAATTAATGAGACTTTTTCCCTTTGGAAATAGTTTTAGATATCATCTTTTATTTTTCAACTTCAGGCTAAGGAAACAGGAGATAGGTATACCCCTAGCCCCACAATGGTGGAATCACTCTCAATAAAAGATTTAGTTTAGCTGTCTCAAACTTGGGGTCCAAAATCAGTATGATGTGCTGAGATATCTGTGCATTAAAGATGCTCACTGAGGGATTCCTGCTTGATGCCACCTAGAAAACCACGCAAAAATCCACTAAGCACCCACTAACAGAGTGAAAATAAATAGCCAAGTCCTTTGTTAGAGAAAAAGAGAAAAAAATATTCTGGAATGACGATCACCACAGCGAAAATATTTATCCACAAAATAACAGAATAATTATGAAGTCTCAATGACGACTTTCAGGAGTCAGTGCACTCCTGCTGCCACAGGTTCCAGGAACTTAGGTAGACGGTCTGTGTCGAAATATCTCTCCAGTTTGAAGTTTTTATTGGTGTGTGTGTGTGTGTGTGTGTGTGCGCGCGCACATCAGCACGTGCATGCCACAGTGATGTGTGGAGTTCACAGGACAGTTTTCAGGAATCTGTTCTTTCTCGTGTGGGTTCAGGGCACTGAGCTCAGCTCAGCAGGGTTACACAGCAAGCGCTTTATCAGCTGAGCAACATTCTTGTCCGGGTTCTCTGGTTTTATTGACAGGCCTGGATAACATGTAAGCTTTTCTGCTCGTGTCTATTCCCATGATGCATCAGAATTTAGGAATCTGCGCATTCCCTCATGCACAGGATAAAATGGTGGATATAGATCTCCCTTCCCCAAAGTTCAGGCAGAGGACAGGCTCTGCCTTTAAATGCTGCACCCGACACTGTTCAGGTCCGATCGCTCCTGTCTTCCACTCCCAGGTGTATGTTGGGACTTGTTTGACATGTTTGAAGAGAAATGGGACATTGCCCTCCAGCGGTCAGGGATGAGCAACCACCCTTGTTCAAAGTGGCATGTGTGTGCGTGCGCGTGCGTGCGTGCGTGTGTGCGTGCGTGCGTGTTTGTGTGTGTGTGTGTGTACCTTGATGCAGATGAGGGGCCAGGTTGACAACTGTGCCATTAGGCAAGGGCTGTGCATGTAGCCTCTGCAACACCAGGTTCCTAAACTTTCCTTACCCCACCTACCTCATTCTTACTCTGTAGCCCAGGCTAGCCTGGAACCTACAATATACCCCAACCTAGAGTCAAACTACTGATCCTTGTATCTCGTCTGCGGACTGCAGGATTGTAGACGTGTGCCAGCTTTCCCGCTCTCGTGCTCGTATTTAGTAAGGGCAGAGCTCAGTTGCATGGTCTGCTGCAGGGAATGCGACGGAAGCAGCAGGAGTGGGTGAGCCCGTCAGTGCTTCCCAGGCACCTTTCCTTCTCTTTGCCCTTCTACTAATCAGGCGGCGTCCTGTCTGCGCTGCCAAGTGTGTGCTGTGCTGGACAAAGAGTAACAAATGATCCGCAAACACAGGCTTCATGGGTGTTTATAAAGCAAAGCACTGTGGGAAACACCAGACACTCCCACATTTTTCTGAAGTACCTGTAAGTTTTTGTATAGTTATTTACTTAACTAATTGTGTGTTTGCCTAACAAATGTGTCATGTGGAGGTCAGAGGACAATGTAAGGGGAATCATTTATCTTTTCCCACCACGTGTTGCCGTGGGGATTGAACTCAAGTAATCGGGCTTGGTGGCAAATGTCTTTACACATTAGACCATCTTACCAAGACCCTCTGAAATATCATGGTCATTTTTTGTTTGTTTGTTTGTTTGGAGACTGGGTCTCACCATGTAACCTCAGCTGTCCTGGAACTCACTCTGTAGACCAGGCTAGCCTTGAACTCAGAGAGATCCTCCTTCTCTGCCTCCCAAATCCTGGGATTAAATGTGTGTGCTCCAGCGGCTGGCATGGTCATTCTTGACAGAATTATAACTCATTCATATTTACGATGTGATTATGCTCTGAAGTGACTTTAAACTATCTTAATTTTAAAAGCTACAGTCTTTTCAATTAAACTTTCTCAATTAAAAAAAAATTGTATGCATGTATATGCACCAGATGCATGCCAGTGGTCGAGGAAGCCAGGAAATGGCCCTGGAGCCACTGGGTTAATGGTGATTGTGAGTTGCCTGGTATGAGCTCTGGGAGTGCTGTCTTGGCCACTTTACTAATGAGGAAAGACACCCCCCCACACACACACACAAAATAAGTAAGTAAATGAAGCTTAAGAAAAGAACAACATCAGTGCCTGCTCCTGCAGGGGTTAAGGCTGTGAGATGTAGACTCTTGGACACGTCACCGGATCAGAAGGATGACCAAGAAATGATTCTCTCTACAGTATGCAGTACTCTCGTGCTGCGCGGTGTATTGGAACACTCTGTAACCATAAATGAGAACCCAGCTATGTTCATTGCCGTGGAAGCTAAGCCAAACTATATCGTCAAGTTAATGCTTCACTTTATATGCTTTTAATTTTAATATCTACAGATTAAAGGACAGGGTGAAAGGACAAATCGTTGTGGTTAGGTCCAGGTGTGTGACCTGGAGATCTGAGATCACCCTCTGGGCTTCAGCTCATCAGTAAAATTAAGGTGGCTCTTTCTATGTCATTGGCCATTGAGGAAGTTAGCACATGATTACACGTAGCTTTTTTTATATTGATTTTATTGAGCTCTACATTTTTCTCTGCTCCCCTCCCTTCATCCCCACAGCCCTTTAATCCTCTGCCATGATCCCCATGCTCCCAATTTACTCAAGAGATCTTGTCTTTTTCTACTTCCCATGTGGATTAGATCCACTTATGTTTCTTTTAGGGTCCTCATTGCTGTCTGGATTTTCTGGAATTGTGATTTGTAACCTGGTTTTTCTTTGTTTTATGTTTAAAAGCCACTTACAAGTGAGTACATATGATATTTGTCTTTCTGGGTCTGGGTTACCTCACTCAATATGATGTTTTCTAGCTCTATCCATTTGCCTGCAAATTTCAAGATATCATTTTTTCTGCTGTGTAGTACTCCATTGTGTAAATGTACCATATCTTCTTTATCCATTCTTTGGCCAAGGAGCATTTAGGTTATTTCTAGGTTCTGACTATGACAAATAATGCTGCTATGAATATAGCTGATCACATGTCCTTGGGGTATGAGCATCCTTTGGATATATACCCAAAAGTGGTATTGCTGGGTCTTGAGGAAGGTTGTTTCCTAATTTTCTGAGACCTTACTGATACTGTACCAGTTTGTACTCCCACCAGCAATGCAGGAATGTTTCCTTTATCCCATAACCTCTTCAGCATAAGCTGTCATCAGTGTTTTTGATCTTGGCCATTTTGACAGGTGTAAGATGAAATCTCTGAGTGATTACACATAGTTTTAAAGAGAGTTCTCAGCACATGGAAATAGGCAGGAAATTTTGTTATAAATTTTCTCAATTGCCTGTGTCTCCTGAGTGTTAGACATCAGTTACAATTGTCCTTTTCCCTGTTTATTCATTAAAACTTTATTATAAAGAACTCATGGGCTGGAGAGATGGCTCAGAGGTTATGAACACTGGCTGCTCTTCCAGAGGTCCTGAGTTCAATTCCCAGCAACCACATGGTGGTTCACAACCATCTATAATGGGATCAGGTGCCCTCTTCTGACAGAACACTGTATACTTAATAAATAAATAAAATCTTAAACGAAATTACTGGGGTATTTTAAAAAAAGAACTCGCATATGAGCAAACACTCATGGTGTGCACAAGCTTCTGCTACAGCCAGGACAACTCTATGATGCTCGGGACTCCACACCACCAAATCCCAGGAAACCATGACAAATTTGGAACTAGCAAGATCTGTAAGTCCTTTTTAATGACCCACTGTCCACTCTTTCCTGTCACCTAAAATTTACCCTTCTTTGTTCCTTCTGCATGCTATACTGCACTCGCACATATACTTGTCCACATGCTCATGTGTATGTTGTAGGCTAGTGTACACATGTTCATGTGTATGTTGTAGGCTAAGATACATGTGTTCACATGTTCATGCGTATGTTGTAGGCTAGGGTACACTTGTTCACATGCTCATGTGTATGTTCTAGGCTAGGGTACACTTGTTCACATGTTCATGCGTATGTTGTAGGCTA